>NC_138381.1:80900783-81003623 GCF_054177405.1 Leptonychotes weddellii
CCGGCCAGGTGTCCCTACGCTTCATTTTTTTTTAGATGAATTTTGTATTGAGACATAATTCACATACCATAAACGCATCCTTTCAAAGTGCACAGTTCAATGGTTTTTGGTACATTCACGAAGTTGTGCAACCATCGGCGCTACCTAATTCCGCAGCATCTTCACCAGCCCCCAAGGGCAATCCCACATGCAGCCAGTCAATCCCCACCCTCCCCCCAGTCCCCGGGCCGTGGCTAACCTACTGTCCCCTCTAGGGCTCTGCCTATTCTGCACATTTTACATCAGTGGGACCCCACAGCGCGCGGCCTGCTGCGTCTGCTCGCGCCCGCCGAGCGCCGAGTCTTCAAGGTCCATCTGTGCTGTAGCAGGTGTCCACACCCAGCGCCCTGGATCCGCCCATCAGCCGGCGGGTGGACAGCGGGGCCCCTTCCCCGCGAGCCGCGGGTTCGGACTGTGCCGGACCGTGTGCGGCAGGCGGTGGCCGCGTCGTGGGTTCGCGCCCCCGCGGGCTGCACGGACGGCCGGGACAGGAGATCTCCGTGCGGACCCTAAGTCCCTCATCTATTCTCCTGCCGGCCCGTGGCCCGGGGTCTGATCTGCAAACGCCTCCTCCCATCCGGGGCCCGTCTTTTCTCGGCGGCGTTCACCGCGCCAGCCCTCTCCAGTCTGATGCTGTCCGCGGGCCCCGGGAGCTCGCAGCCCCGCCGCCGGCCCGTCGGCCCGCCCCTCGCCCGGCCGCTCTAGCCCTCCGCCCGTCTCGACGCCTCCCGCCGCGAGACGTCACTTCCGGCTCGCCGTAGCGGGCGCGCCGCCGCTTCCTCCGCTCGCGGCCCCGGATGCGCCGAGCGGAGCGGCGCCGCCTCGCCTCCGGCCCCCAGCTCTCGGCCGGACGCGGCGGGAGTGCGGTCCAGGCTCCGGTAGGTGAGGGCGCGGCGTGGCCGGGAACGGCGGGGGTCAGGGTCCGGAGTCGTCTGGTGCGCGCCCCGGCCTTTCTGGAGCCCTTACCCCCCACCCCCGGGGCCCGCCGGGGTGGGGGGGCGCTGCCGGGAGTGGGGGTTGGAGGTACCGGGGGTGGAGGTGGCACTGGTGTGGCGCGGAGACGCGGCACGCGAAGACGGGAGCGCCGGGGCGGGGAGGGGGGGGGAGTGGCGCCGGGAGTCAGGGGTCGGCCGGGGATGGGTGGGGGGCGTTGGGGCTGTGGAGGGGGCGCTGGCGCGGCGCGGAGCCGGGGCCCGCGGTGACAGGGCGCCGGGGCTGTGAGGAGCGCTGATGCGGAGACGCTACCCGTCGGGACGGGGCGCCGGGGTTGGATGGGGGACGCCCGCGGTGGGTGGGGGTTCTGGAGCGGAGACGCGGCCCGCGGTGATGGGGCGCCGGCGGTGGGTGGGGGGCTCTGGCGCGGAGACGCGGCCCGCGGTGACGGGGCGCCGGGGTTGGGTGGGGGCGCCCACGGTGGGTGGGGGGCTCTGGCGCGGAGACGCGGCCCGCGGTGATGGGGCGCCGGGGTTGGATGGGGGCGCCGACGGTGGGTGGGGGGCTCTGGCGCGGAGACGCGGCCTGCCCTGATGGGGCGCCGGGGTTGGGTGGGGGGCGCCGGCGCGGAGACGTGATCCGCGGTGATGCGGCGCGGAGGTTGGGTGGGGGGCCCGCGGTGATGGGGCGCCGGGGGTGGGTCGGGGCTCTGGCGCAGTGCAGAGACCCACCGCGGTGCGGCGGCCCACCGTGACCCGGGCGCCAGGCGGGGGCAGCTCTCCAACTCCCAGTGCAGGCCTCGCTCTTCATTTTGGTTTGGTTCTTGGGTCTGTGTGGCCAACCCCTTCAGCAGGATAGGCGTCCCCACTGCATTGGTCCTCTGGCGCGAGGCGTGCCGCCTTCGCAGGTGTGCAGAGGGAAGGTGACTTGTCCAAGCCATTCAGTGGGGGACAGCTGGGTGAATTCAAACCCAGCTCATTTTGACGCTACTGCGCTCTGTACAACACTGTGGTCAGAATGTGCGGGGCTCCACAGTCTCTCTGCGTAGCCTGCTTGGCGCTCCTCAGAGGGCTCAGCCTTCTTACCTTCAGGCCTTTGCGCTGGCTGTCCCCTCTGCCCTCAGCACTTTGCCACGGAAATCCGCAGCCCTCAGGTGTCACGTTATTAGTAGAGAAGGATAGTGCAGCCCAGTGCCGGTGGAGCTTTTCCCTGCGATTGTACATGTTGGAGTCTTTGTGTACTTTGTGATGGATTGTTGAAGTGATGTATACAATAAAATGGTTTTGGTAACTTTTTTTAGTGGAACCAATAAAACAAATATGCTTTCTGAATGGTTTCAAAAAATGTAAAAATATATGTATATATATTTTAAGATTTTTTATTTATTTGACAGAGAGAGACACAGCGAGAGAGGGAACACAAACAGGGGAGTGGGAGAGGGAGAAGCAGGCTTCCCGCTGAGCAGGGAGCCCAGTGGGGAGCTCGATCCCAGAACCCTGGGATCACGACCTGAGCCGAAGGCAGACGCTTAACGACTGAGCCACCCAGGCGCCCCTGTAAAAATATATTTTGAAACTAAGTCATCCTACCACCCAAAGATGAGCACAATTAATGTTTTCATGGCCCCTTGTTTTATCCATGTAATTTTTTTTATTATTGAGATTGTACAGTGTAATTTTTTGTGCTTTTATTTTTTTAATTAATTAATTTATTTATTTAAAAGATTTTATTTACTTATTTGACAGAGAGAGACACAATGAGAGAGGAAACACAAGCAGGGGGAGTGGGAGAGGGAGAAGCAGGCTTCCCGCGGAGCAGGGAGCCCGATGCGGGGCTCGATCCCAGGACCCTGGGATCATGACCTGAGCCGAAGGCAGATGCTTAACAACTGAGCCACCCAGGCGCCCAATTTTATGTGCTTTTAAAAACAGCTTGATCACGTGCTGTTAGGCCCTGTAAGTAATTGCTGCTAGTGCTGTAGTATCCACAAAACATTATTTACTCTTTTGTATTGGATCCACCGTATCTTGTCTACTCTAGGCCGTGGCTTTAGCATTCTTGTTTTATCTTCAGTTTATTTTCTCTCCAAAGTATGCTTATCGACATTAAATCCTCCAGCTACTCTTTCTAGGTCTTAGCTTCCTTTTATACCACAGTTAGAAAAAAAATCATGTACTCCTTGTCAGCCTTTTCTCTTCTCATTTCTTTGGACCAACTTCAGTTAAGCTTGTGGTCCTCCCGCCCCCCCTCTTCTCTGACACCGCAGCCTCTGACCTGGTCGCCCGTGGTTTCCTTGAAACACTGTCTCCTCATGGCACAGAGATGCCACTCTGTTGGTTCTCCTTTTACCTTGCTGGTTGCTTCTCATCTCCTTCACCTGTAAATATTCTAATGCCTTGGGGCAGTCCTCAGACCTCCTCTCTGGTCTGTACACCCAGGTGATCTCATCTTGTGTCAGGACTGTACGGCATATGTCAGCATGTCCTGAATGTGTATCTCCTGGCTGGATCTTCCTGTTCCACTTGTGTGAGGCCTGCAGCTTAAACACTGTTGCATTTCACTTGCCGGCAGCTCCACATTCGTAGTTGCTCAGGTCAGAACTCTCCTGTGATCTCTGCTTTTCTTCCACATGCTAAATCTGATCTGTCCACACTTTCAAAATCGAATTCAAACCTGACTGCTGCTCACTGTCTTCTTGACTACAGCTGTCCTTCAACTGCCGCCCCCCCATCTGTTACCTGGGTTATTCCAGTGCCCTCCTCCCTGCTCCACGTGCTCACGTGAGCTGTTCTGCACCTGAATCTCAACACAGCAGCTGAGTGATGTTTTTAAAACAGAAATCAGATTGTGCACTTCTTTGCTCAAAGCTCTCCATGGTTCTCATCTCAGAAAAAAAGCCAACGTCCTTCAGGCGGTTTATGAAGCCCCTCGTGAACAGGTCCTTACTGCCCCTGTTGCCTCCTGTCACTACCCCGCACTCCTTGTCCCCTGGCTCAGTCACACCTGGCTGGGGGCCCAGGCACACATTGGCTCTGTGTGCAGTGTTGGGGCCTTACATGCCATGGTCTGACTCTCTCTTTTCAGAAGCCCCTCTGCAGAGAGGCTGCTGTAGAACTCAGCACCTTGCCCACGTAGCTCACTGTCTCCGTCCCTTACCTTGCGAGAGCTCTGCCGTTGCCCCTCTTGTCTGCCATGTACTGCTGTGTGTGTCTGGCTGCCCCCTTCTGGGGGCGGGGACTCCGCCGTGTTCACTGTCGTATCCCCAGTGCTTCAAAATAATGCTCGGTGGAGTAAGCCTTCAATAAGTATTTATTGAGTAAATATAATAACAAACAAATTCTTTTCTAAAGCAGATGGATTTGGTAGGAACCTAGGCGTACAGGGGTAATGAATGATTCTAGGGGATGCTGAGGAATAGAATTCACATGCTTAGAAGAGGGAAGCTGGCTCTTCCAAGACGGACAGACGCATGCAGGGGGCGAGGCTGATGTGGGTAGAGATGAAAGGGAGTCAGCTTGGAGGTGGGAGGGCGTGAGGCCATTCAAGGAAGGAGTCAGTCACCTGACCTTGCATTCAACATGAGGTTGGGCATGGCATCTCTTCAGGTGGACCGTCTGTGTAGCCTGCCCTGAGTGCTGGCAGTGAATTCTGTCTGTCCCCCGCCCCGCCCCCGTATGTCTCATTGCTCCTCGTGCATAGGAGGGAAGCTCTCCTTTTCTGTCAGGGGGTTTGTGGCTGCCCAGCTTGGCCTCTGGGGTCCACCCCTGGAACCGGGTCTTCCAGTTCCTGAGGTTCTGCAGTCCCCGTGTGGAGGTGGTTTCTGCTTGGCTAGTCTGCTCCTTTCCTTGGAGCCTAGGGCAAGCCGCTGGTTGTGGCTGCAGCCTGTGGCAACTCGAGCCTCTTTTCACAGGTGGACGAGCAGGGTCTTGCTCAGGGAGCCCGGCTCTGCTCCTTAGCCACTTGGAGAGGAACCGTGTGCCCGTTGCCTGCAGGAATCCAGCCTGGCCCTCAATGTTTTCTTCTGGGCAGAGCCTCTGTCCTTTGGGCCTCTATTCTCAGCCCCGCCCCCTTGTGGTTCCTGCTTTATTTCTAGTCAGTGGAAATTTTTATCTTGTTTTGGTGCATTATTGTAGAAATAAATTTAAAAAATCATTTATGTACTGAGTGAAGGGAAGGCCTTTGTATGACCTCACGTTCCTATTTTACCTAGCTTTTTTTTTTTTTTTAAATATACTTTACACATCGTACTATTCCCTTTTCTTGGTGTAGAATTCTGAGAATTTTGATAGATGTGTAATTTCCAGGACAGTCAGGATTCAGAACAGTTTCTGGGGCACCTGAGTGGCTCATTCAGTTGAGCGTCTGACTGTTGATTTCGGATCAGGTCATGCTGAGCCCTGTGTTGGGCTCCACGCTCCGTGTGGAGTCTGCTTGAGATTCTGTCTCTCCCTCTGCCCCTCTTCCCGTTGGTGTGCATGTGTGCACTTTCTCTCTCTCTAAAGTAAATCTTAAAAAAAAAACCTAAAAAACAGCTTCTTCACCCCAAAGAATTCCCTAGCACTGGCCACTCTCCTGAGCTCCTCCCCCTCGGCAGCCACTGACCTGTCACTGTGTTTTCTGTCCTTTCTGGGATGTCAGTTAAAGGAACTCCGTGTGGAGCCTCTTGAGTCTGGCTTCTTTCATTGAGCATAATGCTTTTGAGGTTCATCCAGGTTGTTGTGAGACCAAAAGCTTGTTTCCTTCTGCTGCCGGGTGGGCTGGACGCATGGATGTGCCACACTTGATCCAGTTCCCTGCTGTTGCTGGTCTGCTGATGTGAGCGGTACCCAAGCGATTCACGTTGTGTGCTGTTCAGATGATACACAAGGATGCGCGGGATGACAGAGTTCCTCTTCGCTCTTTCTCCCCATTCCTGACTTTCTCCCTGGGACTAGCTGATTTGGTTTGCACTTTTCCAGGTCTCTTTCTACACAGTAGAAGCTGCGCTCTCCATGATGGTGCTATTTCTCACGAGGGGCTGGAAATTGGTTCTTGGGAGGAGGGTGAAAAAAATCTTAGATATGACAGTGGTTTGTGGCCTCACAAAGGGCCACAGTGCATCCAGAGATCTATGCTATGGCTGTGGTATTAAAATTTCACAGGGTGTCGGGAGGGATAAGGAGAGAAAGGTCGAAACAGGCCCCTCAGGAGCTGTGGGTAAAAAGTTGAGAAACAGCAGCGAGCGGTACGGTGAGTTGGGGGCTTGCAGCTTTATGGCTTGTGTCTGAGGAAGGACTTCTTCAGTTTCTCTTGACTCCCTCCCAAGCTGAGATCGATCCTGCCTATCTGGGGAGTGCGGGGCTCTCTCTGTCCCGTCGGGTTAAGGACCTGCCCCCACCGCCATGACTGTAAGCTCCTGGTATCGTAGCCTGTTAAGTCAGGAGGGACATGGGGACCTCAGTCCCCGTTTCCCCACCTTGGCACTGTGATGTGGCGCAGTGAAGCCCACAGGGTTTTAAAGCTCCGTGTGGCCCGGTTTATGTCACTTGGGATTTACATATTTTAGGGATGAGTGTGGAGCCTTCCTAATCTGCTATGAGGGGAGGAGAGTGCACGTTTTTTAGTATTTGGGACTTTTGTTATAGCCTTGGCTTTGTTTTTATTTTTTATTTATTTTATTTATTTATTTCTTTTAAAGATTTTGTTTATCTATTTGACAGAGAGAGACACAGCGAGAGAGGGAACACAAGCAGGGGGGAGTGGGAGAGGGAGAAACAGGCTTCCCGTGGAGCAGGGAGCCCGATGTGGGGGCTCGATCCCCTCGTGACCTGAGCCGAAGGCAGACGCTTAACGACTAAGCCACCCAGGCGCCCCCAGCTTTGACTTTGTTGAGCGATATCTGGTATTGCTATCCTATGTGGAAAGTCTTTTTCCTGTAATGTTTTACTATGAAAAATTTCAACAATACACAAGGGTTGAGAGGATTTTACAGTAAACTACCTATGTACCCATGACCTAGTTTCTGTTTTTCAGTATTTTGCTGTATCTGCTTTATCACCCATCCATTTATCCATCTTGTAAGGTTTTGGGAAGCATTTCAAGGTAAGTGAAAGCAGTGTTTAAGCTTCACGCTCTCTTTTTTTCTTTTCTTTTCCCTCAGGCAGAGGTACTTCTTCCATTTTTTGGTGTTTATCACATTGCTTAGGGGGGTGCAAGACCCCTCCTAGAAAGGGCCGGAGCGCAGGCTTACCAGGGAGGAGAGGGCAGAGAGCATTCTCTGCAGAAAGACGTTTGGGAGGGTGGCAGTGTTTTCCAGGAGAAGAGGGAGGTTTCATGTGGCTCGACATGGGTGTTTGTGGGGAAGGTCCTTGTGTAGCTGCCACTGCTGGGGACAGACTTCAGTCTCCATCCCAGCCCTGGCTCTCCCCGAGCTGCTTCCTCACAGAACCGAAACGTGGTAGTGGCTGGACCCCACAGGCCTCAGACTCGACTTGGCCAACACCGAATGCGTTCCAGCCGCGTGTGGGATGCCTCAGCAGCATCCCTCACCCTGGTCTGTCTTACCCACCTGTGGCCCTTTCCTAGGCCTGCCAGGCTTACCTGTTTGCTGGTTTTCAGGAGTGTGAGTTGGGTGTGCATCAGCATCTCTGTTTGTAGAGAGTCTGAGTTGAAAGGAGAAGCTTTGCTTTAGTCTTACTCCCTTGACTTGTTTTTAGCCTCAACATTAACTTCAGGTTGAAATTCAAATAACATTAAGTGATGGCATGACTGTTTTTTCAAAGATGGATAAGGTTAAAACAGTTGGGAGCCACTGTCCTGAGATCTCCTAGTCTTCTTTCCCTCTGTCCTGCGCTGAGGCGAGGCTGCCTACTTGCTTGTCATCGTGTCTTGGCCCCACTGCCCCCGGGGTCCTCCGTTCTGCTAGGATGTCATTGCTTGTAGGCTGTTTCGGGAAGCAGAAGTAGGAGATGTGTTTTAAGGGAAAAATCCATAAGTTCATACTCCTAGTTCTCATCCAGCAGCATGACGTTGTTCCCTTGTCCCTTCCTTCCCTGTTCCATTGGTGACTATGTTGTCCTTCCTGGAGTTCGATTGTTTGCTTCTTTGTACATCGGGTTTTAGGGAGTTTTTTGTCCTTATCGATTTAGTTGTGTTTTTGACTATGTGACTCTTTAACACGATTTTAAAAATCAAAGTGTTAACAAGCTGGTGTGCTCAGGAGTGTCACTTTCTTCATTGCCCTGTCACTCTACTCACACCACCCCGAGTAGGTCATCAGCCTCATTCGTTTCTGACTTCTTCATGAGTTCCGTTTTTGCAAAGGGAGGCAGACATTTATGGGATGTCAGTGCTTATAGGCTGTTGTAGTGAGCATAACTAGGAAATACGTTTTTTGAGAGAAAAATATATGCAGATTTTTTTTTTTGTAGGAAAGAATGCAGGCAGGATGTATCTATTTGTACATCTGTCTGTCTTTTCCCCTTGTGTAAGGGTAGGGTCCCACGTACAGTCTTTTGCACTTTGTTTATTTTACTTAATTTTAGAATTCTGGAAATCACTCTGTACGAGTTTGCAGAGGGCTTTCTCATTCGTCTGTACAGCTGCGTGGTGCTCCATTGAATGGATGCACCAGGTGGAGTCCCTAGTCTCTGAAATGTGGACGTGTCGTTCATGTCCAGTGTTTTGTGTTTACAAAGAATGCTGTAGTGACTGAACCTCATGTCTCTGCACTGGGGGCGGCTATTCAGGGTGCATTTGTGGTGGGACTACTGGATCCAGCATGTGTAGGAGCGCGTGCAGTTTTGTGAGGTCCTGCCAGACCCTCGTGCGGCGTCGGACAGCTCCCATAGCAGGGCTGAGCCGCACGCTTCCCCGTGGCCTCACCAGCAGTATGGTGTCTGGCTTCTGAATTCTTCCATCTGGGAGATAAGAAATGGCATTTCAGCTTAGTTTTAATTGCAATTCTTTTATTACAAGAGACGATTTACAAGTTAATGTCCTTGAAAAATTCAGCTTCAATTCTTCTCGGAATTCTACTTTGTTTTACTGATTTCTGTAATAGGAAATGTCATTTCGTAAGTAAGGGCTGGGAGTGAGTGATTGAGTCAGACATTTAGCTCGTTACTTGTGAGCATCCTTGTAGAGATACTGAGTGTTTTGATGGATCACGAGGGCCAAGTCTAGGCCCTGGTTTTTGCATTTGGAGTCATGGACTGGTCCTTACTTTTATTTATTTTTTTTAAAGATTTTATTTATTTATTTGACAGAGAGAGAGCCCAAACCGGGGGAGTGGCAGGCAGGGGAGAAGCAGGCTCCTCGCTGAGCAGGGAGCCCGATGTGGGGCTCCATCCCAGGACTCTGAGATCGTTACCTGAGCCGAAGGCAGACGCTTCACCGACTGAGCCGCCCAGGCGCCCGGTCCTTATTTTTAGCAGGCTGGACTGTCTCTGACAGCTCTGTGTTCACCAGTGGGGGTGTTTGCTCACAGCCTGCTCTTTGGCTCGTGCTCTGTGTGCTGGACTTGGGTGGTGTCATGGACATGCAGAAACACTTCCCCACGGTAACAGCAGTGCTCCCTGTGTGACGAGCCGTGCCCGGGTCCTAGCTTTGGCCTGGGGGGTGCACCGTGACCATGGTGACAGTATTGCAGAACTACCTGAAGTAGGGGCCCCTGGCTGGATCTGGGAAAATGTTGGGGCAGAGAGGGAGGTGGGCTTGGGAAAGGAGCCAGGCTCATGGCTGCTTGTTGAAGGGGAAGAAGAGGGTTCCTGATCACTAGCTGCTTGGACTCTGGCTGCTCGCAGACGGGAAGCTGGGAATGGAGGGTGGGCAGCGGGAGCGATTCCAGGCTTCAGCAGGGGGCCCGGGAGCAGCTGCTGGAAGTAGCCAGTCTCTCGAGCCCTCTCCTGGGTTCTGGCCTGGGGACCCCTGCCCTACACTGCCAGCAGGGTGCACGTGGTGTTCCTTAGAGTGGCATTTTCCTGGTGTCTAGATGGGCGTCTTTATGATGTCATTGTCGTCCTGACAGTGCAGCAGGCGCAGGCGGTGGCCTGCGGCCTGCATCCCACCAGCGACACCGGTGAGCGCGGCATGCGGTGACCCGAGGGCTCGCGCCCCGCTCCCTGCCGGGCCGTGGGCCTGCTCTAACCTCGTGCGGCCGACGGGGGCCTCGGCCTGCGCAGTGCCCGTGCGGGGCTGTGAGCTGAACGGTTGGCTCCGGCTTGTTCAGACCGCGAACGTAGAAACAGCTACTACCGAGAAAAAGTTGTTTCGCTGTTGGTGGTAGCTTTGCTCGCCATCGGGGTGACTGTGGCACATTTTTGGGGAAGGCTGCTTCAGATAAGCAGTTTCTTTATATTGTCGTCGATTGGGCGTGTTTCTCTAACTTGACTATAAGCTCAAGGAAGTCGGGAAGTTGAGGTATAATTTACATGTAGCTAAGATCACGCTTTAGTGTGTGGCTCTGTGACGTTGGGCAAAGACGTGCGTGACCATCCCCACAAATCAAGTGGAGAAACGGGTCCACACCCCTAGACGCCCTCCCCGACCTTCAGCCCTCGGGGTCTGTCTAATCTCTGTCTCTGTGGTTTTGCCTGTTGCAGAAGATCCTGTCATGCCCGTGACCTGCGCTGCGTGACCCCTGGGTCTGGCTCTGCGCCTGGCGTCTCGCGACTCGTGGTGTGGGTCTGTCAGTACTTCGGCCCTCGTAGCACCGAGGCCGCCCCGCGGGAGGCTGCACTGGTGTTGGGTCCCTTCGCCGGGTGCAGGTCAGTATTCATAGCTTCATGTGTCTCGTGGATAGCTCTTTCATCCCATCTTTAACAGAGTACAGCTTATATCACATAACTGGTATCCTGCTTTTTTCACCTAATATGTCTGTGCGTTTTTCATTTTTATTAGAGTCTCTGTCTAGAACTTGGACACTGGGTATTTCTGGTTACTTTTACTTTTACTGTATTCTGCAGTGCACATTCTTATGCACAATTTAGAAAAATAGGCAGGTGAATTTCCTCAGGAGAGACTTCCAGAGAGACTAGGACTAGGTCAAAGGTCATGGGGCAAGATGGGGTCGCTTCTGCTTTCCCAGCCCTGCCACCCACCCCGTCAGGCATGTTCTGGGCTCGAGCCCTTTGAGATCTCTGCTCCGTGTCCCCGTCTGCCTCCCACACCCCCGTAGCGGGGTTGGCAGGGCGTCAGCTGTGTGACGTAGCATCTGGGCCAAGTGGATCTGGGAGATGCTTATTTCAGTCTGTATTGCTTTTATTAGTGCTGAGGTTGGACGTTTTCCTTCAAGCTGGTTAAGTAGATGTTTTTTTTTTGTAGACTGTCTCTCGTCCTTATTCCACTTTTCTGTGGGATTGCAGGGATTTCCAGTTTGTATGAGTGAGTGCTTTCTCTAGTATTAGTGGTAGCTCCCCGTCATAGCTACCCCAGATATTCAGGATTTTGATGACTTACTTTTGAGTTTTAAACATTTTTAAATTTTGCATGTCTTCAAATCCATCTGTCTTTTCAGATACAACTTTACTGTTTTAAGTTTAGGAACTTGAATTCCCTTCAGAGCTTTAGTAAGTATTCATTTTTGTATTCTCTTTGTATTTCTGTTTTCACATTTCTATAATTGGTGTAAAACTTGGGATGTTACCTTATAAGATGCTTCGTTTGTTTTGGTGAGTGACTTGTGGTGAGGATTTAAACAGGATTTTCAGTCTGTGTCTTTGCTCGTGTGATGCTCGTACATTCCCCCGGTTCTGTGAATTGTTGTACGTGGGAGAGCTGGTTTCTGGCCTTTGTTCTCTCTCCTTGCGCACCTTTGATGTTCTGGGAACATATTCTAAGGAAATAATCCTCAATACGCCCTCGTGCGTGTGTTTGTCACGTGTGCTTGTTTACAAGGATCAGGAGCAGAAGCTCGTTCTGAAGGCAGTGGGCGTGCTGAGGCCCCCGGCCCTGAGCCACTGTGCTGCTCGGGGGCGAGGGTGGGAGGGCGCTGGTGGGCTGCCCACGACGGCCGTTCCTCCCCTGACTTCCTGCTAGACGTGTGTGCTGCAGCTTGCCACAATCCTGGGACTCTGTCTTCAGAGATAGCCTTCAGATCAGACAGCGCCTTTTCTGCTGCGTAGATAGGCACTGATTTGTGTACTCCTAGTACTCCTCCGTTCTGTAGCTTCTGATGCCACGTATCCATCTGTCTCAGGACTGGTTCCATGTGTATATGTATTTTCGCACTGTAACTTTTGTAACTTCTGGTTTCTGATGTTTTTATCCCTGTCTTCTGTGAGATAGCTTGTGATGCCCTGAGGATGACAGGGCCAGCTGTCTTGCTTGTTTTGGGGGCAGGGTGGCAGGAACACCAGGACATGGGGAGTGAGGTGTGTCAGTTGACTTGAGACTTTCCAGTGGAGGAAGGATATTTCTGTCCCTGTGACCCTGCCTCAGTGGGGAGTAGACAGCTCCCGGGGCCTGCAGGGGACCTGTCCCTCGCAGACACCGAGACTAGTTGGGTCTGACTTGGGGAACGTTCCGGGGCCCCACCTCAGAACTGGCCTCCCCCTGCTCAGCCCCATCCTGAGAGCTGACCCCCAGCATGTCTTCCACTCCCCCAGCACCTCCCTAGGCCTCTGCACAAAGCACTGTTTGGGCTGGGAGCCTCTTTGAAGCTATGGTACCAGCTCCAGAGAGTTTGCAGACCTCTCAGGGAGACTCTCCCAGAGCGTGGGCCCGAGTCCTGGCCATTCTCCCTCTCTGTCTGAGGTTCGAGACGCCTTCCTGTTTTCTCCTGGCTCTTACTGCAGGTCTAAGGCGAGGCTTTGGCGCCCAGGCCCGGGCTCTCTCCCTCAGGAGCTTAGGGTCTGACACGTAATGGTTGCTCTGTGTGTTTGCAGTTGGTGTAGCCCAGAGGTTGGTGGGGTGTTCTGTTCTGGTGATGGCTGATGGCAGCATACAGCCTGTCCTGCATTTGGCAGCAGTCACTGACTGCCTCCTGGTGCCTGGCGGCGAGTAGGGAGCTGTCCCTCCCCTAGGACAGACAGGCAAACAGCCCCTCTGCATGTGGGAATGGAGCGGGGTCACTAGGCTAGGAGAAGGCTTCTGGGAAGAAATGTACTGGTCACAAGTGCCAGTGTTCAGTTCAGATCCTGCTTGGCCTTGAGCTAGCGATGCTGGTTACCTTTCACGGTAGCTGGCTGGGATGACGCACCTACGGGTCCCAGCAGTGACCCAGAAGGACCTGTTGCTCATGTGTGTTGAGGGGCATCGTGTCCAGTGCCATCTCTTTCATGGCTCGATAAGAATTCATGACTCGGGCGCCTGGGTGGCTCAGTCGTTAAGCGTCTGCCTTCGGCTCAGGTCATGATCCCACGGTCCTGGGGTCGAGCCCCGCATCGGGCTTCCTGCTCGGCGGGAGGCCTGCTTCTCCCTCTCCCACTCCCCTGCTTGTGTTCCCTCTCTCGCTGTCTCTCTCTCTGTCAAATAAATGAATAAAATCTTAAAAAAAAAAAAAAAAAAAAGAATTCATGACTCATTTGCGTCAGATGCCGGTCGGAACGTACCTTCAGCCTCTCTCTCCAGTGCTGCTAAATGGTACTCGTAGTAAGTGCTGATCAGATGCTTACAATTGTCTTCAAGTAACTTGATTTTAACTTTGATTTTTCAGGAGAACATTAAGTTGGATTAAAAAGGGGGGCGATAATGCACCATGGCAGCGGCCCTCAGAGTGTCCAGCACCAGCTGCAGAGGTCCAGGGCCTTCGCCAGCAGCGAAGGAGAAGAGCAGGCCCACCCAAATCCACCCCAGTCCCCTGCCACGCCCTTCGCGCCGTCGGCCAGCCCATCCGCACCTCAGTCTCCTGGTTACCAAGTTCAGCAGCTGATGAATAGGAGTCCCGTGACCGGGCAGAACGTGAACATCGCCCTTCAGAGCGTTGGACCAGTGGTGGGAGGAAACCCACAGATCACGCTCGCCCCTCTGCCGCTCCCCAGCCCCACTTCTCCAGGTTTCCAGTTCAGTGCCCAGCAGAGGCGCTTTGAGCATGGATCTCCGTCATACATCCAGGTCACCTCGCCTCTATCCCAACAGGTGCAGACTCAGAGTCCCACCCAGCCCAGTCCCGGGCCGGGGCCGGGCCTGCAGAGCGTGCGGGCGGGCACCCCTGGCCCTGGCCTGGGCCTTTGCAGCAGCAGTCCCACTGGGGGCTTCGTGGACGCCAGCGTGTTAGTGAGGCAGATGAGCTTGAGCCCGTCTAGTGGCGGGCACTTTGTGTTTCAAGACAGCTCGGGCCTTGCTCAGATGGCTCCGGGCACCCAGGTGCAGTTGCAGCATGCAGGGGCTCCCATCGCGGTCCGAGAACGGAGACTGTCACAGCCCCACGCACAGTCTGGGGGCACTGTCCACCACCTGGGACCCCAGAGCCCCGCGGCTGCGGGTGCGGCCAGCCTGCAGCCCCTGGCCAGTCCCGGCCACATCACCACGGCAAGCTTGCCACCCCAGATCAGCAGCATCATCCAGGGGCAGCTGATCCAGCAGCAGCAGGTGCTGCAGGGGCCGCCGCTGACCAGACCCCTGCTCCCTGGGGTCGGGGTCGGGGTCGGGGGGGCTTCGGCCTTTGGGATGACCTCCCCACCGCCCCCTACCAGCCCCTCCAGGACTGCGGTGCCCCCGGGCCTCTCCAGTCTTCCTCTCACATCTGCGGGGAGTGCGGGGGTGAGGAAGGCCCCCAAGAAGTTGGAGGAGATCCCCCCGGCCTCTCAGGAGCTGGCCCAGATGAGGAAGCAGTGCCTGGACTACCACTACAGAGAGATGGAGGCGCTGAAGGAGGCCTTCAAGGAGTACTTGATTGAGTTGTTCTTCTTGCAACACCTTCAAGGGAACATGATGGATTTCTTGGCTTTCAAGAAGAAGCATTATGCCCCGTTGCAAGCTTATCTTAGGCAGAATGATTTGGACCTGGAGGAGGAGGAGGAGGAGGAGGAGGAGGAGGAGGAGGAGGAGGAAGAAAAGTCTGAGGTTATCAATGACGAGGTGAGAAACAGCAGTTTAATAATTAGAGGACCATGCTTTACAGATTTGAGTCTAGGCAACCGTAAATAAAACATAACCTAACCTATGAGCCTGGGGTGTTTCTAGGACGTGGTTTCATAAGGATTTGATCCAGGAGTAAGATTGAAGATGTATTTTGGTCTTTTCCTGCACAGAGGGGAGGAGCTGCTCTGGATGTTGGGAGGAAGGTGCAGGACAGCCCTGTGAGCAGTGCTGGTCCAGGACTGAGCACTTTGATCCAGAGCAAGGCCATCCAGTTTCCAGAGGCTGGCCTGGCGTGACCCAGCCTTGCCCGTAGTCAGATGGGGCTGTGGGTCTCGTCCAGCTCTGAGGTTGGAGGTGTGGACACCTTATGGCTGCTTGTGTAGACTTCCCATTTTACTTACACTGGTCCACCACTAAAAACACCACACATGTGGTTTTTAAACAGGGATTGGAGTCACTAGCTTTTTATAGTGTATCAGTCATGACTCCACATCACTAGGCATGTCTGTGTGGTGTCTTCATGATGGAAATACAGTTGTTATGGCGAAAACTGGGAGGATTTTTCCATTTTTAGATGTACTCTCCAATTTGAGGTATTTTGAACTCACGTGTGCAAATACCTACTGAGTGATATTTAACATAGAATCTTTTTTAAAGGATAGTGAAATTTTGGGGTGCCTGGAATGGGTGCTTCATACATCCCGCATTTGAGATTTTTCAATACTGTAGTGATTCCTAAGATCCTTCTACTTGTGTTTCCTGAAAAAGGAGCCACTCAGCCAGGGCAGTAGTGAGGGACACCGTAACGCACTGTATTTTGTGCCTTTGTGTCGTGTAGTCTGCAGTATGTTGGTGGAGCTTACTTTGTTGTACGGTACAGCTAAAGCAATCTGACTCTTCGTCAGCTCTTCTCCTGCAAAGAAATCAGCCTTTGCTGAGCAAAAGCTGGTCTCTTTGCTCTGCTGTCCTCATTGAGATTTATGGACATATCTGTGTGGCTTTGCCATTTTGTGTTTTCTTTAACACCCTTTCCAGAAAGGATCATTTTTATTTTCCAAAAAGTTTATGTGATTATTTTGAGGATTACACCTCTGTTGCCATGAAATAGTGAAATTCAGTTCTCTCTCTGTTTGTACACAGTTTTGTCTGTAGGCTCAGTGCCCTCATCTGTGCTAATGAGGAGACCTGACTCCCCTTTTTTGCACCTTCCTGCTGAGATAGACCCACACACGGCAGGCAGTGGGGTGGCTGCCGTGCAGATGGCCTGTGAGGGCGTGAGGGCTTTGCTGCTCAGAGACTGCCTGCCGTTCCCTTGTTTATAGTTGGAAGTTGCAGAATCTAAGCTCACGTTGGAGGTCCTGCAGGATGCGCACTGGAGTTAGGTCGTTAAGTTGTAAATCCACCATAAGTCAGTTCGGTGTCCTTTTACAGGATTTCATGCAAAAAAAAGCTTTCCATTTTTAAACACCAGACGTCACTGAGCTATCAGCATTAAAATTCTGACAAAATTTCGAGCAGTCTTAAAAATTATGTTGCCTTTTTTTCTCAAAATATTTCCTCTCAGGTAAAGGTTGTGACAGGAAAGGATGGGCAGACTGGTACTCCTGTTGCTATAGCAACCCAGCTTCCGCCAAATGTTTCTGCTGCTTTTTCATCCCAGCAGCAACCGCTTCAGGTACTTTTCGATGGTTCTCAAATGTAGCCTCATCCCAAACTTTCCTTCATCCAGATATTTTAACCTTCAATTTTACTATTTGCTCTCCAGCATTTTTTTCCAGAGCCCATTCCTTATTTTTAAAAAATTAAAAAGTCTTCCTGCATATAAGATGATAAAATTAAGTTGCATGAGTAAATGACAACACGGATTTTAATGCATTCTTATTTTTTGTGTTGAGTGTGACGCAGTAGTAGCCTTCGCATGCCTGTCACCTAATACTTACAGTCCTGTTGAATGTGTACTCAGGATTCCTTGTGTGCTGTGTTTTAAATGTTGGTTCTTTCCTGTGTCTTCTATCTGTATTTTTAAGAACAGTGCAAAACAGAAAAAGAAAAAAAAAAAAAAGATTTAAGCAGGTGGTAACTTGATATTTTCCGCAGCTGGAAGAAACGCTAAAGTCAGGACCTTAGGCTCCAGCCGGGTGTCCACTGAGTGCAGACTGAGTAGCGTTAATTGTTTGGAAACGAAATCATTCAGTGTTGCATCAGTGATGCCAAGAACCTGAAAGCACAGGTCAGATTCTCCCAAGAGGGAATGGATGGTTCTTGCTTTGGAGAGTAGTTTCATCTCATGGTGATACATTTATTTTTTTAAACTTTTTTATTTTTAATTTTGCTGTAATTTCAAACATATGTGAAAGTTGCAAAAAGAGTTTTCCAAAGAACTCCCTTTGTGCCCTTTACCCAGGTTCACCAGATGTGCACTTTTTGCCCCCCTGTATTGTGTTCACTCTGCTGTATGTGTATACACACGTCTCCCCCAAGCTGGGCGACAGGCCGTTGCAGATACCGTGTCACGCACTTTTATCCCTGATGCTCCGCGTGCCTTAGGTGAGAGTATTCTCTTACCTGACGCGATACAAGTCACGTCAGGACCACGACTAAGCCAGAGCTCATACGGAGTTTTTGTGTCTTGACCTGATGGTGTCCTTTATAGAGTTGACCCTTAATGGAGCGCAGGGGCACTGTCCCCACACACGCCACGTACAACTTTTGACTCCCCAAAACTTAACTCCTGTTAGCCTGCTGTTGACTGGAAGCCTTACCGATAACCTAGTCGATTAGCACATATGTTGTCTGTTAATATGTTTTATATACTGTATTCTTCCAGTGAAGTAAGCTGGAGAGAAGGAAATCATAAGGAAGAAGAGAAAATACATTTACTGTTCCGTATGGAAAAAAATCTGCGTGTAAGTGGACCTGCGCGGTTCAAACTGGGATTGCCTGCTGTACGTAGTTGTCACGCCGCCTCAGTCTTCTTTAATCTGGGCTGGCTCCTCAGTCTTTCATGACCTTCACGGTTTTGAGTTGAGGCTAGTTATTTGATAGAAAGTCCTTTGATACTGGGTTGTCTGATGTTTCCTTGTGTCTGACTTGGGCCGTGTATCTTTGAGCGAATAGCACAGAAGTGACGCTGAGCACGGCTCGTGCTGCCATATTAGGAGGCCAGGAGGTCCGTGTCCTGTGACTGGTGATGCTCACTCTGCCCACTTGGTGAGGCTGGTGTCCATCAGGCTTTTGCCGTGGAAGGTTCTTAGTTTTTCTTTGGTAAATGATAAATGATTTGGGGAAGATACTTTGAGACTCTGTAAATACCCTGTATCTCATTAAACTTTCAGCCACTAATTCCACCATCTGGCCAGAATCCGTTTTCAAAATGGATTTTCTAGCTCCGTTGTCCCTAATGCATTGATTGGTTGGCATCTTGCTGTTACCAGTGCGCTTTCCTTTTCCTCCACTTACATAGTCATATGTGGATTTTTATTTCAATCATTGGGTTATGTCACTAGTAGTATTTATTTAGACTTAATTCAGTAAAACTCCCTCTTTTCGTCTGTAGTTCTGTTGCGTTTTGCCAGCCCGACAGTTGTGTGGCCACCACTGTGGTCCAGAAACAGCTCTGTCCGCCTCCCGGAGCCTTTGCTCTCTGCCTCGTGAGTGTGCCTTTCCCAGAATGTGAGAAGTGTAGATGGAGTCGCACCACATGTGGCGTCTGTCGCGGAGTGGCCACGCCGTGCCAGGTGCCGAGCGGTGTCGGCGGCCTGGGTGTGCCTGGTCGGTCTCCGCTCACCCGTTGAAGGTCAGGTGTTGTTTACTTAGGAGTAAAGCTGTGTCAGTGTTCCGGAGAGGTTGTGTGTGTGAACCGAGGCCTTTGTTTCATTTGGGGACCCACCTCGGCAGCAGATTGCTGGCTGGTGTAGTAGGTGTAGGTTCGAGTTGACAAGAAACCGCCAAACCCGCCCTGGCTGTGCCCTGCTGTGCTCTGCTGCCCCCAGTGGAGGGGAGGCCCCGGTGCGTCCTCCCTGCTCATCTCCAGTCTGCGACCGGTTGCAGTGGTTGCTGTTTGCGTATCCTCTTTGGGAAAGTCTGAATCCTGTGTGTCACTGTTAGATTTGAGAGCCCTTTGTATGATGTGAATGCAAGTTCCTTGTCACATACAGATTTGCAGATGTTTTTTTCCCATTCTAAAGCTTGTCTTTCTCTCTTTTTATGTTTTGATGCAGTCTATTTTATCATTTTTTTGGTTTTATAGATTGTGCTTTTGACATCCTGTCTAAGAACTCTTGGCTCAGCCCGAGGTCACAGAAACCTGTATTTTCTCCTGGAACTTGTATGGTTCTGTGTTTCACATGTCCGTCCACGATCCCCTTTGAGTCAGGTTCTGTATTACATGGCAGACATACGTGGCGGTTTGCTTTTCCGCATGTTGATTTCCAGTTGTTCCAGTACCATTTCTTAAAAAGACCGTTCTGTTTCCATATATTGATCTTGCATCTTTGCTGAAAATGAGCTGATTCCTGTCTCTGTGGGTCTCTTTCTAGACTCTCCGGAATTCCCTTCATCTGTTTGTCTTGCTAATGCCACACGGTCTGGGCCACTGTAGCTTTGTAGTAAGTCTTGAAATCAGTGTGAGTTCAACCTTTTTCTTTTCTTTTTTCTTTTTAATTGTTTTGATCATTCTAGTTCCTTTCCATTTTCATAGAGATTTTAGAATCTGCTCTGTCGATATCTGCGGAATTTTGATTTGGATTGCATTGAATCTGTTGACCACTTTTGGGGAGGAGTGATATCTTGACAATATTGAATCTTCCAGTCCGGGAATATGGCATATCTCTCCCTTTATTTTGGTTGTCTTTGATTTGTTTCATCAGGTTTTGTAGTTTTCAGTATGCCAATTCTGTACATATTTTGTTAGATTTATACTCAGGTATTTTCCAGTTTTTCTGTGGTATTGTAAATGGTAGTTAAATAAAAAAAATTGAGATGTTCATTGCAGGTATGTAAGAATACAGGTGATTATTTGAACCTATATTCTGCAACCTTGGTAAACTCGTTTGTTAGTTTTTGGAGCTTTTTTGTAGATTTTATGGGATTTTCTACATAGAGAATCATGTCTGCCAAGAAAAGCAAGATTTTTTTTTTTCCCCTATCTATATACCTTTGATTATTTTTGTCTTTTTGCCTTACTGCCCTGCCAAGGACTTCCAAATACGCTAAGTGGAACGGTCAGAATACTTATTCTTACCTTCTTCCTAATGTTTGGGGGAAGCATTTAGTGTTTTGCTGTCAGTCAGGTATGATAGTAGCTGCCCTTTACCAGATGAAGGAGATTTCTTTATTTCTAGTATTTATCATGAATGGATATTGAATTTTGTCCATTGGTATTTCTGCATCTGTTCGCATGATCATGTGATTTTTCTTCTTGGGTCTGTGAAGAAGGTGAGTTTTATCACATCGAGGTATAATTTATTGGTGGGGAAGGCACAGATCCTAAGTGTTACAGCTTGTGGACTTTGTCAAGTGCCAGTGTAGCCCACTCCCATCAGGTCTCCTTGTGCCCCCTCCATCATCTGCTGCCCAGTGCCCCCCCTTCTGTTACCATGTGTTTTGACCCAGTGGAGACCTTCAGTCTGGTCCTCATGCACTGTTGACATATCCTGGTCACTCTCTGAGCCCTTCCTTACTTGCTGGCACAAAATATTTAAGGTTCGTCTTGTGTTTTCCTTGATCTAGCCCAGAATCAGTCGTTTCTGCAAGGGGCCTGGTCCCCTTTGGTGGGGAAGAATAATTTGAGCCTGATATTTAGTTGCTTCTTGTGATGAGTTTGACACAATTGAAGATAAGATCCTTTACATTTGAGATTGTGAGAACATGTATTGGCGGGGCATCTTTCCTGTTAATGCTTCATGGAATGTGATGTGTTATTGTGTTTCTAGACCACGTCGGTAAGTATCTGCCTAAGGACAGTGGGACAGTGGAAGACAAGGGGTACCTGTCAGCTTATGAAACAGATGTGTGGCCTCCATGGTGACACAGATTAAACCACTGTGACTTGCCATCACACTCACCAGATCACCAGAAATTAAACTGGACAGAATCTGCGGATTTAGGTCAGTGGGATTCTCATCTACTTTCGATGGGAGGGTAGCGCGGAGATGTTTGGAAACGTCCTGCCTGACCTGGAAGAGGTGAGCATGGCAGGCCCTTTGTCCCGACAGCATGCTGGAAGAAGTTCTTGAGTGTCTCTGCCGGAAACCAGCCATAGTAGTCTTCCTGGCAGCACTGCTTGTAATAGTGTCCAGCTGGAAAGAGCCGGATGTCCGCCGGCAGGGAGAACAGATCAGTGGATCGTGCACATTCGTACAGAGGAATGTCGACGAGAGCCATCAGTAGGGAAGGAGCTGGCCACAGCGCCAGCGCGTGGCTGTGTGCGGGGCTCGGCCAGACTTGGGGGAGCAGAGGGGCGTGCGGGGAGTTGTCTAGGAAGCAAAGCCAGAGGAGATACGGTGTGGAGATGAGTCTGCAGGTGACAGCATCCCCAGATGTTCACACACAGCTCAGGAAGTGGGTGCCTTCGTGGCGCCCAGGGTCTGAGGCACGGGCAGCAGTCTGTTTCCTGAGCCTGTGATGAGTACACAGGCAGCTGCTTTATTTTTATTTTGTTAAATTATTTATTAGAGAGAGTACAAGTGGGAGGGGCAGAAAGAGCGGGAGAAGCAGGCTCCCCGCCGATCAGGGAGCCCGACGCGGGGCTCGATCCCAGGACCCTGGGACCATGACCTGAGCCGAAGGCAGACGCTTAACGACTGAGCCACCCAGGTGCCCCTGTTATCACTCTTTTAAACTTTGTGTATTTTTCTACTTTTCTTCTCCACAGTTTATTATGAAGAATTTCAAACAGAAAAGTTGAACAGTGTTCAGTGACAGCTTTGTTCCACTATTTAAATTCTAATAATTTTACTGTGCATTTAAAATCACATCCATATGTTTTATAATTTCTTTTGTATGTATGATATATTTCATAATCAGATATTTAAGAGGCTAATAGAGGAAGACCAAGGGGTCTCCAGTTTGAATTACAGATCTTGGAGGCAAACACTAGTGGGTTTCTCAGGAAATAGGAGAGTTGAAAACATGTCCTGGGACGCCTGGGTGGCTCAGTTGGTTAAGCGTCTGCGATCGGCTCGGGTCATGGTCCCAGGGTCCTGGGATCGAGTCCCGCATCGGGCTCCCTGCTCAGCGGGAAGCCTGCTTCTCCCTCTGCCTGCCATTCCCCCTGCTTGTGCTCTCTTTCTCTTTCCGACAAATAAATAAATAAAATCTTTAAAAAAATATTTTTTTTAAAAAGAAAGAAAACATGTCCCTTGTTTTCCTTGGAAAAAACATCTCAGTGTGAGTTTTATTTACAACCCGTTGTAGAATTTTTAAATTGACCAATCTGTATTGACTAATGAAATGCTAGAAGTAAGGTCAGAACTTTCTGTATTTCTGTCTGCTTCCAGAAGATTTTGAGGGAGTACTATTGAGTGCAGGTGTCCTAGGTAAAGTAACGTGTATGCAGATACACATGTATGTATGTGTGTTCATTTATAAGAAAATCCATCGTAAGTAGCGCCTTGCAGTGATTTTTCTGTTAGAGAAAATGAGTAGTTACCCATGATTCCATCCTTCTAATGCAGAAGTTTTTGTTGGCTTGGTTTGTTTTGTTTTTAAGTAATCTGCACACCCAGTGTGGGGCCTGAACTTACAACCCTGAGATCAAGAGTCACGGGCTCCACCGACTGAGCCAGCCGGGTGCCCCAAATATCTTTTATATTACATCTGTACCAGTTGACCGAGTGTATTTATACTTTTTGAAAATGTTATTTCATTTAACAAATAGTCCTTAGGTATTACTCACTTTTAATAATTCTCATTCTAGCAGCTCCTAATATGCCATCATTTTGAGGAACTGCAATTCAGTAAATTACTTTTCTAATTTTAAGTTATATCTTTTTTATTTAGAAAAAACTCACAGGAGCGGCATTAGTGAATCAGGAAAGTCTCAGTATCTTTACGGTACTTACTATATATTGTCACTTTGTTTTTAGGTAAAAGCGCTGCTAGAAATACGCAGATGGTCCCGGTGTTATTTTGGCCTGGTCAGCACCGTTGTGCCTTCTGAACAAGAGTTTAAGACATATTCTCAGGATGAATTTCATTATTTGTAACTAGTTAAAGGACTTTTAATAGTAATCTAATCGGTTGCTAATTAAGCTCTACAAATGAATATAGAGTTCTCAGTTCATGTGTGTATTACTTCATTTCTTTTTTTTTATTTTTTTTATTTTTATTTTTTTTAAGATTTTATTTATTTATTTGAGACAGAATGAGAGAGAGCATGAGAGGGAGGAGGGTCAGAGGGAGAAGCAGACTCCCCGCCGAGCAGGGAGCCCGATGCGGGACTCGATCCCGGGACTCCAGGATCATGACCTGAGCCGAGGGCAGTCGCTTAACCAACTGAGCCACCCAGGCGCCCTCTTTTTTTTTTTTTTTTTAAAGATTTTATTTATTTATTTGACAGAATGAGAGAGAGAGAACATGAGAGGGGGGAGGGGCAGAGGGAGAAGCAGACTTCCCGCTGAGCAGGGAGCCCGATGCAGGACTCGATCCCAGGACTCCGGGATCATGACCTGAGCCCAAGGCAGTCGCTTAACCAATTGAGCCACCCAGGCGCCCTATTACTTCATTTCTAAAAGCCTTTGAGGTTGTATTCTGCTAGAGTGCAGTTGTATACAAAATAATACCATTTTATTTGTTATTTAGATTTTAAACAACCATCCTCATTGGAGATTACTTTTCAGTGCTTATGATGTTAGAGAAAATGGATAATTGTAGCTCTTTGACTTTACCCTACTAATGCTATCTTTTTTTTTTTTTTTTAAGATTTTATTTATTTGGGAGAAAGAGAGAGAGAGACAGAAGGAGCAGTGGGGAAGGGCAGAGGGAGGGAGAAGCAGGCTTCCCGCTGAGCAGAGAGCCCGAATGCGGGACTCGATCCCAGGACTCTGGGATCATGACCTGAGCCGAAGGCAGATGCTTAATGACTGAGCCACCCAGGCGCCCTCAAGTTTATACTTTAAAGACTGCAGTATGTTTCCCAGTAGAATACTCAGGAAGACAGTGTAAGAGAAAGAGTCATTCTGAAGGCAAGAGTCTGGGGGCGGGGGGTGTTGGTGTGGGGGGTGGACCACAGCGAGGAAGGCGGGAGAAGAGAGTCCGGCCCTCCCTGCCTGTGTCTGTGATGAGCACAAGTTGTTTATTTCAGTGACATCCAGTGTTTCAACCTTTTCCTGTGGACGCCTAGTCCCCCGGCACCGTTTTTGGGAAGACTTTCCATTCCCTTTGGGAGCTGTGCAGCCTGGAGGGGATGACTGGGCGGTGTGAGTGTGCGTCCCCTGGGCTCGGCCTGGCTCTTGTCATCTTCCCACCCGTACACGGCGCGACACCGCCCCAATGGCCCGGCTCCGTCCAGGGATGCCGAGTCTGCCCCTTCTCCTCCTCTCTCGACACTGTGCTTTCAGTTCACGGACTTTGTATTCCAGATAGTTTATTTTTCAGTTCTGGCATCTCCATTTGGTTCTCTTTCTTAATAGTTTCTTCTTTCTCTTGTTCTTCTTGCAGTATGTTTTCTTTATGTCCTTGGGCATACTTCTTAAAGCCACTGTCAGATCCTTGCCGCTAAGTCCAGCATTTGCGTTGTGTGGGGTTCGTGTGTATGTACTGTACTCTGAGTATGGCTCATGTTTTCCTGTGTCTTTGTGTTTGGGAGAGATTTTGGATGTCATGAATGAGAGGCTGTAGGGACTCCGGTTTCTGTTAGTCTTCTGAAGAGTATTGATCATTTCTGCTTTCGTAGTTAACGTTACTGAATTTTAGTTCCCCTGAGGTGGAGCACCTGAAATCTTGGTATGCTTCTGTGGGCCTGTGCTTGGAGTCTGTGTGCCCGCTTTAGGGGGCAGCCAGAGATTCGGGAGAGAACTTGGGGCCTCCCTGTGCCCAGCCGTCTCCTGGGGTGATTCCCCCTTCCTTCGGGGTGGTTTCGTGCTCTCTCTCCTAGTGGTCTTCAAGCCAGTGAGGCTCTGTGTGTCTGGTTCTGGGCCAGTCCACACAGCACAGGCTGGGGCCTGCCGTCACGCCAAATGCCGTGAAGCTGTAAACCTCTCCTCTTTCCATTCCTTTCTTTCAGGCGTCCAGTCCCATTCTCCAGAGCTCATGTCTGTCTGGAGTATGTGCAGTCTAATAGGAATCACTTGGCCATTATTGGACACAGAACCCTTTATCAGTTTCTTTTATTTAAAAAAAAAAAAACAACAAACCTTTTGATTATAAAAGTATGTGTTCATTGTAGGATATTTGGAAGATCTAGAGAAGTGTACATACGCAAATTATAAATTATCTATAATCCTATCCCCAGAGATAACCACTATTCACATACCGTGTGTTTTCAAATCATTCTTTTCTTTCCTCCCTCCTTTCCCCTCCCTCTCTTCTTTCCTGCCCTCATCTTCACTAAACATAGATAGGGGTGCTTGCTTTCCCCCTCAGTCAGTCACTGCACCTGTCCCCACGGGGGGCCCTGACCTGCGGTGTGGCTGGGGTGCTGGCGGAGAGGCACCCCCCCGGGGGGCGCTTACCTGGTGTCGGCGTGTGTAACTTCAGCACTTAGAGTGCCTGGCTAAGTAGAGCGGACAGAGTGGGACCCTGAAAACAGTTAGCAACTAGTGCTTGGTAAACGTCATCCTTAGCACCTAGCAGCCCTGCAAGGACGGTACAGAGATGTGAAGGCGTGGGGCGCCCCGACTCGGCCACTTCCTGTGTATGCCAGAAACTTTCTGTGTCAGCAGAGTGCACGTCACCTGGATGCGTGTGACCCAGCATCACCCAGCTAGGTGGGGTGCTCGCTTGTCACAGGTGACAAGTTCATCAGATCGCTGTCTGCTAAGTAGGGCTTTCGTGTCATTTTCCAGGAGGAAGAAATTGTCCACCTTTCTTTTTCTTACTCAGCTTTTGTGTCTTGGGGGGCAAGTGATGACAGGCAGCGTGACTGACAGGGAGGCTCAGCTGTCGGATTGAGGACTGGTGTTTCCCGACACTGGCCAGTCCTGTGCCGTCTCTGTTCATTTCTGAGGGAATGTAGATCTGCACTGATAGGGACTCCATTTAAAACCAGAGTAAGATCTTTCACGAGTCCTTTTTTCTTCCTCCAGAGGTAAGTTAGAACTTCAAGTTCTTTATTATGTATACACATACATTACACGCATTGGGCAGATCACATTTCTCCAGTTAGAGAGTAGGGAGGCCAGTGTGTGGAATAATTACGATAGTTTAGTTCATACCCATTCTTGTAAGGCACCTACACGATCAGAGTCTCATGTTTTCATTTTCTCTTTCAGCAGCCAGCTCTGGCAGGGGCCCTTGTGGCGGGGGCCGGCAGTGTGGGAGAGACGGACCCCTTTAAGAGGCAGCAGGCGGGGACCCCGGCAGGTACGTCCTGGAGCACCGGCCCGAGTGGCCTGAGGGGACGTACAGCGTAGCGGCCACATGAACGCTGACGTGCTTAGTTTTGGTGACTTTCTTTCCACTTTGAGAATTAATTGTTTTGTGCTGATTATCAGCTGAAGAGAACATGTGAGTGGCTGTATGTGTGTGTACTGAAGGTAGAAGTTTGCCCATTGAGTGCGGTTTTCTGTGCGCTGGCGGGCTCTTAGTCCTCATGGTAGGATTGAGGGTAAAACTGCCTTATTTTTCAAGTTGTCACTCGTATTTTTTAAACTGAATTTTTTCTTCAAATTATAAAACACACATTTTATGTGGAAGATGTGGGCAGTCGAGGAAGATGTGAGTCGAGTCTCCCTCTGCTTTGGTGTTCCCTTCCTGTTCCCCAGCCACAGAGGTAGCTGCTGCTGACGTCTGCGTGCCGGACCTCCTGCCCGCAGGCTTGCGTTGTGCCACACGGTCATTCTGAGGGAATGGGAGTGCGCTTCCTGTGCCCTGTTCTGTCGCCAGCAGTAACTTCCTAGGCCGCCTGCTCAGGACCACAGTCTTCCTGACGGCTGTGCATTCCCCGAGCACATGGGGGTCCTTCCCTCATCACACCCTCGGTAGTCCTTTTTGTTACCACCTTTTTCCGTGAACACGGGATTGAATTCCTACTCCTAGATTTTTTTTGACATGTTTGTCACCGTATCTAAGGGAGAAGCTCCTAGACATGGAAGTGCTCAGTCAGAGCACATGGGGGACGCACGTGGCCCCTCAGAAGGGCCAGCCCTTCTTCAGTCCCATCTACGGTTTCTGGTGCTCTTGTGTTTTGGCCAGTTTATGAGGCACGATCACTCTTCTGGTCTTTGTTGATCTGCTGGGTAAACACAGGTCTTCTGTTGTGCTGTGGAGCTCTTCAGTTTGGATGAGGTTGCTCGGTCCCTTGCCGTGTCATTAACTCTTTGTGACTCTGTCCGTCTGCTCAGCCGTTTCTGCTCTTTGCCCGTTCTGTGTGTCTGGTTGCTGGCACTTCTCACGTGAACTTGGAAGAGCTTTCCACGTGGCAGCCCCGCCAGGCTCTCGCCCACACGTGTGCTGCAGACACCGCGGTCTCCTGGGGTGTCACTCGCCCTTGCTTTTGTATGAGGCTGCTGCTTACAGTTGCGAAATTTTAATGGAAAGAAATTATCAACCTTAGCTTTTCTGGCTTCTGGATTTTGGTTCACATATGGAAGGGCTTCCCTGTTCAAAGACTATAAAAACACTGACACATGTTTTTTCTACTACTTCTGTGGTTTTGTTTTTACATCAAACTGCACCTTTTCTGAAAATTATTCTAGAGCAGTCTAAGCGGCCTCGGCTTGAAGTGGGTCACCAGGGGGCAGTTTTCCAGCACCCGGGGGCGAATGCAGGGGTTCCTCTTCAGCAGCTAATGCCGACAGCTCAAGGTAAGGCCCAGCGCGGCACTGACCCTTCTAGCTCAGAAGGAGCGCGTGCAGGGAGAGGCCTCGCGGCCCGGCATCTGGCCGGCACCAGCACGGTCGCAGCAGGCGGTGAAAGTGGCTTCTGGGGCTGGGGCCTGGCTCTGAGCTCTGGTGCGGGCAGGGAGAGGGCCTCTCCTTGTCCTTGGGCTCCCCTCCTCCGCTCGCTGCCGCGCTCGGGGCGCTGGTTGCCGTGCCTGCCCTGCTTGGTGCGAGCTTGCAGGGGCCGAGCGCCTTCCTTTCCTTCTCTGTGTGCTCATCCGTAACATCAGAGGTAACGTAAGAGAAGTTTCCGCCGACAGAATTTCCCGTTGGAGTGCGTGATGGCTCTGAGTAACGGGTCTGTGACGAGCACCGGGACGTGAGGTCGCTGCGCGGTAAGGTGCTCCGGGCTCCAAACTCAGCGCTGCCGGGGCTATTCCTGTCTTGTAGGAGGAATGCCTCCTGCCCCCCAGGCCGCTCAGCTCGCCGGACAGAAGCCAAGCCAGCAGCAGTACGACCCGTCCACGGGGCCCCCGGTGCAGAATGCCGCCAGCCTGCACACCCCGCCGCCGCAGCTCCCCGGCAGGCTGCCCCCGGCCGGCCTCCCCACCGCCCCCCTGCCGCCAGCACTGCACTTCCCTCAGCAGCCGCAGGTGGTGGAGCCTCATGCGCAGCTCCAGGTCCCGGCGAAGACGCAGCAGCCAAGTGCCCCTGTCCCCGTGCCCCCACCCAGCCAGCTGCCCGCTCCGCCGCCGCAGCCCATGCCGCAGGCCCTGCACGCGCCGATGCCTGGGAAGGCGCAGATGCAGGCCGCTCAGCTCTCGTCCCAGCCGCAGGTACTTGGTGGGCGCCTGTCCCGTTGGTTAGAGACAGAAGAAAAGCCAGGTGTAGGCTGCACGCCGCCCCGCCCTCCAGGTGGCTTGCTGTCCGCTTGGAACCGGCACGTCGCCCAGCGTTCTTTTGTCCAGCTCTGTAGCCGCCGTTACGTTGTGGAGACACCAGCGAACAGCACAGTTTACTTGCTGCTTGTGGTTTGGCGGCCGTGCAGAGGGCGTCGCGGCCGTTGTCCCAGCTGATGCGTCCAGGGATGCGGGGCGGGTGGCAGGCGCCCGCCCACCAGTGTGCGAGGGGGGCTGTGGGAGTGCGGGGCTGCTCCGGGCTGCATGGCTAAGCGAGCCAGTGGGGACGCTTGTCCACGCCCGGCCGGCTGCTGGGCCCCCCACGGACGCCTCTCCCTCCTGGGCGCTGTGCGACGCCCCTCCTCCCCTACTGAGTGCTGGGAAAGTGTACAGGGAGCTGCTCGCCGTTCCTAAGGAGCGGTGAGTCCCCGAAAGTGAGTGCGAACCACCGGGAGCCCCCAGGGACGGCAGGTGGCGCTCTCAGAGAATTGTCTTGGCCTGTGTGATTGAGTCAGCTGGGAAGCCTTCCCCTCTCCCTTGCCGTTTCCCTCATGAACAAGGGGCTTTCCTAGGGGGGCTTTCAGGTCAGGGGCTTTATGGCTATTTGAGATTGATGGCGAGCTTTGACCTTGTGTGGTGGTGGGGTAACCGCATACTTGCCCTGTGCGCACCACATACGGGGCCGCGGGCACTGTGGGGAGACTTCATTGGCATCGTTTTATTTTCTCTGCCCGGCAAGCCTAGGGTGTAGAATCTCTATTATCCCCATTTTACCGTAAAAAGACCCGAGTGGCTTAAGTGACTTGGCAGGATCGTGCAGCCCGTGGCTGGAGGAGCTAACTGCGCCCTGACGGATTCTGGATCCTTCTGTGCAGGCCTGCGTGGCCGCTTTGTGCATACCCTGGGGACCCACCACCGCTTTGGTTACATTTTTATGGAAACAGTCTGTTTCCAGTACTTTGTCTCATTGAGCCGCACAGCTGACTTCAGGCAGCACCGGCGTTTTGCTTGGGTTCCTTTACTTGCCCTTGTTGTTGAAAGGATCAGCTCCTTACAAAGCCCATGGAAACCTGTCCCTCCTAGATTGGGTAGGGCTGGCAGACGTTTCCTGGGAAGGGCCCCAAAGAGGGGACGTGAAAACACGTCAGGCCTGCGGGCCACGAGGTCTCCGCTGCCCTCACTGAGCTCTGCTGTGGATAGCGAGCAGCCCCAGAGGACCCGGCTCTGGCCGGGTGCCACTGGAGCTTTCTCCCAAGAGCGGGAGGCCGGCTGCGGTCGGAGGAGACTAGGTGAGGGGGAGGCAGAAATGGCACACTGCCTGGGTACAGAGAGTGTTTCTGTCGGTGTCCTCCCCGGGTTCCAGGTTACAGACGTGCCTCTTACGTTGTGGGTAGCACCTTGCCTTCTCTGCTGTCTGCCCCCTGCCCAGCATTCCTGTAGGAGCTCAGCTTTGTCCACAGTCAGGGTGGAAGGCGGTCCCCTGCTGTACACAGAGTTTTAACCTGACAGACTCCCTGCCGTGAGAGGGGCACGCGGAATCGGTGTTCACTTTTCAAGGGAAAGGTACAAGATGAACACTCGGTATTTTTCAGTTAAGAAGAGGCTTATGCAGTTACAAATTCTAAAAAATAATTTAAACAGGAGAAACAGCTACAAAAAGCAAAAAACAAGAAAAGGCTTCCATGGGATAAGACGGCGTATGAAAGCCGGGCTTGTGACGCACCCCTCGTGCCGCTTTGTGGAGTGAAGGGACGCGTTACACTCGCGGGCATGGTCGGGCGGTGTCCGTGCGCTGTGTGTGCGTAACTCCTTTGCTCCGCTGCGGGAGGGGCTCCCCTGTGCGCACCTCTGTGGGCCACGCGGTCTCTGGCGTGTGGCTGCATGAGGGGGGCTGAGGTCTCCTGTTCACTGCCGGCCTGTTTTCTGCCTGCCAGACGGTGGCGTCGACAAGAGCCCCCGTGGACCCTGCCCAGCCCTGTCAGCGTCCCCCGCCAGCGGCCTCTTCTACCTCGTCCGCAGCTCCTGCCGGCGGCTCAGGCCCGTCACCCGCACGGGTCTCCGCAGGGAATAGACCCTCCTCGGCAGCCAGCAAGTCACTGTCTCCGGTTACCTCCCGGTCCCCGGGGGCAGCCGTGTCAGCACCCCCAAAACCACAGAGCCCAGCTCAGAATGCCGCTCCGCCCCAAGACAGCTCTCAGGATAAGGTGGCAGAACAAATAGCGTTGGTAAGCGCACGTAGAATGCCAAGAAGGTTGTCAAATGTGCTGTAGTTCGTGAAGCTTACTCGATTTCAGTTTCTGCAAAGCATGCAGTAGTTTAAAACCGAGCACTCGGTAATGAGGACAGTCAGACATGGTTTCTGGCCACTTAGAAACCAGGGTTACAGCCGGGAAGCCTCTCCCGTCCTGGTGGAAGTGGGCTTGTGGGGGGCATGTGCTTTCTGTGCCGCCCTCACAGGCGGTGAGGCCCGGGCTGCAGGGCGGGGCCGGGAGGACCGCCGAGGCCGGTGTGGCCGTGGCCCGGCACCCCAGTTAGCGCTTGCCGTTTGTGGGGTGACTAAGCAGTTGTTTAAATTTCATGGGGGGAATTGAACGTAACAAGACCGCTGTTGGAACCCTAGTGCTCTCTGCTGTCCGGTGCTCACTCAGGGATAGTGTGTGGCCTGTCCCTGCCCTTCCCAGTGGTTTTGGAGCAGGGGCCAGGCCTGTGTAATTCCCCTTGCAAGTGCTCTGGTGTGGACAGTGGCCTGTGTGTTCTGTCTGTGTTTTGGAGACGGGGTGTGGCCATTGCCTCCCCTGCTTCTGGGGAGGGGGCATGCCTGCTGACCTCTCTAGGGCCACTTTCGAACTTTGCGTCCAGTCCTGTCTTTGCTATCGAGGCTTCCCGAATTTGGGGTCTGAACTAGTGGAATGCACTTACTAATCACGTGGGGATGCACCCCACCCCTGCGCTCCTTGCAGGAAAACCAGATCCATCAGCGAATAGCAGATTTGAGGAAAGAAGGCCTGTGGTCCCTCAGGCGGTTGCCCAAACTGCAGGAGGCCCCGCGCCCCAAATCGCACTGGGACTACCTGCTGGAGGAGATGCAGTGGATGGCCACAGACTTTGCCCAGGAGAGGAGGTGGAAGATGGCCGCGGCCAGGAAGGTGGGTGAGGCATGCGTGGTGGCACTCGTTCACACTGCCGGACGTGGGAGCGTCCAGGCCAACTCGGAGGGGTCTGGCTCCGAAACGCGAAGAGTGCTCTGGCACTGTTAGGAAGTCAGTGTGCGGTGCGGTTTGCTTGTGAGGGGCTGTCTGCAGAGCTCCGGGGTGCACACTGGGGGGCAGACACGTCCTGCATTTCGGGGCTGCGTCTTGCCAGTCTCTCCTGGTGGTTGGAAAGCCTGCAGCCCCCAGGCCCAGGCTGGTGCTGGGGATGTTGTCATGCGGGAGCCGAGGAGGCTCAGGGTTGGGAGGGAGCAGAGAGGCTGGTCGGCTGGTGGGCAGCTTGGGGGCCCGTCCTGGGCCTTCAGGCTGCCCACTGCCCTGGTCTTCTGTCCAGCTTCCCCCAGTTCTGGCTTAGGATTTGTTTCCTTCTCACTGGTCCCAAAGCAGACGCCCAGTGCTGGGGAGCCTCTAGCAGATGGCGCTGCCGCTGCTAGGAATGCGGAAAGGGACAGAGTTCCAGAAACCTTAGGTCTCAGAGTACGAAGCAGCTGTCCTCGCGTGCGTGTAGATGGCTCTGGGCCCTGCTTCTCTCACGTCACTGCACCACCGTCTGTTCCTCGGGGCGGAGCTGCTTTCTTTTCATTTCCCGTGCTCTCAGGCCTGGGGAGAGGTCCCGTGTGCCCTGCTGACCACCTCCCTCTCTGAACTCTGCTTTCCCTATGTAGGCGGGGGTCTCAAATCAGATGCATGGAATCCAGAAAAACCCGATTGCTCCTGAGGCATGCTTTTTTTGTAAAGGAGGATGGTCCTGAGCGTGTGGGCACCAGGTGGACGGGGCTCGGCAGCGGAGCTGCCCTCTCTGGGAGAGACTGCAGACCCCGAGCAGGAGGCTCTGTGCCCGGGCTGTGGTTGGGCCAGGATGAGGCCCTGAGGAGTCTGTGGGAGGGGGGCCGGCCACAGTGTCCAACAGGCCCCCCCAGCGAGCTTCTCCCCCGGCGTGGGGGGCCCACGCCAGGCATGCTCAGGCTCACAGCGTGTCTGTTTCCAAGTCCTTCTCAGCACCTGTCTGAGGACTGCTGGTAGGATGTAGGAGCATGGGTCCCGGAAAGCGGATTTAAAGGAAAGGCCTTGGAAACCACGACTCGTCCCACCCGACACTGCATGCCTAGCGGGTCAATGCGTCGCACTGCATTCGTGCAGTGCAGGGGATGCCTGTTGGAAGAGTTACCCTGCTTGATGGAAAGGTGTTAGTCATACGTCAGATGAGGAGAGACGATTGTAACACAGTATGGTACGCTCTTTGGAGAAAAACAAGCGTACTTAGTAAAATAACCCTTTGTAGAAAGTCAAGCCGGGTGTTGGTGCTGCTGTGGGCGTGTGTCCTGCGCCCGCCAGGCGGACGAAGGCGCAGCCCCTGCGCATCTGTGCACTTGCGTCCGCCTGCCGCGGCACGGTGCCAAGTCCGCGACCTTTGGTTCACTAGCTCATCAGGACCGCGGTGCGCCACCACGAGGAAAAGAAGCTTCGTGAGGAGAGGGGAAGGAAAGAGGAGCAGAACCGACTGAGACGAATCGCTGCCTCAACCGCCAGAGAAATAGAGTGTTTTTGGTCAAATATTGAACAGGTAAATCCTGGAATTTGCACAGGGTCCTGAAGACCTAGGCTGTGCCTTCTGCCCGTGCCTGACTGAGAGACGCGCTAGCCCGGGCAGGCTGCGCCCGCGGCGGCAGCTGGGAGAGGAGCGTGTGCCCGAGGTTCTTCTGTGCTCGTGTTGCACGCCGTGGCCGCGAGCTCCGTGCGGTTGGCGAGGGGCCGTCCAGTGTTTCCTTCGGCGTGAGCGCTAGGCACGGAGGGCGGCTGGTTTCCTGCCGCGCGTGTCCTGGTGCAGAGCACGCGCCCCCCCCCCAGCCCCCGTGGGACTCGGTGGCACGTGACTGCACAACACCTGACTGCCTGCCAAACCGAGAGTTTCATCTGAAGTGACTTGAAGCGACGTTGTCCGTGCGGTCCATCCTCAGTGACGTCTTTATTCCACTCTGTACTCAGGTTGTGGAGATAAAACTACAAGTAGAACTGGAAGAAAAAAGGAAAAAGGCCCTAACCTTACAGAAGGTTCCCAGGAGAGGTAGGATACGTTTTTAAAAGCCGTCACATTCCCGACGGCTCTTTGGCCTCCCTGCTCGCCCGCAGCTACCCGGGGGTGGCACCGGGGCGCTTGCTCGCCCCACCGGGCTCGTGCTCTGCCCGACGCCACGCTCCTCCGCGCAGCTGCTCAAGCTGTGTGCCTCAGCTCGCTGAGGTTTGCTGGCGCGAGTCGGCACCCCAGGCTCTCTGATCGGCTCTGGGGCCGTCTCGGGACTGGGGCTCCTGTCCCCTGTGGCCAGTGCCGGACACTGAGATGAACTCCCGCAGGTGTCTGCCCCCGTGGGGCACTTCGGTGGTCGGAGCACAGCCTCGGCAGCGCCTCCCCATCACCGGACACCGTGATGCGTGCCAGGCACCGGCGGGAGCGGCTGTCACGGGGCGGGGGGCATGGGGTGTCTCAGTCTGTCGGTGAGGAGGTGGGGGCGGAGCGGTGGGCTCTGCCCAGACTCATACACCCGTGAGATTGTAGAGCGCGTACAAGACGCACTTTGCCGGTTAGCTCCCCGGTCCCTCTCCAGATCAGAGACGTGTGGAGAGCTGCCGGAGAACTCTGTAGGCTCGGGGCTGGGGGCTGGCGGCTGGCGGTGTGTTGCCGCCCCGGTTCCCAGAGGGAAGGAGGCGGAGCTCACGCTTGCTGTCTTCCTCCCGTGAGGAGGTGCCCGTGGGGCGCGGCCTACACAGGAGCTCCGGTGAAACTGAATCATGTTCCTTGTCTCTAGGAAAAGAGTCGAGGCCTAAGGGGCTTGATGCGTTGCCAGAAGCTTTCCTGGTAAGTCGAGGACTACTGTACTAGGTAAGAGGGAAACCGTGGAGAAGACACGGTGCCTGATAAAGCAGGGTCCCTTTCTTTGTCTGGAGAAGCGTGAACGTCGTCCGTAGCGTTCTCCGTTACAGAGTCGGTTTACTTTGGGGAAGAAGCTTGGTTCTTAGTGTTAGGCTCCCATAGGGTGTTGATCTGGGGACAAGGGAAGACATGGTGACTGAATGGAGTCCCACCTGCCCGCTGCCCAGCGCCTCTCCTGTACCTGGCGGCAGTGGGGGCTGGCGTGTTTGGCCCCGGGCTCGCCACTGCCTTCCCGGGAGCGTGTGAAGTAGACGTTTCTGCTTTGGTTTCCCGTTCTGTGTTTGCGAGTTTTGTTCTCTGTTTCAGGAGTCGGGGTTGTCTGGAAGGAAGAGGAAAGCTAGCACGTCTCTGACTGATGACGAAGGTCTGTCTCCTGGTACTCTGTTGCCATCTGCAGGGCGGGCTCTCTGAGACTGCAGGCCCAGTGCTTGCTCCATGCTGTCACGGTGCCTGGTGGCCCAGTGACTTGTGTCATCGGGGGCCAGGCGCCTTGGGGGTTGGGAGGGGGTCTGCAGAAATGAGCCAGACTGTGGAGGGAGAGCACAGGGCCACTCGTGGACGTTTTGTTTGCGTGGAGGAGTCAGCAGGGAAGGGTGGAGGCAGGCAGGAGAAAAGGCGTGGTCTGGTGGCAGGGCCCCCGGGGGCAAGCGCTTGTGCTCAGAAGGGGGGGGTAGGCCGTAGCTGGGCTGGCTCTGCCGTAGGTTGCCGGTGGGTTCTTCTCACCCAGAGCCACGTCTCTGCTGGAGGTGAGGTACGGGGTGTGGGGCCAACCTAGTTGGAGGTGGTGGTTGCACGGGACGGGAGCCAAGCTGAGGGAATGGCATGCCGCGCAGGTGGCTGGGGCCCCTGATGTGGGCGATGACAAGAGTCCTCGTGACCCCGGACAGCCTGCTCCTGGGTTTTTCTGCTGTGGCGTCAGCAGGTGGATGAGAAGTTTGACATCACTCCGTGTTCTGCTGGAGTAGGTCCGTCGTGTAAGGAAGAGCCGGGCTGTGTTTCACACCCTGCTCACTTAGTACACCCGCACTTCCAAATTTAACCGGAGAAACAAAAAGGTCTCGTTGAGCTCTCTCGTAGCTGTGCAAGTCAGTCTGGAGCCTGGTAGTGTTTCATGAGCAGTTGAGAAGGCGCAGTGAGGTCTGTGTCCCTGACGTCTGGTGGTGACCGTTTCAGTGGAAGACGAGGAGGAGACCATAGAGGAGGAAGAAGCTAACGAGGGGGCCGTGGACCACCAGGCAGAGCTGTCCAACTTAGCCAAAGAAGGTAGGCTCTGAGCGTCTCACTGGAGATGCTCTTAGGAAACGAGCGTGCACACGAGAACGTGTGACATCTAAAAGCCCGATCAAATCCTCGAGCACTGGCGTCAGGCGCACACCGGCGGTGCGGGACAGAGTGCGTGAGCGCCGCGTGCTGGCCGGTGACCTGCCCTGGGGGCTCATCGTTCCGCTCTGGCTGCCTGCCACTTAGCACGGCCCGGCGCGCCGCTGGGCTCGCCCGGGGACACGGCGTCTAAACGGCATCGCGCCCTGGCCTTGCCGCTCCTTCCCTCGGCTCCGGTAGTCGCTGCGGCTTTGCCCGCCCTCACTGCTGAGCTGCGTTCCAGATGTGAGCGTGTTACAGACTCCGTCTTGGGCTGCTGCTGGGCTTTCGGTTGTCCCCTGTTGCACCCTCGGTGCAGCGGGAGCGTTCCTGTGGCCGGTGCCCGCGGATGCGTGCGTGTGCCAGAGCGGAGGGCTGGGTCGGCGCACACACGGTCCGCTGGGCCAGGCTGGCCAGGCTGCAGGGCTCGCTCCAAGCCCCCCACGTCGGGGCGCTGCTGCCCACCCGCTGAGGGGACACGGCGTCTCTGCGTGCCTGCGGGCGGCGCCGCTCTGAGAGCTGACGAGGTGTGCCTCTTTTCCATTACGGTCTGTCTTTTCCACGTCAGCTTGCAGGCGTGCGTTGTGTGTCCCACAGGGGGCTTCTCTGTGGTCACATGCATCACAGCGGCCCCCTCCCGGCGCGTGCCGTGTGTTTCCAGTCTCTTTGTGGGGCCTTCTGGGGAATGGGCGTTCTTAATTTTAGCGTAGTTGGATTTATCAGTCTTATTTTAAAAAATCTCTTTTTACCTCAAGATCATGAGGTGGTTTTCCTGTTTGCCCACAGATTTTTAATTTTACTCTCATATCGATGTCTCCGATCCATCAAGAATAGCTTTTGTCTGTTGTGTGGAATAAGAGTGCAATTTTTTTTCTTTTCTTTTTCTTTCTCCAAAACGGATCCCAGTCGTCCTGGCACCATTTGAAAGGCCGGTCTTTGCCCCAGCTGGTCCCGGCCAGCTCAGATGGCAGGCAAGTTTGTGGAGCGTAGGCTCTTTCCCGAACTCTGTGGTGCAGCCGGTCCGCCCGCGTGTCCCTGGGCTCCGTGGTCGTTCCCGAGAGCTGGCTAGGGGGTCCTTGCACCTGAGTCTTCTCAGGACGGCCTTGGCCGCCTCGGGTCTCTTCCCGGTGCGCCTCAGGATCCACTCATCCAGTTTCAGATAGACATCCGTGGGGACTGGTGGCCTGGAGTCAGGGTGATCGCTGACACGTGCATCTTGACGAAGCTGAGCTTTTCTGGTCCCTGATCGCAGCATACCTGCCCGTCTGTCCACGCAGGTTGCCTTCAAGAGCCTGCAGGGACATTTTATGATTGTGTGTTTTTTTGTGAGATTAATATCTAGGTGCCTTGTCTGTTTCAGAGTTGTAGTGAGTGGTGTGTTTGCTGAGTTTGGGAGTGCAGCTCCCGCGGAGCTCACCCCCCCGTGGGCATGGCCTCTTGGCCTCCGGAGAGCCGCTCTGCCTGTCTAACCGGGGCCCTCTTGCTGCGCTCCTTGCAGGGACGGATGGATTTAGACGTTCTGCTGCGGGCGCCCCGCATGTTTGTGCTCTGGAAGGGAGCACCTCCTCCTGCGGCGGCTGCTCCCTCCACGGCTCCGGCGCTCCTCGGGGCCTCCTTGGGGGCCCTGTCTGTGTCCTTGCTGCTGCGGCTTTCCAATGACAGTGTGGGCCTCCGGCGGGTCGGAGTCCGTGGGCGGAAACGGAGGAGCCCGGCTGGGAGTCTGCTCGGGCAAGCTCTTTCTGCAGAAGGGATCGCAACCTTTTTACATGCTTTTTACAGCATTTTTCTGCTTTAATTTTGTTTGACTTTTATTTGATGTTTCCTATTTTTCATATTACCAATTATTTCCCGTTGATGGTGTTTTTATTGTTATATTTATGAGGTTATAGTTTTTACTTTTCATTTATGAGATTATTTTAGAAATCTTAAAAATTCTCTTATGAGTAAAAATTGAGTTTTTTCATGCCATGTCCAAGATTCTCATATTTATAAAGAAAGTGCCTTAGACCCAGTATCAGTAACGGGCAATAGTTACTTTTGGAAAAAACTAACTGCAGGAGGGCTGCAGCTTTGTTTTCTTCCCAGCTGGTTGCCACTCCTGGTGTGAGCTAACCCCCTTTCTTCCCGCGATCCTTTCCAGCTGAATTGCCCCTAATCGATTTGATGAAGTTGTACGAAGGAGCTTTTCTGCCCAGTTTCCAGTGGCCGCAACCTAAGCCTGACAGTGAGGAGGCGAGTGAAGAAGAAGGTCTGTGTTGACATCTTTCAAGAACTCACCCATAAAGCAAAAGCCAAAATACGCAGAGGAAGGGTGTTCTTACAACAGGATTTAAGTCACCTTCATTTCCTTTTAGTCTGAAGGAAGAAAAACATGCGAGCGATTATGTGGGGGCACCTGGGTGGCTCTGTAGGTTGAGCGTCTGACTCTTGATCTCAGCTCAGGTCTTGATCTCAGGGTTGTGAGATGGAGCCCACGTTGGGCTCCATGCTCGGCGTGGACCCTACTTAAAAAAGCAAAAAGTAAATAAAATGAAATAAAAACATGCAAGTACGTTTAACGTGTAATTTTGTATTGCTAGGGTTTGGTTAAATTCTGTGCTTTTTATTTTCATTTATTAGTTTGGCATAATTATAAGAGTACTTGACTTGTAAACGATGTGGAAATATTTTTCTCCGCATTTATAAAAGTCGTTGTTCTACAGACTTACATCTTTATTATATGTATTCAGGGTAGGCTATGTTTGTTTAATGTGCTAGTTTTGAGGAGTTTATTTTACTTTGATTGGATGATCTAAACAAGTACACACCAAAAAAAGTCTATTTTTCCTTGTTTTCATTCCACTTGTTCTGATCATTAGACACAGATTCCTGTGAGCAGAGAAGCTAGGGGCTGGCAGGGCCAGAGGATGGGCTGGTGGCCTCCTTGCTTCCTGGTCCTTAGAGACGCTGGTGACTTTCCCCTTTCCTGGTGTTGGAGGGGTGGTCACTAAGCCCTTAGATGCCCATACGTCTACAGGCGATAGCAGCTCCTGGTTCGCTACAGATTCTCCATCTTCACCTGAGGGCTTTCCAGAATGCTCCTATGTGTGATAGTTTTGTGGGAGTTTATACCCATTGATCTGGGGAGTATTCTTAGGTATATAAAGTGGATTAAAAACAAAACAAAATGAAAATACACCATTTGAAATATTTGGACTCTGTCAACTTTTTCCCTTTTATTTCTTTTCATAAATGATAAGTAGGCTCATAAAACTGTTGCAGCCACTGCAAATCTCTTGTTTTTCTCTTATTCACAGATGTGGAAGACGCCCCGGGTGATCGAGAGAGCCGGAAGGATGTGGTTCTCATAGAATCGCTGTTCATCATGGACCAATTCAAAGCTGCAGAGAGAATGACTATTGGGAACCCTCATACAAAGGACATCGCGGAGGTGACCGCTGTGGCCGAAGCTGTCCTGCCCAAGGGCAGTGCCCGGGTCAGCCCCACGGTGAGGCACTGAGCTGCCACGTGGGGGGCGGTGTCTTTGTGAGGCTGAGAAAAGGCTTGGTGTACTTCCCCATAGCTCTGTCCCAGCTGCAGAAGTTGTCAGGAAAAGCGAATACTGGCCTTGCTTCTTCTTTCATCTCTAGATCTTTTCTGTGGTGCTCTAGTAGGCTCGCCATTTGACTGATTCGACTTCGCGTTGCAGAAAAATTTCGGGTGATTATTTTGAGAAGTGCGTATTTGGCCCGTGTGTTGCTGCAGGTGAAATTGAATGCCCCATCACTGTTGTACGGTGCGCTCAGAGATTACCAGAAGATTGGCCTGGACTGGCTGGCCAAGCTCTACCGGAAGAACCTCAATGGCATATTGGCAGATGAAGCTGGGCTTGGTAAAACAGTGCAGATCATTGCTTTTTTTGCCCACCTAGCTTGCAATGAAGGTAAGAGCTTGTCTTTTTGAGGAGTACGTACTTGCTAAGACTGCCTGCCGGCAGTGCATCTGGCATGAGGGTGGAAAGTGGCCTTTCTTTTTGCTCCTTTGCCCTGTGGAGGGCTCCTTTACCCAGGAGAACAGAGCTCAGGAATACTCATTGCATGAACAAGTGAAAAACTTGTTGGCAGTTAACACTGGATCGAGCTCACTGTTACTCAAAGTCCAGCACACTGTGAGGCCCACCAGGCTGTGACCGGGCTGTGTGACTCCAGTGTCCCCTGCCAGCCAACACCTGTGTGCCGAGCAGCTCTGGCCACGTGTCAGCCTTCCCCGTGCAGCAGTGACGTGCACCCCTTGCCTCCCGGCCGGGCTCCACCACCCACAACACTTCTGCCCCACTGCTGGGGTTCCTTAGTGGGTGCTGTCTGGGCCTTGCTCGGGCCCGGCAGCTGGACCGCAGCAGACACAGAGTGCCTGCCTCCCCTGCAACAGGCTGTCCACCCCGGACTCTCTGAGCTCACGTGACATTGGTCCAGGCCCCGTGGCCTCTGTATTGGCATGTTCAGGGATCTGCCCCCGCACGTGCCCTCCTCTGTCTGTGGGCCAGGTGCCTGCCTTGTTTCCTGCTCTGTGCCTTTGAGGGTTGTAGAAGGGCGTGTGCCTGTGTCTCTGACACAGGACAGGTCTTACGTACAGGCGACCCTGGAACAACGTGGTGGTCATGGGCACTGACCTCCCACGGAGATAACAGTCCACGTATAACGCGTGCCTTGCCCGTAGCTTAACTACTGATAGTTAACTGTTGACCAGAAGCTGTCCTGATAACACGAACAGGTGACTAATACGTATTTTGTATGTTCTATGCATTATGTAGTGTGTTCTTACAGTAAAGTCAGGGTAAAGAAAATGTCATTAGGAGTATCATAAGGAAGAGAACATACGGTACTGTACATATTGAAAAAAATCTGCGGGGGCTTGCGTTGCCCCGTGTGGTTCATACTCACGTTGTTCATGGGTCAGCTGTAGTGTTTCTCTTGCAAAGGGAGTGTTCCAGATGCAGCCTGAGCGGGCTCCTGGATAGCTGACCAGAAGAGCATACGCGTTCTCTTCCCCTTTGGGGAGTTTCACAAGCCAGGAGGGGACTCTTTAAATTAGGGAGGTGGCATCCTTCCACAGGCCTCATGGAAACCACCGACATTCAGCAGACCTATGAGATGGGGTGTGCAGAAGGTGATGAGCGCCCCCCCGCCCCCGACCCGGGGAAGCTTCTTCCTCCTTCTCCCCTGGCTCGCTGCGCCTTTCCCATCACTAGCTAGCAGCGCCTCCTTTTGCCCTCTGTGTGAAAAGCTTCATCAATCTCAGTCAGTTTTTATTTTCTTTTACTTTTTATTTTTTTTTTTAGAAGATTTTATTTATTTGAGGAAGAGAGAGCATGAGTGGGCAGGCAGAGGGAGAAGCAGACTGTCCGCGGAGCAGGGAGCCCGATGCGGGGCTCGATTCCAGGACCCTGGGATCATGACCTGAGCCGAAGGCAGACGCTTAACGACTGAGCCACCCAGGCGCCTCCTCAGTTTTTAAATACAAACGGATTGACATCACGGCTCCTCATTTTCTTGCATTAATTTGTTTCTGTTTTCTGACCCAGTGTCATGAAATTTTCAGAGTAGCACTTTAAAATCTGTTTTAATAGATACAGTTACTTCAAACTACCACCTGGCCTTACTGTCTTATTGTTTAGGTGGAAAAGTTGTCCATTATTGTATTTAGAATAGTAAGAAATTGGAAGCAGCCTACACCTGCAAAAACAGGGGCTCTGAGTTCATCAGTTGGACAAGTGAATGCGTGAGTCCCTCCAAGTCTAGGTACTGCCTGGTGCTCGTGCTGCCCCAGGCACCGGCCTGGGCACGAGGGTGAGGCTGTGAGCAGAGCAGAGCCCCTCCCTCAGGAGGCCCACGCTGGGCCCCGACAGTGTCAGGGGTAGGGGGCCTTGCAGAAAACCAAACGTGGAACAATGTTCTAAATGCTGGTTTTTAAAAAATCGTGGTTCTCCTTGGCGGGGGGAAGGGCATCTGGGGTTGATTTGCATCTCTCTTCTCATAGTGTGCGCCTGCTAAAGAGTTTTTGTCCTCTTGCATCTGTTTACATCCTCGTTCACGTCCCTCCTGGGTGGTTCTTCTGTAAGCCCAGGAGGCCGTGCTCTGCACACGAGGGTATTGGCCACGGCCGCGTGTCCTGCGTGTGGCCTTTCCAAGTCTGCCATCTCTGTCTCCCAACGTGGTGTCCGTCTCATTTACGGCACTGAAGTGGAGATTTGTCTTGTGTGTATTCTAACGATTTGAAACATTATTTTTTGGAATACTGAAGTTGAAACTGTCCACTTTGGGGTGGTTTGGGTGTGTTCTGACTGGAGACTGAGCCAACGTGCCTCACTTGGCGGCCGCCCTGGGGGAGGGCTCCAGGCTGGGTCCGAACGCCCGGTTGGCATGCTTCCTTCGCTTTCTGGGCACTGTTCTCATAGATGCGCGTTCTTCCCTGAGCTCGCTGTGGGATTCACTGTGCGTTTGAATAAATGCTCACTTTCTTCAGGCCCCCTCAGCAGCTCTTGTTGAGCACGACCTGTGTGTCAGGCCTCTGCCCCTCGGCCGCAGGTCTGGTGGTTGCGTGGTAGGGAGGAGGACGCCTCTGCGTCATGCCCTGGGCCTTCCCATGTGCACCTGCCGCGCGTCTCTGGTCAGCATAGCGCCGGTTGTCCGGACTTGTTAGGTGGTTTTGGTTAAAGAGGAAGGTTCTGTCTTTTCTCTCCTTTGTAGGTAACTGGGGCCCTCATCTTGTGGTTGTGAGAGGCTGTAACATCCTCAAATGGGAGCTCGAGCTGAAGCGTTGGTGCCCTGGGCTCAAAACCCTCTTATATGTTGGCAGCCACAGAGAACTGAAAGCCAAGAGACAGGTATTTTATCTTAAACGTGAAATAAAACTGGACAGGAGTGGTCTTCTCTGTATGGAAGACAGATTTCAGAATGTCGAGATGTGTTTATTTGTGTACTTGTCACAAACCCCTGGTTGGTGAGACACTGGACCGTCAGGGCGTTCCTAGGTTTGGAGCCCCTTGAAAGCACAGCCTGCCCTGCAAGGAGAGCCCCGTACACGGCGCTCCTCCCACGCCCGGCCATGGCCGCTTTCCTTCCAGAGCCATCCCTCCCACCCGTAGGCCCAGTGAGCACCACAGGCGTGAACGGGAACTTGTGGTGTGCCCTGAGTTCTGAGCTGGGGTCTCGTGAGGTGCCTCCCACGGGAACACCCCGTAGGGCTACAGGTGACGCGCAGGCCGGCCACAGGAGCAGAGCTGGCCGGGGTTTCTTCTTTCCGCCCTGTTCTGTCCAGCACCAGATTCTGAGTGAAAGTGTATCAGAGGCCACAGTTTTCCATTGAAGATAAACGTTTGCCTCATCGTTAGACTGTTGTGTTGAGTAGTAGTTACTGGAGAAGTGAGTACCTTGGGATGTAGTTTCTGTTTCCTTGTTTCTGAAAAGCTTACAGAGCAGTCTTTTGCAGCGCGGATGCTCCTGCTTGTCGTCCCCTTCTCAGTAGTTTCCTTGCTCGGGTTGCATCCCGTGAGAGCTGGTTCCCCTTCATGACGCTCTGGTGACCTGTTTTCCAGAAACCGTAGTTCATGCCCCAGAGCAGCTTCTCGGTTTGTGTTCACGAGCGCTGTAGACTCCCTGCAGGACAGGGTCCTGAGAACACGAGCTCTGCTGTCCGATGCGCGGCCGGGAGCAGGCCGTGGCGGGCGGCGCGGTCAGGGGCGGCGCAGGGTAAGCGGCGGCGGGCTGTGTGCCCGGAGGGGGCGCTGCCGCAGGTGAAGCCTGGTCTGTGCTGCAGGAGTGGACGGAGCCCAACAGCTTCAACGTGTGCATCGCGCCCTACAAGCAGTTCTTCCGGGGCTACGCGGCCTTCGCGCGCGTGCGGTGGCGCTGCCTGGTCATCGACGAGATGCAGCGTGTCCGCGGCATGACCGAGAGGCACTGGGAGGCCGTGTTCTCCCTGAGGAGGTCTGACCCGCCGCCCCGCTCGGGGTCCTGGGTGTGGCTGGCGGAGGGGTGCGTGTGGTCGCTCAGTGTGTGGGGGCCGCAGGTCCCTTCCCGGAGGCCCCGTGAGCCCGTCGTTCCTGTCCTTGAACGTCTGCACGGGAAGCGCGCCTGTGGCCGGCTTCCCGGGTGCCATGGGCGCGTTGCCTCTCGCTCTCCCACAGCCAGCAGCGCCTGCTCCTGATCGACGCGCCCCTGCACAACACCTTCCTGGAGCTCTGGACCATGGTGCACTTCCTCATCCCCGGCATCTCCAGGCCCTACCTGCACCTGCCCCTGAAGGCCCCGAACGACGAGAACCAGGACTACTACCACAAAGTGGTCATCCGGCTGCACCGGGTACGTGCGGGCGGCGGCCGCGGGCTGGGTGTGGCGACGTCATCTGGGAAAGGGGACGACGCACGCTGGTGTTCTTCTCAGGTGACACAGCCCTTTATCTTGAGGAGGACTAAGAGAGACGTGGAGAAGCAGCTGACGAAGAAGTACGAGCACGTGCTGAAATGCCGCCTGTCGAGTCGGCAGAAGGCCTTGTATGAGGACGTGATCCTGCAGCCCGGGTAAGCCGGCTTCGCGCCTGCGGGTCCTGCCCGGCTGGGGGCGCTGGGCCTCTGCCCTCGCGCGGCCCCCTGCGGGGATGGCGTCTGGAACCTGCGCTCGCCAGGGCTCCGTGAGCCTGCCCGCCTTCCCAGGGCTCTGCCCCTGCCCAGCTGACCCAGCACCGGCCTGGCTCCCGGCCCGCTCCCTGAATTCACGGGTGAGGCTCGTGGTGTTTCAGTCGGGGCTCACGCGGGCCGCACGTGCCGCCTGAGTGGCTGGGTCTCTCCTCCCGGGGTGGCTGCCCTGAGGCTGCACGTGCTGGTCTTGCTGGGCCCCCTGGGCGCCGTCCCCCCCGGGCATCGCATCCTCACGCTCATAACATCGTCAGGACCGTGTCTGCGTTGGTTTTGCCCTTCACGTTGGTTTTTTTGGGTTAGGTTTGGAGAATTTTAGGACAGAACCTAAGTGTGCATTCTTACTCCCTGGTTCGGTGTCTCGGTCCCTGAGAAATGGCATCAGTGGCGCCGCAGTGGCCGAGTGTTTCCACAGGCAGTAGGATCCGCGGAGCCGTCCGCGCCGGGCCGGGCCTGCGTGTGGTGCGAGCAGCCTGCAGCGCGGGCGGGGCAGGCTGTCGGGCGGCTCCCCGTCCGGGTGCTGGCTGGAGGTTAGGAAGGGCCGGGTCGCTGGAGGGCGCTGCTCTCCTGCGGGAGGAGCCCCGTGCTCATCCGTCGGGCTCCCCTTGCGTTCCTTCGCCAGGAGCAGACGGCGTTCTCAGGATCTCCGGGCCGTCGCTCTTCAGGGCTGGGCCATGGGCACGCTGGGCTTGCCTCGGGAGCGGGCAGGTGCTGACGTCAGTCCTGCCTGTGGATGTGGGGTGCTGGTGACCGCACACCTAGGCTGTCGTGTGGCTTCTGCTCCCGATGGAGCAGCAGGAAGTGACTGTCCCTCTTTGTGTCTCTGGGCCTCTTTTCCCCTGAACCTGTCAAGTCCAACGGGAAGTGTTGAGCTCACCTCTCCCTGAGCTCACGTTAGCTCCTGATGACGGGTGTCTCTCGCTGCATGTTGATGTGATGGTCTGGGGTCTTCGAGGGGGCTCTGAGCTTCACTTTGGTCACTGTGTGGTGGCCGCGTCTCATGTTCCTGCCGTCGGGAGGTGCACCCTCTTCTCGGCAGACCTCGTCTCCCCCTCCCTCCTGGGGGCTCCGCAGACCTGCTGTGTGAGCCTCTTCCCCTCCGGGGCTTCTCTCGGGGTCCTGGGGCTCACTTGTGCTTCAGCCTTTTGTTCGGAAGCGTGTCCTTGTGCAGACAGGTGTGACTTTAGATACCCTCCTCCCCCTCACCCCGCTCTCCAGAGCCGAGCTTGCGGCCTATGTGCACATCTCCCTCCCGCTTAGCCCCTGTGCCGTGGCTGAGAACTGCCTGTGTGGGCTTCTGCTGGCTTCTGGCTCAGCCTGCCTGCCGCCGTGCTCCCGAGGGGCCCACACTCTCCCATGGCTGCCGGGGCTGTCCCTGGAGCGTTGCAGACCTGCTCTCACCAGGGCGTCCCCAGAGCCCTTGCTCCTCTCTAGGCTGTCCTGTCCTCGAGCACAGTAGCCCGTCACCCTGCTGCTCCCTCGGAAGGCTGGCCGTTCTCTCTGCCACCGCCTGTCCCTCCATCCCACTGCCTCTGCCCCCGGGTCTCTGTGGATCAGCCTGCCTCCCATCCTGTGCTGCATGGCTCCTTTCCCTAACCTGCTGGGGACACTGTGCCCTCCTCCTCACCCGGAGACCCTGGAGGTCTCTGCTTAGACTGTGTTTCCTGCGTGGTCCTGGTCCGCACGCGGTTAGCCTATGTGTCTGCCTTCTTCATGGCTACAGGGCCGGGGCTGGCGTCCCACCTGAGGGCCCTTTCCTTCCCCTGGGTCAGGTGCTCTCGCCCTGGTGCCCTCCCCCGCTCCACGGCACTCAGCACCGTGGGGTGGAAATCCGTCACTGCTGTCCACGCCGAGTGTCGTCCTCCGCTGGGAGGGGAAGCTCGGAGGGAGAGCTGCGTGCCCATCTGACCCCCACTCCTGGCTCCCTGGCCCCCCAGCCTGTTTCGGGGGGACAGTGAGTCACTCGGAGAGTCAGAGCCACGTGGAGAGCAGTTGGGACCTGAGTGTTGTGAGGGAACTCGTTACTAAGCAGAACCGGGGAGAGCGAGGCAGTTGTGTGTTCTGGACTCAGCAGCACACACGGTACACACGCCGATGGCAATGCTGGTGTTTCTTCCCGAGAGCAGAACGCAGGAGGCGCTGAAGAGCGGGCACTTTGTGGACGTGCTGAGCATCCTGCTGCGGCTGCAGAGGATCTGTAACCACCCTGGGCTGGTGGAACCCCGGCTCCCGGAGTCGTCCTACACGGCGGGGCCGCTGCAATACCGCTCTGCCTCCCTCATCCTCAAGGCGCTCGACGGAGACTCCTGGAAGGTACGTGTCCGCCCGACGTCGGTTCCCCACGCGTTGCAGCTGCCGTGCTTCCGGGAGGTTGCTTTCCGCGCGCTCATCCTGCGTTTTGGAATCGCCTGGTGCTGGGCGGCCTTCGGCTGACACGGGGTCTGCATCTGCAGTTGGCCCGAGGGGGACAGGCCCTGGCTCGGAAATAGCAGGGGAGGGGTTCCTAGTATCGCGCGTGCTGTCGGAGCGTGGGGAACGGCGTGGCGTGCGGGGTGTTTGGAGGCGAGCTTGGTCCCCGCCACGGTGAGGCCTGTTGAGGACACGTGGGTGTCTCAGCGAGCGCCGTCATGGGCCGCTCTCGTGTCTTCGGTGAGGTTCTCTTCCTGAGTTGTGCGCATTTGCGGGGCCCTGCTGTGTGCTCTGGGCCTAGAGTCCTCGTGCCCCCCATCCTGCGCACTGGTTGGGGGGCTTCGGCTGAGTGCCCTCAGGACAGGGATAATCATGCACTTCCATGGCCGTGGCGTGTGTCGAATCCATGGGAAGAACCTTATGTGTGCCTGGCTTCCGAGAACTGAGTGTGTGTTATGTTGTGGTGTTTATTCTCATTTGTTCAGCAAGCCTTGAGGCGTGCTCGGTGTCTGGTAGTTTTCCAGCCACTGGGACAGCAGCGAGTAAGACAGCGGGAACTGCCTGCATTCATCACCGCTGATTCCGGAATATTCGTCATTGCCAAGAGAGAACCCACAGACATGAGCCATCCCTCCCGTTCCCCCCGCCCCGCCCCAGGCAGCCCTGTACCTGACCTGCCTCGTGAGTCCACCTGTTCTGGACTTTGCGTACGGATGGAATCCCTCACCACGTGGTCCTCGTGTCTGACTTACTTCACAGAGCGTAGTGCTTTCAGAGTTCATCCGGGTGGTGGCGTGTGTCCCAATCTCCCTCCTTTCTAAGGCTGGCTCGTGTTCCCCGGTGTGGAAGGATCGTGTTGATCTGGTCATCAGTTAACAAACTTGGGTTGCTTCCACATTTTGGCTGTTGTGAGTAGTGTTGCTGCGGACGTTGACGGACTAGCTCTGTGGGGATGTAGGTTCCATGTTTCTCACGCACTTGTCAGGTGTGGAATTGCAGGGTCGTGTGCCTACTCCGTGTTTAAGCTTTTGAAGATCGGTCGGGCGGTTTTCACACCCCCACACGTGTACAAGGACATGGGAGGGCTCTTCAGCACCTGCCGTCGTCCACTTTGATGCTCAACGTCGCGGCGGGAGTGCGACTGTGCTTTCTCGTTAGAGAAGCACGTGGGGGTGCTGGGCACGTGGGGCGTATGCCCCAGTTGGGGATTCAGGCAGTGTGTCCGGCCCCTCGCCCTCCTAAGGACAGCCTGGCGGTGCTGCGGAAGCAGCCCCGGGATGTGGGAGGTGTGGGAGGGGTCTGTGTGGGCAGGAGGTCCGGCTGCTCTTCCCGGCGCATGCTCAGGGTGTCCTGCCCGTTGGAATGCGCGTCCCCACGGCTCTGGACCGAGTGACATGACGCGTGCCCACCTCTGCTTCCCCGTTACGCGTGGGTCTCTGCCCCAAGGTGCCCCTTGTTGACGTGGCCTGGCTCTCACGCCGTCCGGACCCCCCTCCCTCTCTTCCGAGTCCAGTCTCTTTCCAAGCATTGCCTTCTCCATTCACACTGCCACGTGGGGGTGCTCCTAACGATGGGGACACTGAGACATGCTGCGGTCCAGCAGCCTGCCCAAGCCCCGGAATGGCGTCAGGACGCGTCCCGGGGGGCAAGGCTGTGCGGGCCTGGCCGTCCTATCAGGGATGTGCTTGGGTTCCCATTTTCCTCTGGTCTCCCAGAGCAAAACTTTGCTGTTTTTCTCCTTAGGAAACAGATCTCTCTATATTTGATCTTATCGGCTTAGAGAATAAAATGACTCGCCACGAAGCAGAATTGCTGTGTAAGAAGAAGGTGACACGGAAACTCATGGACGAACTGTTCACGGCGCCAGCCCCGTCGGGCAGGCCGGCGGCCCTGAGACTGAAGCCCAGCAGGTGCGTGGCCTGGAGCGTTGCCTCCTGCTCACCAGAGTCCCCAGCTGGGTCCTCGCTGGCCCTGAATCAGCCGTGGGGTCGGCGATGTTCCCCTCCCTGGAAGGACCCAGCCCCACAGCCCCTCACGGAGACCTGGGATGTGTGGCGGGAGCTCACACGAGGACCCGGCTGTGGCCGGGGGGAAGAAACGGCCGTCCTCTCACTGGGTTGCCTCCTTCTGGAGTCTCTGCTGGTGTCCCTGGTGTCTGTGGGGCAGCTCATTGCATGGGGCCTGTGTGGACAGTCTGCACCCTGGGTGGGACGGTGCAGCCCCTCGCCCTCCTAAGGACAGCCTGGCGGTGCTGCTGAAGCAGCCCCGGGATGCGGGAGGTGTGGGAGGGGTCTGTGTGGGCAGGAGGTCCAGCTGCTCTGCCCGGCGCATGCTCTGGTGACCGCTGTCTCGGGGCGAGGGTGCACTGTGGGTGGTGGGCAGAGGGCTCCACCCCGACAGCAGCATGGGGACTTCTGAAGGACGCCGGAGTTTATAGGTGCCACCTGGCTGGGAGGGGCAGAACGCATTAACTGATTAAGTGGAAATAAATGACTTAGTAAGATGGGTTAAATCCAGCAAGTTGGAAATACACAACATCTCACAGTCAGGTTGAAAATGAGAGAGAAAAAGCAAATAGGGGTTTAGAGAGAAGGGGCCAGCTGTGCAGATTGGTGCCCATTGCCATTGCCTGTTCTGCCTGGGCCCTCCCCACCGCCGTCAGCCTGGTGCTCGCGGGGGCCTGCGGCGCCCCGTTAGGTCCACACGTGGGCCGGTGGGGCTGCGGTTCTCTCGGGCTGGCCCGGCTCCAGGTCGTCGGCTTTCTCCTGGCTGTCTCTGGCTGGTGCCCTGCACGGGGGATTTGAAAATAGACAGTTCCCGCCATTACGGTTTTCCAGGTAAAAGGGTTCCAAAGAGCGTGTGTGGTAACACCCGAAACGGCGGCCACAGGCGTGGGTCCCTGTTTGCGGTGTTAGCCCGTCGCCTTCAAGGCGCCGGTTCCGCTTCCAGCCACCGTGACCTGTCTTGTCACTTCGTTGTTGGACGTGGCTTCCCGCCCACTCCCCTTGCACTCCACGGGAGCGCCGTGTCCCCCAGCCTCGGGGTAGACGTTGCCACTTTGTGTCCCGAGCGTGGTCACGTGGGGTGCACCTCCCCTGGACCCGTGCTGAGCTTCTCGGTGCCCGTTTGGAGCCCCAGCCCCTCTCTGAGCTGCACCGGGAGTCAGGACCCTCACCGCCTCTGGCAGCCCGAGCCCCCCGTGTCTCAGTGGTGCACACGCCTTCTTGCCAGGTTGTTTCAGCCCGTGCAGTACGGACAGAAGCCCGAGGGTCGCACCGTGGCTTTCCCCAGCACACACCCGGCCCGGACAGCAGCCTCTGCCACAGCCGCCGCCACTCCGCAGGGCCACGTGCGAGGACGGCCACCGATTGCCACGTTCTCTGCAAATCCAGATGCAAAAGGTAGGCCTCACGTGCCGGCGTGCCCTCGGGGTTACCGAGGGTGTTTGTGGACGGAGCCTGGCACTTCCCCGCCCCTCGGGACGGGCTGCCTGCTCCAGGCTCTGCTGAACACACCTCACGTGGCTCGCCCAGGAGTTTCAGGCCTTCTGGTTTCTTGAAACTGGAGTTTTTCCCCGAACAAGACGCTGCGGTCTTGGTCGAGTCGCTGTTGGCGTGCTGCTGAAGGCGGGCCTCGGCGAAGGCCCTGTTACGCAGGGACGCGCGTGTCCGACTGTGCACGGCAGCTCAGGAAGGCTGCTCTCGAGTTTGGGGCCCCACTTGCACGTAGCCCGACTGTCACTGAAGACGGGTAGGGTTGACGGGCAGAAGGTAACGGGACGGTGTTCCAGCCTCCGCCACTGGGTCCTCCGCGTCCGCCCCGCGTGCACGGCAGCGCTGTTCTGGGCACGCGGGTGGGGCGCGGCCCCGTCGGACCGGCTGGCTGCCCGCACTGCGTGCCCTGCAGAAGCGGACCTCGTGGCCTGCCGATGAACTCGGAGAACACCGCACAGCAGATAGAAAGTTCCGCTTCACCCCATAAACCACTCCCCTACCCCTTTTCCTAAGAGAGGGCTTCTCATCTGAGAGACTTTAATGAAATGTTTGTTTTGTTTCTTTGAAATTCGGGTTTAAAATAACTGCATTTCGTGAAGAACCTCTAACGGCTTTGCACAAACAAACCTTATCGATTGCAGTGGCGGCAGCCCCGTTTCAGACCTCCCAGGCCTCCACCGGCGCTCCCGCTCCGAGACAGCCGCCCGCCTCGACCTCCAGCGCAGCACCTAGCCCAGCCCATCCTGCGAAACCGCGGGCCCCGCCCCCGCCCCCGCCCCAGGCCCCCTCGCACCCGGCGGGGCAGAGCGCGCTGCCTCAGGGGCTGGTGCTCACCTCGCAGGCTCAGGCGCGCCTGCCCAGTAAGTGGCCTCGCCCCTCCCGGTTCTGCCACGTCTCTGCCACGGGAAGTTGTGTTCCGATCAGCGTGTGTGAAGAGCCTTGCTGTCCACTCCCTTTGTCTCCCTAAACCCACGCCTGGGCTCTGCCTTTCGCCACGCTGTCGTTTCGGCCCTAGGTGTGCAGAGGGACGCCCTCTGCAGGGTCAGCGTCCAGGGCCCTGTCCTCCTCTGTCCTTTCTCCTGATCCCTGGACATCAGCTCTGCTTTCCTCCCGCGCATGCTCTGCTGGTGTGCTGACCGCCTCACTTCTCCTTAGCATCAGCCAGAGGCTCGTTCCGTCGGCCCCGGGACTCAGCCCGGGGAGCAGGTGGTACTCAGGCGAGAGCACGTAACGCCCTCGCCAGCGAGGGAACCGGTGCCGGTTGTTAAAAAGCACGACTTGTTTTGACTCTTCCGCTTATGATCACATTTAAGCCTGGAGTGAATTCCTGCTCAGCTGAGACGTCTCCTAATAGCTTGGTGATGGAAACGTCACAATATTACTACGTTGCGTTAGGCCTTTTTACCGTGACCAGTGTCGTTAGCATATTTCCACATCTTTCATGTGCCCCTGCTGATTGTGCTGTAGGAAGTGCCCTTACGCAGACGGCCGTAGGCACCGCTGTTTCTCACACGTGCCCTCGAGCACTTCGTTGGTGGCCGTGACCAGCGTGTGGAGGTCTCTCTGGGAAGCTGGGGGGGCGGATGTCACGAGGAGACCCCGAGTTCGGGCTAGTCTCTTGTGACGAGGCCTTGCTGCTTCCACTGCCAGGGAGTGAAGAGTTACAGTCCTGCTGGCTGCCTGGGGGAGGGAACCCCTGCATGGGTGACATTTCTGTGTGCCAGGGACAGGTGTCGCGGGGGCCGTGCCATGGGAGCTGAGCTCGGGCAGAGCCCCCCGCTGCCCTTCGCTCTGTGTGGATGGAGCAGGGCCGGGGTGTCCTGTCCACACACACTTCTCTGCGCCTCCTCCTGTCGTCCCTCCCGTTCACAGCTTCTGGGGGCAGGACCTCTGGATTTTTTCCTGGTCTTCTGCTGACTGTTCTCTGTGTGGTGTCACTAATCATTCTGGCATGGGTTTCTTTGGGGGGAGCGTTTAGGTTCCATTATCAGCCACTGGGGGGCAGAACCCTGTACTCCTGGCGTTCACTCAGAGCCTGCAGGTAGTTAGTACCTTTCTGAGTCAAGTGCACAGGACTCCATCCGAGTTACGTTTTCACAAACGATGTGTTAAAGCAATGTCGAGTCTGGCATTTCTTCAGTCAACGTTCTGGATCGAATCCTGCAGTCTAGTCCGAGTTAGTGGGAACCTTTACGTCTTACAGCTACGTTTGTGTGATGTGTTTATGCTAGTGACCCGTTCTCACACTCACAAGGTATGATCTTGCGTACCTCTGTGCACTGAGTTGGACACGTACTTTTTCACATTTTGAAAGTTTTCTAAAGAGGTTGATATTAGAAGGGCGCCTGGGTGGCTCAGTCGATTAAGCGTCCGCCTTCGGTTCAGGTCATGATCCTGGAGTCCCGGGATCGAGTCCCGCATCGGGCTCCCTGCTCGGCGGGGGGTCTGCTTCTCCCTCTGACCCTCCCCCCTCTCATGTGCTCTCTCTTTCTCTCATTCTCGCTCTCTCAAATAAATAAAATCTTAAAAAAAACTTAAAAAAGAAAGGTTGATATTAGAGTTCCAAAGCGTATTACAAATAGATTTCTGCTGTATTTGACGTTTGCTGATTTTTCATTGGTTGGAGAGAAAAGTAAAATGTTGGTAGTTTGGTTAATTAAGATCTGATATCGAAAATCTCTACCAGTTTTGATTAAGTAAATTAACTGTTAAGATCCAGTATTAATTTTCTCTTTTTATTAAAATAATTATTTTCTGAAAGCGTTAGGAAGCAATACCTAAGAAACGTTTCCATGACGCTTCCGTTTACCACAGACGGTCATTCTGGACGACAAATGGTCGTCAGTAGAACAGCTGCAGACTTCTCCCAGAGGTTTTAATCCCGTCTTCCTCTGCATTTCCGCAGGTGGGGAGGTGGTCAAAATAGCCCAGCTGGCTTCCCTGGCGGGGCCGCAGAGCCGGGTCGCCCAGCCAGAGACCCCGGTGACGCTGCAGTTCCAGGGGAACAAGTTCACCTTGTCGCACAGCCAGCTTCGGCAGCTCACCGCCGGCCAGCCCCTGCAGCTGCAAGGTAGGGGACAGCACCCCATGCCCTGCCGTCGGCCCAGCCTCTCCCCTGCCGCTGCCCCTCGGGCGCACCGGGCAGCCCCTGGGAGCTCAGGTGCCTCACCTGGAGATGGCCTGCATGCCTTCCCTTGTGGGGTGTTGAGGGGGCCAGCCGGGCAGCAAGCAAAAGCACCCGCTTGCCTGTGGTGGATGCGTGCTGCGTAGCTGACACTGTTTTTTGATAAAATAGGCTCTTTGGGGATGTTGCTCATTTTTATATTTTTTTACTTTTACACTCTTTTTAAGTAAGTTCTCTGCCCGGTGTGGGGCTTGAACTCACGACCCCGAGATCAGGAGTCACAGCTCCAGTGGTTAAGCCAGCCAGGTGCCCCAAATATTTCGTATTTTTAAAATCAAAATAGAGATATTTGTTATTTTTTAATTTTAGTGTGAAATAAATTGTCCTAAGAACACCACAGCACTAGCAAATTATGTAGAAGCTGTTGTGTTCTTTCATGTACGGGTTTTACAGCGTTGACTCCTAGATCAAAGCCTCACAGGGCTTTGTCTGCGCACGACGTATTCCTGTGGTAACTGCTTTTAACTGCTTTGTCAGAAGATGAGCGGTGCGAGGGGCACGCTGGCATTAGCCCTAAGTGACGGGGTGGCAGCGGCTTAGAGCTTGAGTCCCCGCTGGCTGCGGGCCTAGGCCACCCTTGGCACCCACAGCAGCCTCCCTGGGACGGGCTGTGTGCTGCGCTTGTGAGCCCACGCTGGGACGCTCCGTACGGGCGCTGCAAGGTCACACACAGCAGAGTGGAGGCCCCAGGAAGCCTGTAGCAGAGACAGCTTGTAATTTGGCCTAATTCCCTGTTCCTTCAGTTTTCTGGCCACGGGGGCAAGGCCATCTGTCTGCACCTCCGGCAGGCTCTGCTTTGCGCGGAACCCAGCATGGGGACGTTCCTCCAGAGTGAACGATGTCAGACTTCATCACACAAAAGGCGGAATGTGGCAGGCTCCTTAAACTAAGTGCGAGGAGAGCTGCAGCTTTGAGGCCAGAGGGTGTTTTTAGTTGTTTCTTCATCGGGCTTTACGGGTCAGCGGGCACCCACGTGTGACCCAGAGCTGGGACTCTCACCCTGGCACTGGCTTGGGGCCTCAGGCAGGCCTGACAGACCCGTCCTGGGTGCCCCCCACATTGCCCGAAGTCAGGAATGGCAAAGAGTAGATGAGCGTTTTCTTGACTTTAAGTAGAAGTGACTGTGTTCCTTAGTTTTTCACTCACTGTCAATGAAATACTCTCATGTTTTTCAAGTAACTGAACTCTGCGCTGCCTTGTTGGAGTAAATTTGAATTTGGATTTCTGGTTTGTTGCTTCATTTGTTCCCGTACGTGTGGACATGCGTGTCGCAGGTAGGAGGAGGCGCACGCAGCCCGTGAGTGACGCCTCTTGGTGCTCGTGTGATTGCAGGCAGCGTCCTTCAGATCGTATCCGCCCCGGGGCAGTCCTACCTGCGACCGCCGGGCCCCGTGGTGATGCAGACCATGTCTCAGGCGGGCGCCCTCAACGCCCTGGGAAGCAAGCCCCCGGCCGGCGGCCCAGGCCCGGCCCCTGTGACGGCGCCAGGTAGAGTGTCCTGAGCGGGAACACTGAGGCGTTGAAGCTTCTTTCTGTGTGACTTTGCTTCTGAGGTAACGGGGAGCTGTTGATGATCTGTGCCCATGGAGTCTCAGAAGCTGCAAGTCCCGCTCTGACGGTCTCTGCTCTCTGCAGACGGGCCGCTGTCAGCCTGCTCTGTTTTCTTTCTCCTTTCCCTCGGAGAGGTATCTGGGATACGACTAGTCTCCACTTGCCTAGATTTTTTTCCTTTTGTTCTGATGAGAAGCTTGGAATCATGAGGAATTTGGTTTGCTAAGGTCACAGGGACATTTAGTGAGCGTGCTAGAATTCCCCCTGGGACAGGTACTGGAGCAGGATTTGGGCCCTTCTCCGTTTGGCCCGTCCGTGGCCTCCTTCCCACCAGGGTCCGGCCCTCCCAGACATGCCCAGCCTCGTGTGGTCTGCTGAGGAGGTTGGGCGGGCAGGCGGGTGGGGTTCGTGGGTGGAAGCAGCAGGGGGACCCCTCCCGACCTGAAGCCCTTGTCCCTGCTCAGCCCCGGTCTCTGTCTTGTCTGTGGTGACACTGGGTGGGGCCGTGCCGTGGGGTCTGGAGGGCAGCATTTCTGTGTCCCAGCTGTGGCACGTGATTCCCCCGTGGCTGGTTCTGTTCTCCAGGCCTCCTCCCACCCACCAGAGCCCGCTGCTGGCGCCCATCCCCCAAGGCAGTAGCCACCCCCCCCCCCCCCCCGCCACCGTCCTTGAAGGGGCTGTCTCACCCCAGGCCCCTTCAGTCCTCAGTGCCTCCCGTGCAGTCTGTCAGGACACGCGGCTGGCCGCTGGGGCGCGGCGATGGCCCCTCCTGCTTTGGAGGACGAGGGCAGCGCTGACCCTGCTGGAGGGGGGTACAGGCGGGTGGAGTCCAGGGCATGGGGGGGCATGTGTGCGTGGCCACGTGGCTGCAGCGCTGTGCGTTGGCATGGAGGAGGACCTCGGGCCTCAGGTGTGCATGCCTCCTCTGAGCGCACAGGGCACCCACCAGTGGAGAGAGACAGGCCTGTGGCTCGGACGACGGCCAGGGAGCGGAGTGCTTTGCGGGCAGTCCTGAATGACTAGGGCTCGAGTCAGTGCGTTGTGAGAGCGAGCTGCCCGAGGACGGGTCTGCAGAGCCACGTAGCTTTGCGTTCCGTTTCCTCCCTCTTTGCAGTTGGTGTGCCTGGGCGAGTGGCGGTCAATCCCCTGGCGGCTGGAGAACCTGGAATGGCCCCCAAACCAGCCTCCCCTGTCGGAGGGCCAACCCAGGTATGGCCCCCACCCACACTGGCACCGTGTGGGGCCCGGGCCCCTCCTTCGCCCTAGGAAGTTGTTTTTCAGAAGCTGCTTGTTGGGGGGACGGTTGTGGTATTTAATGGTGGTGTCGACGTACACACTTTTGAAAGCACATCATCCCTCTGAATCCCAGAATTTGACTTTAAAAACACATTTCACAGCAAAGGAGATCGGGTTTCATGATTGCAGAAATCCTCTTCCACGTTTTATGTTCTCGTATCTGTCTCCCGGACGTTAGAAATCTCACCGTGTCTGGAGAAACGCTCTTCAGTCAGAGACGCACACCGAGGCACACAGACGCCTCCTTCCTGTGGCGGTCTGCCGTAGAAGGGGACGCGGGTGTCTCGGTCGCCATGTGCGAGGGACACCACGGGGCTTGGCGAGACCAGGCCTTGGGCCTCAGTGACCATTTTTAACACTGTTTCCCACGAAGGAGGAGAAGAGCAGACTTCTGAAAGAGCGACTGGACCAGATCTACTTTGTCAACGAGCGGCGCTGCTCACGAGCCCCCGTCTACGGCAGAGATTTGCTGCGGATTTGTTCCGTGGTCGGCCGAGAACAGACAGCTTGGCCCGGGGCTTCTGACAGCAGTCAGCGGAGGGGGGCCGGGCCAGCGAGCGCTTACACGTCTCCCTCAAATGGTCAGAAGGACCTGATCTTGACGCTGGCCCAACGGCAAGCCTGCCTGCAGGATGTCATCGACAGGTAGGCAGCCTGTGTGGGTCCCTGTGCTTCGCTCCCCTCCGCGGGCTCCCGCGGGCTTCCAAGCACCGCTTGTCATCCTGTCGTGGAGTCTGTTCCCTTCAGCCTCTCCGCGAGCTAGTCTCAGACGTCTGCCTTGAATCATTTTCTGGGTCTTCAGCTTTGGCACCGGCAGGTCTCTCCACCCTCCGGGAAGGCTGTGTGTCCTCAGGTGGCTTTCTTTTCCCCTGGGCACTGGGCCGGTCCCCGGGACAGCACTTGGGTGAACGTTGGCTGGCCTGGGTGCATTCTGGGTGCGTGGAACAGACCACTCTGTGGTTGATGAGTTTCTCCATGTTGTTCTTTTAAAGTAACGTTTTATGTAAAAACCACATGGGAAACTTCACATTGCACGATGAGAAACGTGTATTTAAGAGCTAAACTCAGAAACTAGCTTTAGGAGAGAAAACAAAAACGGAGATGCCACTGGGCCAGCCCCGCCCCCTGCCCAGCGTGCATCTTGGCTTCCTCTTTGCCCCACCTGGAGTGTCGGCGCTGTTTGTGCTCTGTTCCCTGCTTTGGGCGCAGGTCAGGTCCAGCCTGAGGATGGGTGTTCGTCCCTCCTCTGCTCCGTGCACGTGGCCGAGTGTCTGCCGTGGGGACCGGCAGTGCTCCTGTGGCCCGGCTCGCATCCACCGCCTTAGCGCGCAGAGCCCGCCTGCTGCCCTAAAGCCCTGTGCTCCGCCAGGTCACCCCTCCCCACGGAACCCTGGTAACCAGCCACCTCTTCACATCCCCGTAGCGGTGCCTTTTCCAGAGCCGTATAGGCTGCGGACTCTTCGGATGGGCTTCCTTCTCTTAGTGAGGGCGGTGAAGGTTCCTGCACAGCTCTCTGTGGCGTGACAGCCATTTCTTTTTAGCTCCCAGTAATGCTCCCCTGTCTGGATGGGCCAGTCTGTCCATCACGTACTGGAGAACATCTTGGTTCCTTCCAAGTTTCGGCAGTCACGGATGAAGCTGCTGTAAACGTCCACGTGTAGGTGTTTGTGCGAACGTAAATTTCAGTTCATTTGAATAAAAACCAGAAGCGTGATTGTCAGATCATCTGGTGCAAGTGTGTTTCGCTTTGTAAGACAAGGTCAAGCAGACCAGCCGAGCTGCTGTGCCCCTCTGCATTCCCAGCAGCAGTGAGCGAGAGCCCCTGTGGCCCCTCGTCCTCGTCACGTCTCTGCGGTCCGTGCTGTGGGTTCTGGCCGTTCTGACGCGTGTGCAGTGGTGTCCCGTGGCTGTTGTAATCTGCATTTCCCTGAGGACGTACCACGCGGAGCCTGTTTCCGTAGCTTTTTGCCACGTGCGTCTCTTCTTTGGAGAGGTGTCCGCTAGGGGTCTTTGGCCCATTTTTTAAATGGGTTTTCTCATTGTGTTTTAAGAGTTCTTTGTGTGGTTTGGATGGCAGTCCTTTGTCAGAGGTGTCTTTCACACTTTCTCCTCATCTGTGGCTCGTCTTCTCGTGTCATTGGCTTTCACACGGCGAAGTGTTTAGGTTTGGTGAAGTCCAGCTCTCTGTCCTCCCATGGGCCGTGCCATCGGGGTTGGGCCTGGAAACTCATCTTTGACTGTCCCTCTCTCCGGGCCCTGGTCACCCGGGCTCGCCCTGCGTCCTCTTCCAGGGCTCCCTTGTCTGCATTTCACTTTAGATCTACGGTCCAGTCTGAGCTGATGTTTGTGAAGGGACTAGGTCTATGTCTAGATTCATTTTTCCCCCATTTAAAGAATCTCGTATTTCAGAAAATCTTCAAATGTACACAGGCAGAATGATGCAGTGAGCCCCAGGGTACCCAGAGCACCTTGAGCACTTACAGTCTTGTTTCACCTGTTGACTGCCCCGAAGCACAGACTGTTTGCAGCAAGTTCCGGACAAACACGAGTTCCTGTATCAGATTTCGTTGTGCTCTGAAAGGAACACAGTCAGCGTACCATTATCACACCTAAAAAAAGAACAGTTTTTAATACCGTTAAGCGTCTGTTCCGCACGCACAGTTTTGGTCGTCTCTGGAACGTTTCTGTGGTTCACGTCAAAATCACATAAAGTGAATACGTAGCAGTTGCTGGTACATGTCGTGTAGCTCCTAATCTGTAGGTTGTGCTTCTAGCTTGCCTTTTTTTTCCTCTTGCAGTTTATTTGTTGAGGAAACCTGGTGGTTTTCCCTGTAGAATTTCCCAGAATCTGGATTTGCTGAATTGGTTGCTCAAGGTATAATCTGACATGCTGCTTTGTCCCCTGTGTTGTCTGTAAATTGCTGGATTCAGAGGCTTGATCAAATTTATGTTGGTTGGTGGTTATTTGGGGTTTCTTGTAGCGCCGTTAGGAAGCTGGGATGTCTGGCTGAGTCCTTCACGTTCGCGTGTTTGCGTGTGGGTGTCCACTTGTCCCAGCACCGTTTGTTGAGAGATCGTCTCTGCTCTGTGGGGAGATCTGAGGTGACTGTCCCTGTCTCCGGGCCTCCGTCCTGTCTGCTGGCCTGTTCCCTCACCAGCACCGCGTTGTCTCGATGGTCCCTGTGCCTTTGCAGCGAGACTCGGTGCCAGGCAGTGTCCCTCCTCCAGCTTTGTTCTTGTTCAGTACTGTGTGGGTTCTCGTTCCGGCCTGTGGCTTTTCCATGTTAGCCTTAGGTTCAGCGTGTTGGTAATCGACAGAGTAACTGGCTGAGGTTTGGATTAGGATTACACCAAATGTTTAGGTCAGGTCAGGGAGAACGGACATGTTGGCCGTGTAGACTCTTCAGATCAGTGAACGTGGACTTGCTCTCCATTTATTTAGTGCTTTGATTTTGTCCACCCACGTTTTGGGGCTAGATGGCCTTGTTGTTTGCATGTGGTGGGGAGCAAGTCAGGGAAACGCAGCTTGAGCTGACCTCCAGAGCGAGGCTGTCCTGGCGTGGGTGGCATCCAGAGGTGTGGAGGGCGTGTGTCACGTGCTGTAATGGCCCGTCCGAGTCGTCATTGTGCTGCTCTCAGCAGGGCCCCTTCCTGCTAAGTCTGGCTTCCCTCCTGGTGGCACGTGGCTGTACCAGCTCTGGGGTGCGTATTTTCCCCCCAGGCCATCCTGGAGACACAGCACCTGCACCCCCGATTCCCATCAGAACACACGAGTTGCGTGGGGAATGCGCCATCTCTGTGCCCTTTCCTGCAGTCTCGGGGCGCCCTGCGCTGGTTGTTTCCGTCTGGGTGGTGGTCGTTGGCCAGGACTGGCGGGACCCACTCCCGTGGTTGCTGTGACGGGTGGTATGGGCCAGCAGCCATGTCACCCCGGTGGTGACTGTAATCAGGCCCCTGGCTTTTCTGACCACTCCGCCATTGGAAGGTTCTGCCCGCTTCCTTCTTGAGCTGTCGTTCCCGAGACGAGCTGCTGGTGGAGACGCCGTGGGCAGCGCGTGTGACACGGTGCTTTCTGCTTCTCAGGGTGGTGTGTGTGATCCCTCCAGTGGTGGCTGCACCCCCGTCCTTGTGGGTGGCGAGGCCGCCGTCCCTCTACAGCCACAGGCTGAGGATCCTGCGGCACTGCCTGAGAGAGCACACGGCTCCCTACGCGCAGCAGCTGCGGCGGATGACCGCCCTGCGCTCCCTCCGGTTTCCTGAGCTCAGATTGGTGCAGTTTGACTCAGGTACGGCGGGGTTCCCATCCGCGCTGGCCTTGAGGTGGGCCTGCCTGGCCCTGGGTTTTGAGAAACCCGATGTTGTTCCCTCCGTAGGAAAGCTCGAAGCTTTAGCCATCTTACTTCAGAAGCTGAAGTCTGAGGGGCGTCGAGTGCTGATCTTGTCACAGATGGTTCTCATGCTGGACATTTTAGAAATGTTCTTGAACTTCCATTACCTCACCTACATCAGGATCGATGAAAACGCCAATAGCGAGCAACGGCAGGTAAGGAAGAGGGGGTTTGCCCTGGTCCCGTGGATGGTGCGGTGTTGTTCGCATGCCTCTGCTCTCTCTGCCCTGGCTTCTCAGAGCCGTGTGAGCGCTGGGCTGTGTTCGGCCCTTCCGAACGAGGGGAGCGGCCGCTCCACGTCCTTGGGCATGAACAGGTCTGCAGCTCGTGCGTCCTGTGACGGGGCGACCTGCGGCCATGGGGGGCCGGTCGGGGCGCTGCAGGCGCGGCCAGGGGGGTGAGAGCGTGGGCGCAGCCCCCACGAGGCACGCTGCGAGAGATGCAGGGCACATGGCGTGCCCCCCGTCACTTGTCAGGTTGGCCAAGGTGTGTCGCTTGGGTCAGCACTGCGAGATGGGTGATCTCACGCCCTCCCGGCCGGTGCAAAGCCGCACAGCCTTCTCGGAGCCAGGCGGACGGGGTGGGGCTCCACCACTCCCCCCTGGAGCCACACACGCCTGCAGCCGCACGGTGGGTCGCTGGGTCGTGCAGGCGCCGTGCTGCTGGGCGGCGCCGTCCTGAGCGGCCGTGGGCTGGACTGCACGGCGCCCATGAGCGCGCTCAGGACGGGATGTGGCGGCACAAGCAGACGGCCCGCCGGAAGCAGGCTGCCGGCCCGTGTGAGCCCACGCGCGCGCACCGAGAGGGCCCGGAAGGAGGTGCAGCGTGGGGTTGGCGGATGGGTTTCCTCGGCAGTGATGCAGCGGATCACACGCGGACTCTCCGGGACAGTCGGGTTTGGTGCTGAGATCACCACAGAGAGCAGCGCTCCCAGGAGGCTGAGAGCCTCTCTCGGGCCTGTTCCCTGCTCCCTCAGCCTTACTCCCGGGCCTTTTGCTGTGAAGGCCCCGGCATTGCCTGAGGGTACAGGACCGAGCACACGTCCCTCCCCAGGAAGACTCTGTGTTCTCCTGGGGCCTACGGGTTGAGCTGACAGTCCACGTCAGGTGGGAGCTGACATTTTCCTCTCGTCAGCGAGGCCTGGCGAGCGCAGAGTGGGGGGCGTCTGTGATCAGTAAGCGAGAGACGGCCAGACGTGTGCTCCTGGCTGGTAGGCGTCAGAATATGCCCCAGCTGTGCCCGCTTTGAGCAGGGGGGCCAACCCGAGAGCTTTGCTTCGTCGTAGGAGCTGATGAGGAGTTTCAACAGAGACCGGAGGATTTTCTGTGCGATTCTGTCGACACACAGCCGTGCCACAGGAGTGAGCCTGGTGGAGGCCGACGCGGTGGTGTTCTACGACAATGACCTGAACCCCGTGATGGACGCCAAGGCCCAGGAGTGGTGCGAGCGGATCGGGAGGCGCAAGGACGTCCACATCTACAGGTGAGGGTGGCGGGCGCGACACGGGGTCCGTGGAGGCCTGGGGACAGGAGGTGCTGCTGGAGCTCAAGTGCACGCTGCAGCTTGTTCCAGAAGTTTCTGCTGCATCATTTGTTTTTTCTGAGGCAGACTGCTTGCTGCTCTCTCTGTTCTTTCTTTAGGCCCAGCATTTGCTCAGTTTATAATTAGTGTGCTTGAAACTGATCGAATTACGTTGCTCAGACCCAGCTTGCTGTGCACTCGACACGTGTCTGTCGTACTTCTGCGGCACCTGACCCTCAGAAGGGCGGCTTGTATTTCAGTGTTTCAGTTGCTATCTGGCGTGAGTTGTCTGTCAGTAAAATAACGACTGAAAGACCTCAGACCCGTGGGCGCTGCCTCTGGACACAGAGGACCGCTGGCCCCGCACATAACTGGGGAAAGCGGAGGAGCCTCTCCCGGCTATTTCTGAGCTTGCTGAAGCATCTGGCATGGTGGTGTGATAACAGCGGGTCTCCGATACGTGCCAGCACCCGACGGCCCTGCCCCCCGTGCATGCTGGCGTGCGTGCGGCGGGCACCGTGGGCGAGGCCCCCGCCTGTGTAGGTGACCACTTGCTCCTTCCATCGAGGCTGAATTTAAGTAGCTGTGTTACTGTGTCTCTGAGGTTCGGGGAGAAGTATTCCTCAGAGACAGAAGTTAGTAACGTTTGCTGTATGTCTTCCACGTGTCCTTCTAATTGTTCAGTGGCTCACGCGACAGTCTCGTTAATCCCCTCTTCTCCCAGCGGCACATCGCGAGTTTGTCTCCGTGCTGGTAAACTTCAGTCTGTGCACCGTGTATGTTGTGTGAGCAACGTTTTCCTGAGTGATGCTTTCAGCAGTTACTGAAATCGTTGACCCTTTAGCGGTTACTCGCCGGAAATGGGAAAACTATTTTACTCTTAGTAACCATAATCCACAACTCAGGAACAGTCTTGGCAGTGAAGGTGCAGGACGTGTAGGAAACGAGAATCAAATTGTGCAAAACGTGGTAAAGATGTGAGTTGGAGACTGAGCTGTGTTCTGGGTCAGGAGGACCTGGTGCGTTAAATGTCCTCCCCCTGAAGCGATGTTAACATGCGGAAGAGTTTTCAGGAAAGCCGTCATGGGGGTTTGTGTACGTGCGTGCGTGTGTACCCGTGAGTGGATAAAGTGGGTTTTATTCTTATTTATTTTCAAAGATTTTATTTATTTGAGAGGGAGACAGAGTGCACACACATACACGCACGAGTGGGAGGAGGAGCAGAGGGAGAAGCAGGGAGCCCGACGTGGGGCTTGATCCCAGGACCCTGCGATCATGACCTGAGCCAAAGGCAAATGCTTAACCAACTGAGCCACCCAGGCGCCCCTCCAAATACCCTTTAAAAACCACTTTATCCAGGGGCGCCTGGGTGGCTCAGTCGGTTAAACATCTGCCTTCAGCTCAGGTCGTGATCCCAGGGTCCTGGGATCGAGCCCCGCATCGGGCTCCCTGCTCCTTGGGAGCCTGCTTCTCCCTCTGCCTCTCTCTGTCTCTAATGAATAAATAAATAAAACCTTTAAAAAAAAAAAAAAGTGTATTTGGAGTGAAGGGTAGCTGATAACGGCCAACAGAAATGCTGACAAGGTTGCAGCGGAGAGGCGTGGGGGAAGGCTCGTCGTCGGGGGCGAGCAGTGAACAGCGCGAGCGTGAGCCAGCAGGGTGCGGGTCGTTTAATGCTTGTTGCTGACACCGTGGACCGTGAGGAAGAGCTGGGGTCGGAGTGCTGTGCCCGCTTTACGGCCCGAACCCCGGCCCAGGGTTGGGCAGGTGTAGAAACAAAGCGGCGGTCTCAGCGTAGTATTGAGATGGTACCTGTGGCTTGAAGGCATTACCTTAGCCAAACAGAAAAGCTTGGAGGGAAGGAAAGGCAGACATACCTGACTGCAGTAAAAGGAGAGCTTAAGTTTTGGTTTTGCAAGAAAATTCCATAAACAAAGCTAATGCACAAATAACAGTTTGGGGCAATTATTAGCAATTCTCACAACAGACAGAGGGTTAGATAGCTCTTAGAAGTTGAGAAGAAAGGTAAATGAGCCCTTCTTTGAGAAAGGGGGGAGGCACCCGAGCGTCCGAACGGGCCAGTCCAGCTGCCCCCACGTTTGGTGGGACGCCCAGGCGCGGAGGCGGAGAGGAGGGAGCCGCGTGTGTGATGGCCTTCGTTACGCGCCCAGACGGGACGGCAGTGGGCGCGGCTGCTGGTGGTGCCGGCCGAGGGAGCGCCTACCCCCGACCGGGGCCGTGGGGTGGTTGCACTGTTTTGACATCAGGTTGGCAGGGTCTGCTGAACCGGAGATGGTGCGTGCCCTTTGTCCCCGGCATTTCCCTCCAGGGAGCCTGGCCCGTGGCGTCACTAGCTTGTTCACACGGCACAGCGGGAGCCAGAGAACGCCCATGCTTGGGGTGCGGCCGTACCTGGGCAGCGAGCAGCCGCTGGAACCGTGCCGCCAGGCCCCCCGCACCCCGACTGCCCGTGGTGGCGTGCTTCCAGGTGCCCGTTCGTTACCGTGCGCATGTCTGTGTTTTGTAGGCTTGTGAGCGGGAACTCCATCGAGGAGAAGCTGTTGAAAAACGGAACCAAAGACTTGATCCGGGAAGTGGCCGCTCAGGGCAATGACTACTCCATGGCCTTCCTGACGCAGGTACCCGCCGGAGGCCTGCAGTCCTCCTGGTTGCTGCGTGGTGACGGGGGGCGGGGGGGGGCTGGCGCGTGCGGATGAGGAGTTGCTCGGCGGTTTCCCTGGGATGCAGTCTGATGCTCGGGTCAGGTGCTGGCCCGTTTTCAGCTGAACACTAATGTGCGCTTTGTGTGCAGCGGACCATCCAGGAGCTGTTTGAGGTATGTTCTCCCACCGACGACGCCGGCTTCCCAGTGAAGGCAGAGGAATTCGTGGTCCTCTCTCAGGAGCCTTCTGCTACAGAAATCATCGCACCCAAAATTGCAAGACCTTTCATTGAGGTGAGGACAGATCGCCTGCCCTGGAGGTCACAGAGGATTTGCCGCACCTGCTGTGGGCCCTGAGCACCCTGCCCGCTCTGCAGGCCCCCCTTGCCCAGCCCTGGCACACCCTGCCTGCCCGCTTTCTTTCTCTTATGGGCATTTTCGTCTGGAAAAGCAGGTAAGCAGAGTGGAGAGTCTGAGGGCCTCAGGCACCTGCTGCCCAGCTCTGTGGCCATCCCTGTCCTACCGGCTCTTCCCGAGCTACACTGCCTCCCCTGAGCCGTAGCGGGCGGCTGGTGGCGTGGAGCGCCTCGCCTGTCCTGTCTGCCCGGCCCGGCCCGGCCCCACGGCCTGCTGTCTCGGCTCCTGTCTGAGAGGCGCCCTGTGTGCGAGTGCAGGTGCACACCCGCGTCTGAGGACAGTGCAGAGGAGGACGTGAACGATCTGGTTAAATAAAATACTGCCTCTTACACGTTGAGCATGTGAGCTAGAGGTGCTGGATTACGTGGCTCGTGCAGTTCTGCTTTTGGGTAGCGCTGCTGTGTAGACGCACCATAGAGCCGCTGTTGGGGCCACGTGCCCTCCTGCCCTGCCTCGTGGAGTAGCCTGGCTACAGCTCCCCCCAGGACTCCGTCTGCCCCTTGGCCGGCCTCAGGGCGGGGGTTTCCCCCTCCTTCCTGGGTGTCGGTTTCCGGGCTCTTGGCCTTGTAGGGACCCCAGTGTCCTGGGCTTCTTCCTGCGCCCTTGCCCGTGGTAGGAGGCTGCACTAGGTCCCCTGTGGCGCCTCTCCACCCCCGTCCCCGTCCCCGCGCCCTTGGTGAGGAGACTTGCCGCAGCCTTGGCTGATTTAAAAGTTCTCATTTGGTTGAGAAGTAATAAATGCGTGAGGTAAAGCCTTCGAGAATTTATCATGGAAAGCAAGTGTCCCTCACCAGACCCTCCCTCTCTGCTTAGCGATGACCACTTGATGCGGTTCCTCCTGGAGTTTCCCGTGTACGATGACCCCACACACAGACACCTTGTGGCTCCCTCTGCATCCGGAGGGACAGATAGATCAATCCTGTTCTTTTAAAAATAGGTGTTACGTGCGCGAGGTTAAAAAGAAAAAGTCCGTTGTCTCCCAGAAATGATGATCTCTCCACTGAAAGTCTCGCACGTGTCCTGGGAGAGAGAGGATGGCAGGAGGGTGTGTGCTTGCGGAACGTGGTGTTCTGTGTGCGGTTGTCTTGGGGACACGTGCGTACCACCAGCTCAACACACAGGTGCTGTCCACGTGTGTTTGTTGAATGTCCTGCCGTGTGTCGGGCGTGTTCTGGGCAGGAGGGACCTAGTGTTGACTAAAACACGCAGTGTGGCCCCGTCCCCCCGACCGTGAAGCCTACGCTCTAGTAAGAGGAGAGACTGGAGGCCAGTGGACGAGTAGAACACGGGCTGTCCTTGCTGCGGTGGCGAGCAGTGCTGAAGGCCCCCGCACACAGCGCACGATGTCCCGGGAGGGGCGGCAGGGGTCAGCAGGGGATGGGGGGTAAGGGAGGTGGGGCCTGGCCGCGTTCTTAAAAACGGCCCTCTGGCTCTGTGCCGTCTGGATTGTGGGGGCTGGAGCAGAGGGCCGTGGCGGGCGTGGGCAGAGCCGCCACGCACAGAGCAGCGGTACCAGGATGGCGTCCCGACGTCCGGGGCGCCTGGGACGTCTCCAGCAGGGGTGATGCTCTTCAGAGGATTCGTGCATGAAAATGGCTTCTGGTGAAAGTTTCGTTGAAGCACAAGAACCTCCTGAGAAGCACCCGCATCACAGAGAATCAGCTAGAGAGGGCGCTCCAGGGAAAGCCCCCAGAAACCGCCTGCCCCCTCACCACTCCCGTCCCCCAGGGCTGCTCTTCTGCCTCCTGACCACCAGCATGGGGCTGCCCGTGCGGGTCTGGCTTCTGGTTGACCCTCCGCTCCTTGGGTCATCGTGATTTCCTCCTCTGGCCCACCATCTGTGTTTGAGCCGTGTGTCTGTGAATATCTTCTGTGTGTTTCTTGGCAGACGCACCGATGCATCTCTGCTAACTTTTGGGTAGTGCACCTTAGGGTGGGGCCCTGGGGTCATCAGGGAGCGTGTGTGTGACCCACCGGGGCTGCCAGGCCATTTTCCAAGCTGGCCAAGCCTCTCCATCCTCTCTCAGCTGCATAGGACTTGAGACGTGGGGTGTCGTTCCCAGCAGTGTGTTGGCGGACGTCCCCGTGTCTCTGGTTGGATTTGCCTTTGCTGTCGGCCCATGAATTTGTGTCTCTGCACGTTTGTAGCAGAAGTGTGTGCTCACGTCTTTTCCCCTTGTTTGGTTAACCGAGCTGTTGCTTTTCCTCAGCGGTTTGTTGGCGTTCTTTCTGTGTTCTGGACGGATACGTGTAGGATAGCTTCCTGTGTTCTGCAGTCTGCCTTTTGGAATGCTTTCAGGGAGCAGGGGCTCTGGATTCTGAAGCCGCCCAGTGGCCCGTCTTTACCATGGTTGCTGAGAGACGTTCTCCTGGCCCCGGGTCGTCAGGACGTCCCCGCTTCTTTTCCTCCGGGTGCTTCAGCGTTGAACCTTTGTACTTAGACATGCAGTCTGTGTGTAGTGTGAGGTCGGGTTGCATTTTAAAATTGCCGATTTTGCCAGGTCGCCAAGAAAAGAGGTTGTGCAGCTCATAATCGACACCTGGTAACCGGAGACCGTGGGGTTGTGCCCGATGCGTGAGTGTGCGCTCCACACCCACCCGCGCCTGTCAGGCCTGAGCCCCGGGCTGTGGGAAGGCGCCTCCTTCCTTCCACTGGTGTTTCTTGGTCCGCGGTGGTGCCGACTGTCTTGCACGCCTATCATCTGCGGGCTCGGCTTTGGCAGCCGTGGCGTGGGGTCGTTTGTCTCCTGTTAATGCCGCGGACAGCGGCCTGTGTCTCGTGCACCGTGACACTCGTTCTCGTCCGTCAAGAGCCGTGGCTGCGACGCGTGTTGGCTTGAGGTTGAACGAGGTGCCCCGGCCCGCTCTGTCCTCGGGGTCGGGAGCTTCGTGGGATGGCAGCACGTGGCTCTTCCCCCGGGCTTGCTGTCCAACGTGGCCGTGAGCCGCTCACACTCATTCTCTGCACACACCTCCCCCCCCCCCCCCCCCGGTGCTTCCTTGTCCGGGCCAAGCGGGGCGTGAACGAGAGCGCGTTACCGCTGGGGGCTGCGCGTCGAGTGACGCGGGTCTCGCTGGTGCTACGTAGGGCAGCTCCTTCTCAAAACCCCGTAATTTAAAAATATGTGAAAGTAATATGAACACGTAATCTCTTAGGCCCTCAAGAGCATCGAGTACCTGGAGGAGGACGCGCAGAAACCCGAGGGGGAAGCCGTGCTGGGGTCGTGCGGCTCTGACAGCCCGAGGTGGAGCGAAGAGCCGACGCAGCTGGAGGAGTTAGCGGACTTTATGGAGCAGGTGTGGGAGCTTTCGCTTCTGTGCTTCAGCTTCGTTTTTTTCCATACACCTTGATGTTTTAAACATTTATTCCTTCTGTGAAATTTTGCTTGGTCGCTGAGTAAGAACGATCACTTTCTTGATTCAAGTGTTGGCGGGGGTCGTACGAGGACCTTAACTTTCGTTAACTTGCTGTTAACCCTGTTCAAACAATGATTTTTGAAACAGCTTACACCCATTGAGAAATATGCTCTGAATTACCTGGAATTGTTCCACACGCCTACTGGCCCCGAGAAAGAGGGGAACAGCGAGGTAAGGGCGGGCTCAGCTTTCAGAGTCAAATTTGGCCTGAAGTAAATGTGACTTGCGTGGAATTAAAGGCATAAAAACCAAACCCACCAGTGTAGAAACAGATTGAAAGTGGAGCAGTTCGGCGCTTGATGGAGGGTTATGTGTTGGGGGCGGGCAGGGGTCCAGGGCACGTGAACCCGTAGCTGGGACGGCTCGTGACAGCGCGAGCCCGGGGCGGGCTGGGTCGCGGCGGGTGGGGCCTGCTGCAGCCGAGTCTCAGGGCCCCTCTCCGTGGCCTTGCCGCCAGGATGCCGTACTGACTGCCGTGAGGGAGTGGGAGGCCCGGAACGCCAGGGCCCTGCGGGAGAGGGAGACGCAGGCGCTGCAGGAACGGGAGCAGGAGCAGCTTCTCACCTACACGCGGGAGGACGCCTACAATGCGGTATGCGGGGCCCAGCATCCCGTGCGTTTCCGCGGGACGAAGCTCTTCTCCAGGTCTGACAGCCATCGTGTGATGCTTGACCCTTGGTTGCACATTTCTGGTCACACTTGGGCTTCTCCCCGAATGTGGTTAAATGGTGTGGTAGGTCCTTTGAAGACCTACTAAGCACACAGGTAGATAGCTGGTGCATCTGAGGTCATGCCGCACTGAAACGCTGCCCCTCCCCTGCAGGAGTACGTGTGTGAAGGTGCCGACGGGCAGATGGAAGTCATGCCGGTGAGCGCCCGTCTCCCTGAGTGTCGGGGTGGCTGTCCTCCCCGAGGTGCACAGCTCACGGCTCTCCCTTCTCCACGCAGCTCTGGACACCGCCCACGCCCCCCCAGGATGACAACGACATCTACGTGGACCCGGTCCTGTGTCTCACGTACGAAACCACGCCCATCCCAGAGTCCAAGCTGCCTCCCGTGTACGTGAGGAAGGAGCGCAGGCGGCACCGCACGGACCCCTCAGGTGCGCACACTGCGGCCAGGCTTGCGTGTCCGCTCGCTTTGTGCTCACGGGCGGGGGGGCAGCTTTAGGCTTACGGTCCGCTTGGCGTCAAAGCAGGAGAGTAGGTGTGTGTCCACTGAGGCTCCTTGGTGACAGGCCTCCTCAGGTGTCCTTCTCGTCCTCGTTTCCTCGCTCGCGAAGGCAGAGTCCTTGTTCATTGACAGCCTCGCTGAGAAAGGCTCTCTGTCCAGTTGCAGGCAGAAAGAAGAAGCAGCGTCACGGGGAGCCGGTCGTCCCTCCTCGCTCGCTGTTTGACCGTGCAACACCCGGCATGTTGAAAATGCGACGGGAGGGGAAGGAGCAGAAGAAGAACATCCTGTTGAAGCAGCAGACACAGTTTGCCAAGCCTTTGCCGACTTTTGCCAAACCAACGGCTGAGTCGGGCCCAGACAACCCTGAGTGGCTCATCAGCGAGGACTGGGCGCTGCTGCAGGTGAGCACGGCCCACAGTCCACGTCCTGTCCCCTCCTGTCCACGTCCTGTGGTCGCAGTCCTCGGGAGAGTGTGTGCACTTGCGGATGCAGCTCGTTGACCCGTGGTACCTGAAACCCGGTCCCGTAGGCCGTGAAGCAGCTCCTGGAACTGCCTCTGAACCTCACCATCGTGTCCCCGGCCCACACGCCCAACTGGGACCTCGTCAGCGACGTCGTCAACTCCTGCAGCCGCATCTACCGCTCTTCCAAGCAGTGCCGGAGCCGCTACGAGAACGTGCTCATTCCCAGGGAGGAGGGGAAGGTGAGGGCAGACCCCTTCCACTCGCGCGACCACAGAACTCCAGCCCCCAGGGCCCGGTGGAGGCTGGCGAAGTAGTGGCCCCAGGCCTGAGATGTTGCCCGACGTGCCTGGAAAATTCCGGGTGCCGTCTGGAGGCTCCCGTGCCACCTGAGGGCTCGGTCCCACCTTCATTTCATTTTTCTTCCTTTTGTTTCTTAAGACGGTGTCGGGTGAATGAAAGGGTCTTTGTTTGGCTCCCTTGGCTTATTTGGAGAGAAGTCCTGTGCCGTTGTTCTGGGCTCCCACCAGGCCCGTCGGCTGCCACGGTGCTGGGACCAGCTCTGGACCCTGGTCCCGGTTGACCGTGCGCGTTGCGCAGGCCGAGTGCACAGAGGCTGGGTACTCGGTGTCTTTCCCAGGAAGCTCGCGGTGGCAGCAGCCTGACCCCGCGAGAGCCAGCCCCGCGGACAAGTGCATCTGCTGTGCGGTTTCCACCCGCGAGCCTCTTGCTCCTCTTCATCTGAGAGGGTCTGTTTCTGTTTGTCCCTCTGCTGTCTTCGCCGCTTCCCTTTCTCGCCACTTGCCCATCTGCCTGTCCTCCGGAGAATGTCCGAGTCCTGTGCACAGAAGGGGCGCGTGCATGGCGGGCTGCCGGCGTCGACAAGGGTCCCCCGGAGCCCCCTGCCTATGACAGACGGCGCAGGGCAGATGCGGCAGAAGCGCACACGCAGGGCCCAAATGCGAAAATCACCGCTTCTGTCGTCATCTGTTTTCGTGTTCCTAAAAACGTTTGTCTTAAAGCACTTATTTGCTTTTTGTTTAAGAACAAAAAAAGCAAGTGTCCCTCATGATACCACTTGTGCCTTCACCAGCGAGGCTCCGTGGAATCTTCCGTGTGGTCTGTTGCGTGTTGGAAGCACGTGTAGCGGGAGCCGTAACACTAATGTCTAAAAACATAAAGCTGAAGCTCCGTCTTCCGTCACAGCTCAGGGAGAAGCTGATCCAGAGAGAAAGGCAGAAGCGTGTTTATTAGCTACAAAGGGGACATAGTGGATGAGTCGGCAAGCAGCCGTGCAGAAGGCCACGTGATGGGGTCAGAGCCAGCCGGGAGGTTGGCGTTTGCAGATACGTGCTGGCTGCCACGTGTGGGGTGGGACAGGGCAGGAGCCCCCTCCCCGCCGACCATGATCTGGGCTCACCGTCGGGCAGTTGTGTGACCTGCCTGCTCTCACTCTTGCTCTGCCTTCTCTACGTCACTTTTCTGGGCCACGGGAGCGCTCACAGACGCGGTCCCCTGTTCGTGACCCACCCGTGCCGGTCTCGGTCTGAGTCTCCTCTGACGTGCTGTCCTTGATAGGAAGCCTTCACTCAGCGCAGACGACGTAGGAAGGCGCGTACGCACGGCCCTCCCGTGCGCGGTTCCGACTGTGGAGCAGTTTCCGTCCCGCGCGCTGTTTGAGTCCCAGTTCCAGGGCAGTCAGGGCCTGGAGATGCAGGGGAGGGTCCCGGGGAGCACTGTGGCCCAGCCGGGACTCGGTGGCTGACCAGCACGCTTTACGCACAGCGCCGCGGGACTGGAGTGCTGTCGCTGAAGTTCTGTGGGGCACTGAGGTGTCCTGGGAGCGAGCGGCTGCAGAAATTACCCAGCTCAGGTGACGCCGTGAAGCCCCGAGAACGAGCTCCCTGCCACCCGGCGCCTCTCCCTTTCCCTGTGCCCTGTGGGCGGAGGCCTGTGGGAGGGCAGCCGCGGCTTGCTCCCGGGCTCTGTCGCTGCCGGAGGCGCGCTGGCTCGGCCTCACTGCCGTGCGGCCGTGGGCACTGTGCCTGCGCAGGCGGGGAGTCCTGCTCCGGGCGACCGCGGGGCTCACGCGAGGCGACGTGTGGGGAGGAGCGGTGTCTGCAGGCGGTGGGCGGCCGTGACGCCGCGGCTCGGGAGGAGGCCGCCGGGGTCAGTCTGGGACGTTTGAGGTCAGGCCTGCACACGGGCCGCCGTCTGGCTGACACGCTGCCTTGGGTTTTGTCTCAGAGTAAGAACAACCGGCCCCTGCGCACAGGCCAGATGTACGCCCAGGACGAGAACGCCACGCACACACAGCTGTACACGAGCCACTTCGACCTGATGAAGATGACGGCCGGCAAGAGAAGCCCCCCCATCAAGCCTCTGTATGCTTCCCGCGTCCTTCCCGCCCCTCCCCCGAGACGAGCTGGCGCTGGTCCGTCACGCGGCCTTCTGCGGCAGCGCTTTCTGGTCTGCTAACGGTTGTCTCCTCTCCCGCGCTGCAGGCTCGGCATGAATCCCTTTCAGAAGAACCCCAAGCACGCCTCCGTGTTGGCAGAAAGGTAGCTCTGTATTTCCCACCATTGGAAACGATCTTCTTTTAGTGTGGTCCGCGAGTCGTGCAGTCTGTGCGTCCAGGCCGGGCCAGCGGGGGGCCGGCGAGTGCCATGTGTCGTTGCCGTGACGAGGGTCTGTCCCTGCCTGCAGGCCGCAGGGGACACGGGCGGACGTGACGGGACTGTGGGAGAGGCTTTGTCCTTTCTCGGCCGTGCCCGCCTCTATAATCTGCCGTGTGTTTTATTGGTTCTGCCTTAAAATTAAATCCAGCACAGGGGTGAGCGCACTCGCTTTGAGACTGAGTGAGAGCGAGAAGAGGACCGACGAGAGGATGGGCAGGGAGACGCTGGGTGTGTGAGCAGGTGCCGTGGGCCGACTTGGGAGCTGAGTGTGGGGTGTGCGGGTCTTTGCCGCACACTCCCTGTGCTTTCGGGTGTTTGCTTCATGATGAGGTGGTGGGAACCGCGTGTCTAGATGAAGCCCCGGCGCTCATCTGGCTCAAGCCTTCATGGTTGCCCAAGGGAGGGTCTGCAGTAGACCGAGGGCCCTGCTTTTTCCTCACTTGCTCTCAGCGTGGCCCCCAGCGGGGCGCATCTCTGCTGAGACCCCCGACCACCTCTCCCGGCCACCCTGAGGTGGCCCGAGGCCTGTGCTGCCCATCCGACTCTGGGGGCCTGGACTTCGCAGGATGCTCCCTGCCTCACGGCCGTGCCCTGCCACTCAGGCCTGGGACGGTCTTCCTGGACGTCTGCGTGGCTCGGGCCCAGGGCCCCCTCACACGTCCCGTTCCCCGCCTTGTGGACAGTTGCACCTTGGCCCTGTGTTTCTCTTCACAGCACGGATCGTCTTCGCGTTCTTTGCTCGAGTTGTGTGGTGTCTGGCTGCCCCTGGGTGTAGGGGCTCTGGGTCCTGGAGTATGGAGCGGGCGATGGTGTGTGTTTGTGGATGAAATCAGCGGATTGTTTCACCCAGCTGGCATTTATTGGCAGGCTCCGTGCCTGCCGCCCTGCTGAGCCCAGCGGTTGAGCAGAGAGCAGAAGGCCGTGTTCTTGTTTTCATACCTGCGAGACGCAAACTCAGAATAATCTTACAGAGGTCGAGGATCCATCCTGCAGGTGGATGGAACAGTCTGGCGGAACCCAGGGCGAGCGGGGCCTGGGGGGAGGAGACGGGGTGTTCCTGCTGGATGTCACCCCAACGTGAGGGGATGTTGGGTTGGCCATCATGGGTTTGCAGTGTGTGGGGCCAAGGAAGAGGGGTTACAAAGCAGGTCCACAGGACAAGCATAAGGGGGCCTGGGGTTATACCTCCAAGGTGGGGGAGCAGGCAAGCAGGGAGGCAGGTACACTGGGGGCACCGTACTGAGGAGGCTGAGGGCCTCAGTGGGAACAGGTTCAGCGTGAAGGCCAGCTGGGGTGAGGTGGACAGAGGCTGTGAGGTGAGCGCAGGCCTGCGGCGTCCTGGGGGCTCAGGTTGGTTTCTGTGTTTGGCTCAGATTGGAGGGATGGATCCCACATGGGCTAGTGGACATGACTAGAAGGTGGGGAGACGAGGGGAGAAGAGAACTGGGCATGTGGGTCCACAGCTGCGTTGGGGGCTCAGCCTTCTGCAGTCTGGGTGTCCTCTGAGGGTCTCGAGGTGGCAGCCAAGGGTGAGGGTGTGAGGGTCCATGAGGAGTCGGGGGCCAGGCCGTGCACCAAGGAGGAAGAAGTGACACCGGGTGGCCCGGGTGGGGGGCCTTGCTGTGCATGGGGTGGGCTTTTCTCTCATCAGTGGAGACACTTGGGCCCCTTGTGGAGCTGGCAGACCAGGGGAGCCTGGGTGTAGCTTTGCCGAGTGCGATGGAGTGAAGGGAGCATTGGTGCAGGAAGGCCTGGATATTCATGTGGGAGCGGGGGCGCGGTGGGGCATCTGGGCAGACGGACGTGGTTGATGTCAGAGAATGGTGAGAAGCCAACCAAGCGAGCTGGGATGAGCAGTGGGGGGCGGCGGGGCGGCTGACGTGCAGCAGCAGTAGACAGGTATGGTGCCCAGGGGAGGCCCGGAAATGGGGATGGTGTGCACGATGTTTTAAGCAAAGCCAGGCTCTCCGGTAGGAGTCAGAGCGCTGGGTAGGTCACAGTAATCTGGGGGGGGGGGGGGGGCGGGTGGTGCGGGAGCAAGGGTTCTGTGAAGGGTGCGGAGGCCTGTGGGGACTTCATGGCACTGGGCTGGGAGGGGGCCCTCCCTCCCCCTGGGCTTTGCTGGTCAGCCTCTGCGCCTGGGGAGCCTGGTGCCGCGGGAGGCGGCCTGGGCCCTGACATCAGTCCTCACGGACACGGGGGCATCTGGCAGGCCGGAGTGGGACCTGGGGACACGGGGCTACGGACCGCTGCTGGGAAGAGGACTGCTGCTCCGCTGGGGAGGGAGGGGAGGCCTGGCTTGGAGCAGGTGGTCAGTTTGGTGGGCTGGGTGGGAGGGGGCGGGTGGTTTGCTGTGAGGTGCACCCACACACATTTTGGGGCACCTGATATCCCAGGCACTGTCCTGGGTGCTGCTGTGGTGGACCAGGCCCAGGCCTGCTTTCTGGAAGGTTCTGTGTCGAAAGGAAATGGGAGACATGGTCTCAGACGACCTGGACAGCTTTTGTCTTCGTGGAGAGGCTTGATGGGAACTGCTTCCTAGCACCTGGTAGCTGGGGGGCGAGAGCTTTGGGTTTCTGGAGCATTCCGTCCCTCAGCGCATCCGTTGATTTTTGTCTCTGCTGTTGTCTTTCAGCGGGATCAACTATGACAAGCCGCTGCCTCCCATTCAGGTCGCGTCTCTCCGAGCAGAGCGAATCGCCAAAGAGAAAAAGGTGTGGGCGCCGGGCCTGGACGTGGCCGGGGTGGCAGGCTCGGCGGGCTCCTCCCCACGGCGCCTCTCCTCTCTGCTCCTGCAGGCGCTGGCCGATCAGCAGAAGGCACAGCAGCCGCCCGTGGCGCAGCCCCCGCCGCCCCCACCGCAGCCGCAGCCCCCGCCGCCCCAGCAGCCGCCCCCGCCTCTGCCCCAGCCCCAGGCGGCCGGCAGCCAGCAGCCTGCGGGGCCGCCAGCCGTCCAGCCGCAGGCCCAGGTGCAGCCGCAGGCGCAGCCCGCGCCGCCCCCGCCGAAGGTGCCCCCGGCGATCACGACGGTGGGCAGCGCCGCTGTGCTGGTGAGAAGGCGTCCCTCCCTGGCGCGGGCGCCTGTGGGCACACGGGGCAGGGCGGTCTGTTCAGACGCAGCACGTCTTCCGCAGCGGCAGTGGCGACGGGCCCTGCCTCTCCCGGGCGGGAGGGCGCCTCACCACGCTCTGCCCGCTCCGGGCTCTTGCCGCCTGGGTCGGTTAGTGGCAGTTTGGGCAGTGGAGGTGCCCGGGGAGTTCGGAGCTCCGTGGGGTTTGTGGGGTGTCGTTGTCAAGTCACCCTGCAGAGCGAGTACCGTCTGCACCAGTGTGCGAGCTTCCCTCACAGCTGGTGCATGCATGCTCTTGCACACGCGTGTGCATGGATCTTCGGTGCCTGTTGGAGAAGGCGGTAAACCGAGCGCACAGGAAAGGGGCAGAAAGGCAGACTCGTGACGTCACGTGGCCTCTGCTGCGTGCGCCCGTGTCCGTGTGACACGGACCTCAGAGTCCCCGTGGGGAGGACGCCTGGGGCCTGCAAGGGGAAGCCCGCTGCCAGCCGGCCGGGGGCATGGTCCGTCCTCGCTTGCGGTTCCGTCTGCCGCAGCGGGATGGCCGTGGGGCCTGGGCAGCCTGGCTCTGCGGTCAGAAAGCCGCTCCCTCAGCCCCTGCTTCTGTGGCCCCAAGGGCACCGTGGTGGATGGCCAGGGAGGGATTCTGCGTGGAGGCCCATCGCCCCGGGCGGCAGCCTGAGTGACGGGAGTCCATGGGCAGAGAGCAGGCCACAGCGAGCACAGAGGCCCCAAGCCTGGCGGTGGGGGGGTCAGGAGAGCCCGTGCGGGGCGTGGGGGCGGGGGTCGGTGGGGGTCGGTCTGTGTGGCCGTGTCGCCAGGCGTGAGTGTGAATGTGATTCTGATGAAGTGGGGACACTTGGAGGTTTTGTGAAGGGGAGAGCCTGCGCTCCAGTTCACACGGCGTTCTGTGTTCAGCAGGCCGGAGCCATGAAAACGTCCGTCCCGGGGACGAGCATGCCGACGGGTAAGAAGCCCGAGATGCCCCCTGTCAGGAGCCATGCTTCCCCCGGGCTCCTGCCTCACAGTTCTCTCCCTGTAGGCACAGTGAGCGGGAACGTCATTGTGAACACCATCGCAGGGGTCCCTGCCGCCACCTTCCAGTCCATCAACAAGCGCCTTGCTTCGCCCGTGGCGCCGGGAGCCTTGACCGTGAGTTGTCCCGGCTCCTGTGGCCTAGGGCCCTGTGAGAGTCGTTTGTCTGGTGTTAGGGTTTTTGTTTGGTTTCGTTTTTACTTTGTTTCGCCTTGACACCCAGTGTGGGGCTTGAACTCGTGATCCTAAGATCAAGAGTCGTGTGCTCCCCCGACTGAGCCTCGCGGGCGCCTTGAAAGTTGTTTGCGTTGTGAAGAGATAGGCCAGCAGTGCCGAGAGTACAGGTCGACTTTCCTGAGACAACGTGCACGTTCAGGAGCACGGTGCGCTCGTGGGGGTGTGTGTGTTGAGACCCCTGCCCACGGCGGTTCTCGGAGGAGGAAGGCAGGGTGTGAGGGGCGTCGCGGGCTGCGTGGCCGGGTGCTGTACATGCCGCATGACAGGTTTGCTTGTGGGGGACGTGGGGATGCAGAGATGGGCGCCCTTGGGGGGGCACCGCATGGGGGGTGGCATGGCGTCCACAGGGGCCGGGATGCTGTTGCGTGCATCGCCAGAGCGCGCGGGGGCCGGGTGAGGCGCGTCCAGACCCGTGTGCAGGAAGCAGGGAGGTGCCCAGCCTGGGCAGAGCCATCCGACCCTCTGAGCGCAGAACCAGAGCAGGCCTTGGCACTCACTGAGAGGCGCACCCCATGTCCAGCCACCTCCTTGTCTTTGGTGTTCCCCATAAATGACAAAAATAAACAGCTGAGGTTAAGGAGATGAAACATACGTCTCCTTTTTCAGTTTAGTTACGTATCTGAAGGCAACACGTGCCCTGTGTCCCTCCCTGCTGGGCTCTGGAAAGTGTGTTTTCTACAAAGGTGGTGTTGTAGTAATCGAGACAAGGTGGCATCGGCAAGAGGACGGGCACAGCTTCATGGAATAGGATACGGGGTCTAGCAGTAAACCCCCGGGTACGTAGTTAGCTGACTTTCGTTAAGAGTGCTGAAGGAGTGCCAGGAGAAAGGATTGTTTTCCAACAAGCAGTGCTGGAAGGATGACGTCGCCACACGTGGTCTGTAACCGGCACTGGGCATGAAGAGTTCCTCAAGGTGGATCGTAGACCTAAGTGTAAAACCCAGAACTACAAGACTTTTAGAAGAAAATCGCAGTAGAACGTCTTTGCTTCCTTGGTTCAGGCAGAGATTTTCTAGGATCCCAAAGCCCTTGAATCATGAAAGAAAAATTGGTAGGTTAGTCTTCATCAAAATCAACGACATCTGCTGTTTGAAAAATAGGAAGAAAATGGAAAGCATGGAACATGTTTGTAGGATACATGTGACAAAGGCCCAGTTTGCCGATTCATTGAGGATTCTTCAATAATAAGAAAACGTTATAAAACATGGACAAAAGATTTGCGCAGTTACTTCACCAAAGAAGCAATAGGAATGACAAATGTGAAAAGATGTTCGACATTATTAGTCATCAGGGGAACCCCGTGAAAACCACAGTGAGATGGGGCTCCTGGGGGCTCAGTCACTTGCGTGTCCGACTCTTGGTTTTGGCTCAGGTTGTGATCTCAGGGTCGTGGGATCAGGCTCCACACTGGGCGTGGTGCCTGCTTCAGATTCTCTCCCTCTGCCCCTGCCGCCACTGAAAAAAAACAGACAAAAGACCCACAGTGAGAAGCCACCACGTATCTCTGGGAGCGGCTTTAGGAACAGAAACGTGGCCGTGGCAGACGCCGGCAAGGAGGCAGCATGGCTGGGGACGGCTCGAAAAATCTTAGTCACGTGGGAAGTCGGCCACTTATGATAAATGTACACTTACTGGACAGCCTAGCACTTCCACGCCTGGGCTTCCCCCCAAGGGAAACAAAAACATACCTCTGCACAAGGAAACAACGTGAGTGTGCCTGGTGGCTTTATTTATAATTACTAAGAAAGGAAACAGCCCAGAGGGCCTTCCGTGGCCACGTGGACACCATCTAGGACTACCCAGCTGTACGAGGGACTGAGCTGCTGGGCTGAGCAATAGGGTGGGCGACTCTCAAACACACTTGGCTGTGATGAGAGTTTCAGAAGGCCTCGTATGCTGCATGATTCTGTTTAATGTGGAAAAGGCAAGATCATGAGGACAGGAAACGGAGTATGTTCTGTATCTGGATCGTGGTGTCTACCTTGGCCATCTGCGTTTGTGAACATTCATAGGTCCATATACCTGAAGTGGGTGAATTGTACTGTATGTAAATTATACTTTAATAAATCTCGCTTTAAAAATTAGAATATTCCTAGGTAATGTAGCGTATAGGAGAAGTTTTTCTAGTGTGTGATTTAGGATTATTTTTCTTTGTACTTTGCAATAAACCACTTTTGATTCAGCCATCTTAATAACAGCAGCTCTTAGGTAGGCCTGTGACATTACAAACGTTCTCTGTGACCGACACCATTCCTTGGGTGGGAGTGAAATGCCCAGATCATTGCACGTGATGTTTTATTTTGAAGAAGACCTATTTCTGTGTATGATATTTTTGGAAGATAAAGTAACTCATCCATGATGTATCTTTTGAGTAGCTCTTAGAGACAAGATACTCTAGCTGGTGATGTGGGCCTAGAAACTGGACTCAGACACTCAGCCGGCTTCCGCAGGGCTCTTGTAGACCCAGGGCTGGACCGGGAGAGGAGAGGTCCAGTACAGGGCGGGCTTTCTGGGCTTCCACAGGACAGGACGATGTCATCCACACAAGGCTCTTTGGCGCGGGGAAGGGTGTGGGCTGTCCGAGGCACAGCGAGCAGGTCTGTTTAGAGAGGCACAGACAAGCGTGTTAGCAAAGTAGCGGTGGTTCCTGCACCCGCCGGGAGGCTCTGCGCGGCTGTGTGTGCTCAGCTTCGGGAGATGCCGAGGCTAGCTGGTTGTAGAGTTTGGGTATGCAGCTAAAGAGGATGGATTTTGTTTGCTAGGCAGCTGGGAGCCCTTGATAGTCTCTGAGCGGATTCAAGCAGAAGAGGGCAGAGTGAAAACCATTTTGGAAGTCCAGGAACAGATTTCTGTTTCTGATGGTGAGGTGAGTTATACTACTTTCTTAATGAAACCGACTAAAATTATTGGATAAAAAAATTTTTAATCTTCTTAAAAGTTTTAAGGAGCTGACACAAAAGAATACATAAGGATTAGGGCAAAATCTAAGGGAAGAAACCCAGAGAGAAAAACGGTGCACTGAGGCGGGGCCTGCCCTGGAGCACCTTTTACCTCATCTGGCTGGAGACTCTGGCTCGAGCTGGGAGCCCCGCAGCTGAGCCCTTGGGGCAGGGCTGAAGCAGAAGGGAAACCCGCCTGCCCTCCACCCTGGCGCTGAGCAGAGGGGACGGACTCCCCCTGCAAAGCTGTAGCCACACGTCGGCCTTCTGTCAGTTCACAGCTGGAGCAGGCGTGGCCTCGAGTGGGCGGTGTTCCCGGGTGGGCGGCCAGAAGCAGGTGCAGGTGCTCTGGAGGAGCTCGCCTTCGACCTGGACTCCTCAGAACACCACGAGTGGTTTTCCAGCGTAGTGAGCGGCACAGAGCAGAAAACAGCCAAACACAGGAGGAAAGCGTGACACCAGCCTGCCTCCACTTGAGATAGTGGAGTTCATGGGCACGGACCGTAAAGCAGCTGTGCTTCCTATTTTGTTTATTTTTAAGTCTCCGTGCCAGCGTGGAGCCCAGCGTAGGGCTCGAACTCACGACCCCGAGGCCAGGAGCCGCACGATCCTCTGACTTGAGTGCCAGGTGCCCCCCTTATGGTCTTCCTAACTTTTTTTTTGTCTGGCTGAACTTACTGTAAGGATGAAGCCTCTGACACACACAACATACAAAGTATGTTTTCGTCGACTGTGCTGTCAGGCTCTCCGGCCAGCAGTCGGCTGTTAGCGGTTAAATTCTGGTCAAGAAACTTGTACTTGGATTTCCAACTGTGCGGGGCTTTGGCGCCTGTAACCCCCACATGGTTCAAGGGTCGACCGTAGAGAACTTGTGAAAATGAAAACTGGTTATCAGAATTGGAAAACATCCCTGGTACTGGGCTGTCCGTTGAGGAGAGAATTGGTGAACCGGAAGAGAAGTCAGGGCACGTTTTCCCGAATGCAGCGCAGGGCGACAGCAGGGGCCGCACGGAAGAGCGCTGTGAGGTCGCGGAGGGCCGACTGGGACGATGGAGTGTGCGGTCACTGAGTCCAGATGGGGAGGAGGGCGGGCAAAGGCAGCGTTGGAAGATGGGAGTTTTCCAGAACTGAGCAGTGACACCGAGCTGTGTATGCAGCAGTCCCCACTGAGCCCAATCCCGGACAGTGCCAACAGCAGAGGTCCGAGAGCAGCGGGGGGCACGGCAGCTTCCTTCTCGGGGCCGGTGAAGCCGGGAGCCTCTGGAACGGCATCTGTGCTGAATGAAAGCAAATCACTGCTGACCCTGCTCCGCCTCTTTCGGAAACAGCTTGAAGAACGCAGGTACGCGGGTACAAAAGAACACTTCGAAGCAAACGTGGGGCGGGCTGGCGGCAGGTGGGCCGTGCGAAAGGACACGCTTGAGGCAGAAGGTCTGAGAAGTGTGCACAGAGGCAGTGATGGCGGACGGTCGACGCGGAGACTGACCTCACAGCAGCCGCGAGGGGCTCCCTGCGGGACCGACAGCAGGAATGCGCCGCACGGGTCGGGCGTGTAAGCCCGCCAAGGGCCACGAAGCGGAGACGCTCCGCACTCTTGTTCAGGAAAAGTGCGAGGCTTTGACAAGTACTCATGGCATAATGTTTTTTAAATCATTTATTTGAGAAAGCACACGCGTGCGCACGAGCAGGGGGAGAGGTAGAGGGAGAAGCTGAGCAGGGAGCCCAACGTGGGGCTCGATCCCAGGACCCCGGGATCATGACCTGAACCGAAGGCAGACACTTAACGACTGAGCCACCCAGGCGCCTCTCATGGTATAATTTTTAGATGAGCCATGAAAAGTGTAAAAAGAGCGTAACTTACAAACTTTGGGAGGGAAAAGTGAGGTGAGAAAAAAAATGCTGTGAGTGAAAGCAAGGAAGGCGATTGAAGATGCGTGGAGCCAGAGGGTTGAATGGGAAGCACAGAGTGCGATGCGGGAGTTAGTTGACCGCGGGAGTAGGGACGCGCAGAAAGGCTGGGGGTGAACCAACCACACAGTCTGGAAGAACGTCCTGGCCGCCCGCACGGAGGGGCCAGCCAAGGCAGGTGGCATGCACACCAGCCGTCTCGGAGGTGGAACCGGTGGGGTCCACGGTTGGAGTGGGACTGCGCGGCTGGCTGTAGCTCGAGGGTCGGCGTAGGGGGCAGCGGGGCTGCTCTGAGACGCCACGAGACCTGTGCAGGCGGGAGAAGGGGTGGCCGAGAGTGGGAGCCTACGCTGTGTGTTTGGGGGGCAAGCACAGGGGTCTGCAGTATAGTCAGAACCTCACGGCGTTCCTGGGGCCCAGACCGCCTCTCTCGTGAGGACAGGGAGGCAGGGCAGCGTTTCAGAACGGGAATGGGAGCATTGCCGTCTGAAACGGTTTTCTTCTGTGGTGACTGACCCGCTCTGAAGCTCTTCCGTTCCTCGGGTTCAGAGACGCGTGTCCTCTTAGCTGGTACCAGCGTGTGGAAGCCTTGAAGGATGGCGCGGAGTAACCTGACGACTTCCCCCGTTGCCTCTTGCAGACCTCTGGAGGCTCTGCTCCTGCCCAGGTGGTCCACACCCAGCCTCGCGCGGTCGGCTCGCCGGCCACGGCCACGTCCGACCTCGTGTCCCTGGCACCGACCCAGGGCGTTCGCGCGGTTACCTCCGTGACAGCCTCGGCCGTGGTCACTACCAGCCTGACCCCAGTGCAGACTCCGACCCGGTCTTTGGTGACTCAGGTGTCCCAAGGTAAAGGCAGGTGGTGTCTCCGGGTGTCTGCCGTGGGAGGACGGGCGGGCCATGTGCATGCGCAGCGTGACGGCGCCCCCTCTCCCAGCCACAGGGGTGCAGCTGCCCGGGAAGGCCATCACGCCCGCACACTTCCAGCTGCTCCGGCAGCAGCCGCCGCCTCCGCCGCCGCCGCCCTCTCAGGTGCAGGTTCCGCAGATCCAGGGCCAGGCCCCGTCGCCGGCACAGATCAAGGCTGTCGGCAAGCTGACCCCGGTGAGTAGGTCGTAGGAAACCGCCCACCCGCTGCGCGAGGCCCCCGTGTCACTCACTTGGAAGCACAGGTCTGCTGCTCGTGCTGCCCCTACACACAGCGTTCCGCACCGTGGCACGTCCGTGGCCGCGTGGCCAGCCCGTCTTCCGCTTGCTGTCTGGTGCCCTGTGCAGTACAGCTCAGGCTCCGCTCGGGTCCGTTCCCAGCCGGAGAACGTGCCGGCGGGAAGTGCTGCGGGCGGTCCCAGAGACGCGGTGCTGGGTACTTGGTTTCTTCACGCCTAGCTCCTTCGTGGGGTTGAGTACTGACAACCCTGACTCGCGCCACCCGGTGCACCGGCCGTGCAGCTGCGTGTGTGAATGCATTCGTTTTGAAAGGCAGCGCTGTATTCCTGCCAAGACGGAGACGTGCTCTTGCTTGGCATGGAGAGACAAGTGCTAGAAACAAGACAGTGTCTTAGAGCTGCAGCTAGTTGCCAGGCCTGCCACAGTAAGTACCTGACCTCGGGCCTGCCCCTTCCCGCTACGGAGGGACAGGCGGGCGTGCTGGAGGGCTGTGGAGCACGCGCAAGCCCTGAGCCCCAGCTTCGCCAGCACGGCCCAGGACGTGCGCCACTGAGCTCCTCGGTCGCGCCCGCCCCGTTGCGGGGGTGAGTGGGTGCGCGTGGCCGTGGCCGGCATATTGGACGGCCCAGATCTAGAACGTGCCCGCCACCGCCGGAGGCTGGGGGCGGCGCTAAATCAGAAGGTTGCTGGGCCCAGCACCCCCCACGCCTGCCCCTCCACCCCCGCGGCCTTTCCTTCTCCCCTTCCTGCTTCTCCCCAGGACACGAGGGCCCTCCTGTACCCCTGCACTCCCTCCTTCGGCTGCCAGAGCCCCGCTTACCTGCTCGTTTGCCTGTGTCTGGATTCTCCACTCTGCCCCGTCCTGAGTCCATTTCAGATAGTTACGAACTACACACTAGAACTTTTCTGAAAAGAAAATTGATTTCTGAAAATATTTTTGGGGCTGTTTGGACATCTTGATGTTTTCACTTCTTTTAAAGACTTGGGATTTATTTGTCAATTTATTCATTTGCAAACAATTCGGATAAAAAGTTGAGAGGTGATACACATCTTACAAGTTTAAAAGTTCAAGAAGGACCATGATTTTAAGACTTTATAAAAATTTCATAGTACTACGGGTTTAAGTTGACGTATTTGCGAGTGAGAAAAACCGAGAGATTTTGCTATGAATTTACTCCTCTGTCAGAGTCACCGTTTCTGGTTATCATCAGTGATACGCGAGTTGTTAACAAAGGGACATTTAAAAAACGTCAGCCCCCGGAGGATGGTTTGCATACTGTGTGTTAGCCGCTGTCTGCCTTGGTGTTTAATGGATAGTACAACAGTAACTTAAAACCGAGCTTTGTAACAAATGGAATGCAGTTAATATTGATGAAAAGCTACTTTATCTGGGTTTTAGGAACATCTGATCAAAATGCAGAAGCAGAAACTGCAGCTGCCCCAGCAGGCCCCCCCACCGCAGGCCCCGCCAGGGCCCCCACAGCCCGCTACACAAGTGCAAGTGCAGGCCCCGCCACCCACGCCGCAGCAGAGCCCCCAGCTGGCCACGGTCACGGCCCCGCGGCCCGGAGCCCTGCTCACGGGCACCACCGTGGCCAACCTCCAGGTGGCCCGGCTCGTAAGTTCCAGTTGATACGTTTGTTTTTCCAAAGCTTTGTCTTGTAACATTTAATTGCACTGTTACTGCTTGCTGAGGACCACGTCAGGTGTGCAGGACCTACGAGTAAAGTAGAAGACGTGCGCTTCCCCCAAGAGCTTAAGTTGTCCTCGGAGAGGATGAAATACGGCCCGTGGAGGCACTTAAGTCGTCCTGCTTCCCAGGACCTGAGCATCACAGAGCTCACGGCAGGCTGGGCGGCTGGAGGAGGCGGGGGGCACGCTGGGCTACGCAGGGAGGGCGAGGTTTCTGTTGGGGACGAGGCCCTTGTGGTTGGAGCCGAGGTTACGGGGGATTGAGACCCGTGTGGGGAGGTGGGCGAGGCCGGAACACCGGGCTCTGGTGTCCCTGGGCTTTGTCGGCACAGACTCTGGAGGTTTCTGGAGAGGAGCAGAATGTCACGGTGAAAATAGTGTCTGGGAAGGTCAGTTAAATTCAACAAACATCCGTCGAATGTCCTGTGGGACGGATACTGTCCCATCAGGCAAGCCACTGCCCTGCTGGGGGAGCACCCATCCTGGGCCAGGCACCACCCTCGGCTCTGTACCTCTCACGTGGTCAGTGCCCACAGACCGCTGCCGAGGCCAGGGTGGGTGTTTTAACGTGAACTCCTCTGTGCAGGTAAGAAACTGAGGCCCTCAGCTTCAGGAAGTAACTTAACCCAAGTCCGATAGCTCGTCACCCACAACTCACACGGCGCTCAGGCCCCGCTTCCCGCGTGCCTCGCCCTGACCTTACGTCTGCGAGAAGTGGGGTAGACGTGGACTAAAACTGGGAAAGCACACGTGGTCTCGCCTGTGTTCACAAGAAGTGCAAATCCAGAGGAGAAGGGCGGTGACCCCGCGTGCCGGCCGTGACTGGCCAGATGGGTCGGCGTCCGCTCTGGGAGGGCTTCTCGTCCCCGAGCTACGGAGTGTGCTCACCGTTTTAGCTAGTGGCCCTGTTTCTGTTCTCGCGGAAAGTGGTAGCGGAGTGAGCACAGCGTGCCGGACGCGCAGTCTTGCTGTTTGAGTCGTGTTAGAGGAGACAGGTCCCCATTAACTGGGGAGTTTTCTGACAGCGGCGAGCGTCCCCACGCTGGGGTAGCACGCGACTATGGAAAGGATTTGCCGTAAGAGGCAGAGAGACAGACTACGAGGTATTTGTAAGCTGGCCCATTTTGCACATTCCACAGCAAGCCACGCAGGTAAGAACGGCGTCTGACGGGCCGAATACTGGCTTTCACGTTCAGATGTGGGCAGTTTTAGGGCCAGGGGTGCTTTTTACTTCTTTATGTTTTCTCAGGTAGTCTGAGTGCTTGTACAGGTAAGACGGATCTGTGGTCCTTTCTGAAGATGTAACTTGAGGAAACGAGCGCTTGGTGGCAACGTGGAGACCGAGTAGCAGGAGGCGTGTCCGCAGGCGGGCTCTCCGGGAGAGGGTGGGGTGGTGGGCCGACCTTCAGTCGTAGCCGCAGGAGTGGGAGACGAGGGTCTACAGGAGTCGGGGCAGGATGGGGCTCCCCCGAGTTCAGGAGCCGGAAGGAGGAGCGGCAGAGACCAGGGCCACGTGGCAGGGCCTGAACGTCACAGTGAGCGAGCAGCTGTGGGTCCTGCTGAACCCCCTTCCCTGCATCGGTCGGTGATGGGGTAGGAAGCGTAGAGCTGCGGCCCTCAGTGAAATGTGTCCCTTCAGCTGACAGCCACTTGTCACCTTTGTGGATCTGTAAATTTCTCATCGCTTGACCTCTTGTGGGGAAATAACTTGCGAAGACACATGGTATCCCGAATATCTCTGGACTCTCCCATTATTTTCACTGTTTAGACCCGGGTTCCCCCTTCGCAGCTGCAGGCGCAAGGGCAGATGCAGGCTCAGGCGCCCCAGCCCGCTCAGGTGGCGCTGGCAAAGCCTCCCGTCGTGTCTGTGCCCGCGGCCGTGGTCTCCTCACCAGGTGTGACGACCCTGCCCATGAATGTCGCCGGGATCAGCGTGGCCATCGGGCAGCCGCAGAAAGCCGCAGGTACCTCACGGGCAGCGCCTCCCCTCCAGCCCTTGTCCCGCCAAGGGCCTCGAGCGGGGCTGACGGGTCTTGTGCCGGCTTCTGTGCGGACACGCATTTCGAGTGTGTCAGGGCACCGTCTGGCCAGCGTGCCTCTCAGAGGCGCCCACGTACGAGTTTCAGCCCTTGACCTAACCCGTTGCTGTTCGGAACTTCGCACCTTTATTTGGATGTCGTTGCGGGCCCACAAACGTTTTAAGTATAGCTGCGGGGCGGCTGTTCTGTGTCGGCCTAGTTCAGCGTGGGGTGTTCTGTACGGAAAGCGGTCAGTGGGGACAACTCGGTGGCTCGGGGAGTTGGAGGGAGCTTCAGGGAGGTTGTGAGACCCTTGTGCCCACTGAGCACTGTGACTGAGGCCTCGGTGGCTGTTCACAGGACAGACCGTCGTGGCCCAGCCCGTGCACGTCCAGCAGCTGCTGAAGCTCAAGCAGCAAGCTGTGCAGCAGCAGAAGGCCATCCAGCCACAGGCTGCCCCGGGCCCAGCGGCCGTCCAGCAGAAGGTACCGGGTTCCTGCGGGGGGGCTCTCCCGTCATCCTGTCTTGACGCTGGGCGCGGATCGCACGGACAGCAGGAGTGCCCCGCGTGGACCTTGCCTCGCTGCCCGGCAGCCACGCACACAGAAGGCCCTGTGCTCAGAGGTCTCAGGGTGGGAGCTGCGATGAGGCCCTGCAGGGAGAAGGTGATGACGGGAGCCCATGGGGAACTGTGAAGCCGGCCGTGGAATCGCATGGCTGGGAAGGGGCCGGAGGGGCCCAGGGCGCAGGTGTGGCTCACCGTGCGTGACTGCCTGGGCTTCTCGTGTGCAGAGGGGCTGGGACCTGGCCAGGAGCCAGGCGGGGACCGCGTCCTTGCCCCTGTGTGTGCTTGTGGGGGGGGGGGGCCCGATGCGAAGGAGTCCTGTCGGCGTCTCACGGACTCAGACGTTTGAGAGTCGGCTCTGAGCTGACGCGGGTGCCGGGGCTGAGCCGTCCAGAGGCCGGCGTGTGGAAGCCATGCCCCATGCAGGCACCGCCCCGACCTGCTCCGCGTGCTTCCTGGTAGCGTGCAGCCCAGGGTGCGGATGGTGATGTGCTGCTGCTTGCCCTGGCCATTGTCCCTGCTGCTTTCTGAGCTGGAGCTAGCATACACGGGCCGAGGGCGGGGCAGCTGGAGGCAGCGTTCGGAGCAGGGCCGCGCGTTACTTGGAGGAAACTGAGGCTCAGAGAAAGGAAGCGACTTGCACGGAGTCGCGGAGCTGATCACCGGGTGCGGGGCCCTGCAGAGTCCTGGTCCTCCGCTGGGCAGCTCTTCCCGGAGCATCGCTCCTCCCACCGGCAGGAGCCCAGCTCCGATCTGGTCGGGGCTGAGATGCTGCCCGTCCAGGTGCCGCTGTGGTTTGTGGGGACGGCAGAGCAGAGTCGGAAGTCGAGCAGTCCTTGGCAGCCGTGGGCGAGGTGACAAGCTAGGGGGGCACGGCAGCAGGGAGGGGCCACACCGGCTGGGCATCTCCCAGGGGCACCGGGCTGTCGGTGGAGCGGCGTGAGAGGGGCCCCAGGGAAGAGCTGCCCCGGCAGCAGCCCGCCGTGTCGGGTGCGTGCCCTTCGACAGCCTCCTCCTGCCGTCCGGGGAGAGCGGGGCCTGGAAGCGAGGTTGTCTGCTCTGACGGGAGAGAGAACACCTGCCTCCGGGCGCTGCCTGCTGCCCGCTGCTGGACGGTTCCGGGAGGGGCGCCGCTCAGTCACCTCCCCAGTCCGCTCCGGCCGTCCCTGGGCCCGGCTGCTCGGGCGTGGGCCCCGCTGGAGACACTGAAGAGGGGAGGACCAGGGCACCGGCAGTTGGGCCTGGGTAACCGAGTAGGCTTGGCTGGCCGCTGAGCGAGAGGTGGCTGTAGTCTTGGTTGATGTTCACGTGACTTGAAAGAAAAGTTCTGAGACGTTGGAGAAATGTTTGTGTGTAGTCCTGGTTTTGTAAACCACAGGCTGTGTGTGTGCACGGTCTTCTGAGCAGGATTCACGTTGTTCTGGCAGAGAAAACGTAGAGATTAATCAGGCAAAGATTGTGCATGTAGGTTTGTGATTCCTTGTGCTAAATATTTTATTTTTTTATTATTTTTTTAAGAATTTATTTATTTGACAGAGAGAGGTAGCGGGAGAGGGAACACAAGCAGGGGGAGTGGGAGAGGGAGAAGCAGGCCTCCCGCCGAGCAGGGAGCCCGACGCGGGGCTCGATCCCAGGACCCCGGGATCACGACCCGAGCCGAAGGCAGACACTTAACGACTGAGCCACCCAGGCGCTCCTGTGCTCAATATTTTAGAGTATGTTCCCAGACCTTCAAATTAGATTCAGGAAAGCGTATGTGCATGTGTTTTTTGTCGTGGTCAAGTTTACTCAAGTGATGAGCACACGGAGGGTGTAAAGACAAAGCCCGGCCTGGTCTCTGAGGGCACTTCTGGACGGAGGAGGCCGGGCACGCCGGCCGGGCGGCTGCAGGACTGGGCGGAAGGCAGGCAGGGCCGGGGCGTGGGGCGGTCGTGCTGTGGCTGTTGGGGCAGCGGGGGCCCGCGGGGAGGCCCTGACGTGCTGAGGAGAGGACGCAGCCTCGCCTGGCTCTAACGTGGGGCGGTCTCTCTTCCTTCAGATCGCCGCCCAGCAGATGGCTGCTCAGAGCCAAGCGCAGAAGGTCACGTATGCTGCCCCGCCAGCCCTGAAAACCCAGTTCCTCACCACACCCATCTCCCAGGCCCAGAAACTGGCTGGGACCCAGCAGGTGCAGACCCAGATCCAGGTGAGCGTGAGTGAGCACAAGGTGGCTCGCAGGACAACAGGTGCCCAGGAAAGAGAGTGGTCAGCGTAGGGGGTCCGGAGAATGAGGAAACCAGCACCCCGTTACGGAGCGTCGGGGCCCTCCTCTGCTCCTCAGTGGCGGCCGGCCCCCTGACACTCCTCGCTGGCTTTGCCCCCTCTGGGGTCAGGGGGTATGGCTTGGGGGCCATGCCGAGGTCACGCTCCGGGGGTGGTTCTTCGCGTGTCGGGGGGTTCCTCCCGGAGTCAGGAAGTCAGCACTCTCCGTTGCTCGCTGCCGACGGCCGAGGGGGCTGCTCCCGGCCTGGGGCTGCTTACGGAGGGTGGAGGGAGCAGCGGAGGACCGAGCGCAGCAGCAGTGTGACAGCTTCCGTGTGTGGGTGCCGCACGTGGCTGCCTGGGGTCGGGGAGCCGCGCTGTGGGTGTGTGCACGCCTGTCAGGCTTCTGCAGCGGTCCCAGCCCCACAAGCCTCCGCTCAGCCTCGCCCTGCTCCTGCGTCTCTGCCGTTGGTGACTCTGTTAGCAGTCAGGGCCCCCCTTCTCCCGAGTGCTGGCTACGTGTCGACCCGGCACTGTTCCCTTTCTGCTGTGAGCCGTCAGGTCTCCATCCCGTTTGTGGCTCATCTTCGCACTTAACTGTACGGTGTCTTTGCGGGAACAGAAGTCCTTAGTTCTAACGCGTTGGAATTTTTTTTTTTTTTTTTAAGATTTTATTTATTTATTTGACAGAGCGAGATACAGTGGGAGAGAGCGCACAAGCAGGGGGAGCAGGAGAGGGAGGAGAAGCAGACTCCCCGCTGAGCAGGGAGCCCGACGCGGGGCTCGATCCCAGGACCCTGGGATCATGACCTGAGCCGAAGGCAGACGCTTAACGACTGAGCCACCCAGGCGCCCCTCTAACACGTTGGAATTTATGAGTCTTTTTCTTTCTGAACATTGTGTGTCTTAAGAGATTCTTCCCAGAGGTCATGATGTTACTTTCCCGTATCATCTTCTGAAAACCTTGTATTTTTTCTCTTACGCTCAGGTTTCTGACCTTCCTGGAATGGGCTTTTCCAGACAGTATAAAACTGGGAATTCAGTTTAATTTTCCCATTAGAAGACCCTGTTGTTTTCAGCAGCACTTTCCTTCTGATCCATAGTGCGACGCTGGCGTGAATCGTGCGTGGTCGTGGCCTCTGTGTGTCCGTCCCTCTGGCCACGCAGTGAGCCTTGGCTCCTGGGGACAGACCCTCCCTCCTGTCGGGAATATCCTGCTGTCTGTGGCTCTCCTCACTTCCCTGTTGGTTTCAAGTCAGCGTGTTAACTTCACACAGCACGAGCAGAACTGTTGGGACTCTCACAGGATTATGTTCGTGCATGTTACCGGGGCCGCGTGCGTACTTGCAGGGGGGTGCGGAGCTGCATTCACTCTAGAGGACTCTGGGGGGAAGCGATGTCTTTGCCGTCTTGACTAGACTCACTCACACGATGCATCTTCTGCTGCCTGGCCTATTCAGTGCCCTTTAACTAGGTTTTCTGAACTTTTTCCAGGAAGGTCTTACCGCTTGGATTGGATTTGTTCCTAAGTAATTAGTGTTTTCTGATGCTTCTGTAATCATGTGTTTCTCAGTTTCTGTTTTCTGTCTGTGCCTTTCTCTTGAATCCGGGCTGCCTTGATCGAGCCTGTTCCTTGGACAGTTCGTCTATGGCCTCTGGCTCTTCCTTTGTCCCCAGGCAGGTGGCCTGCGCCGAGTGGCAGCCGGCGTCTTCCTCTTCCCCTGCCCGTTTCTTCCTGCTTTGCTGTGCTGGCGCGGCCCACAGCCTCCCTGGCGGGTGGTACATCCGGAAGCTCAGCTGTATCGCTTTTAATGTGATCGTTTTGCAAGGTCTGATTTTTGAGGTCATCCTTCAGAAGAGTAAGAAAATTCTCTTCACCTAGTTTGCCGGAAGATTTTGTTCTTTTTTATGGCGGTTTTTGTCTCCCCCAGTGTCGAGGCCTCTGTCTGTCTCTGGGCCGATGACCCCAGGTTCACAGCTGCAGCTGATGCCTAGCCCCGTTGCAGACTCTCAGTCCTGGCTGCCTCTGGACAGGTCCCCAAAGCTGCGTGACCTCTCGGGCGCCTCGGCCCGCACCTGTGTGCACCCGAACTTCTCTAGCTCGAGGGCGGTGGTGCTGTCCCCCGTGACTGAGGCCTCTCTTGGGCCAGACCCTCCGGGTGATGGACACAGCTGCGGGGCCGGCGGGCGGCCCTGCTCTGGCTCCTCGCTGACAGTGGGTTTGAACTTGGCCTCTCGCCTGCTGCACCCTGCATGACCCTGAGCGTCTCGCGCGCCTGGGGTGAAAGGTGCTATCACGCCTCGGCTCCTTGCTCTGGGTTCCCACCTCTGCTTAGCCTTGGAACTGGGCGTTCTCCACAGGTGGCGGTGCCGCTGGCCCGCTGTGTGCAGGTGGGGCCCTGCTGCAGCTCAGCGAGTCTTGCTTTCCCGCCAGGGCTGAGAGCACTCAGGCAGGGGCTCTTGGTCTTAGCAGATCCTGTTTACAACTTTGACTTCAGTTACAGTGAACTAGTAAGCGCTTTCCGGTGATCTCAGGTTTTACAGTGAGAACTTGCACTGACTTGGAATCGGTCATTTACAAGGACGTCGTGTCCTTTCACCTTTCCTCTAGAATTATCTTGGACACACTTACTTTCATCCCTGTTCTACCAGTTAGACACCCAGGCGGGGGTGTCCCGGCCCCCAGCAGCTGCCTCCTCAGGAGCCTGTTCTCCTGCAGAACCGACACCCCGCCAGGATAGACGCGAGTGGCCCGAATTGTCTTCCTGCACAGAGGCAGACACATACACACGGGATGACGTGTTTGCAGAAGGCAGGCAGGGCGGAGAGTTTCATCAGGAACAAAGATCTCAGTCGCAATTGAGGAAAATATAGCAAGATGATATGATAACTACTTTAAAATGTTGGGCATCTCATCTCATCCCTCCCGGAGCAGCACCCAGACTTGAAGAAGGGACTCTCGTGAGCACTCTGTCCTCAGTTTAGTTCTCTTACATAAACTTGGAACGGTTGTTGGTAAAAGGAAAACTGTGACTGAAGCGTGAGGGCAGGTAACTTGCTAGTCCCAGCTGCCTGCAGACAAGGAAGGCGGGCGTTACTCTGCAGGAGGGATGAGTGGCTCCCGGCCAGCAAACGGAGAGTCGCTCTTGGGTGGCATCTGGCCCCCGATCTGTTTTTGCTTTTGCATTAAGAACTGAGAAGGAAACAGAGGGGGAAGAATCTTCTCGTGCACACGTTCGTTTGAATTCTATATTTGGCTTGTTTTGTTTTGTTTTGTCAAAGGTTGCCAAACTCCCTCAAGTTGTCCAACAGCAGACGCCCGTGCCCAGCATCCAGCAGGTCGCCTCTGCGTCCCAGCAGGTAGGACCCGCAGACACACAGCCCTCCGGGGAGTCCCACACGGACTTTGCAGTAACCTTCACGTTTCCTGTTAGGGGAGTTCTTGGTTTTCACTCCGAGAAAGTAGAATATCAACTATCAAGAGAATCACTTTTGATGTTGATAATTCAGAAAAGATTAATTTGGGGGACAGCACTTAATCCTTAGGCTAGCAGGACACAAACCGAACAGCCAGTTCAAACTCAGTGTCACGTGTACGAAAGGAGCCCGTCCACCGGTGGGATCATTCCTTCAGCCGGCAGTTTCAGATGCGTCCTCCAAGCCGAAGCCCCCATACCTTAGTTTTAGGGAAACAGAAAACACGGTCTGCCCGCAGCGACCTTGGTCCTGGAAGTGTCAGTACTACTGGGGACAGCAGTGACCACTGTCACTGAACCGGCAGGCTCCTGCCTTTGTATTTACTGCTGCAAACCGTGGCCGTGGAAAGCAGTGCTTTAACAAAACACTGTTTTGTTCAAAATCACGTGGCGTGTAGATGTCAAGGAACCAAACAGCACTAAAAGCTGAATGCCGCCACCAGGCCCCAGCTGTCAGCCTTTCCCAAAAGCAACCGTGATTCCCTTCAGGGGCTCTTTCCTTCTTCTGTGTGGTCGGAAACCAGAGGTCACACTGTGATGCGGCACATAGTTCTCACGTTTCACAAGAGCGTTTGCGCTGACGGGGTTCCTAAAACCCCCTCCCGTCCCCAGGAACGTCTAAGCGGCCGTGTCACTAGATCTGTGTTTTCTAACCGTTCTGGCCCAGGCTTCCCCACAGACCGTGACCCTGACCCAGGCGACGGCGGCCGGGCAGCAGGTGCAGATGATCCCCACGGTGACGGCGACGGCGCAGGTGGTGCAGCAGAAGCTCATGCCACAGCAGGTGGTGCCGACCGCCGCGAGCCAGCTGCAGAGCCCCGGCATGCCCACCCCCGGCCCGGTGCCGGCCAGCTCCGACAGCCCCAGCCAGCAGCCCAAGCTCCAGATGAGAGTGCCTGCCGTCAGGCTGAAGACGCCCACCAAGCCTCCGTGCCCCTAGTCGCAGGGGTGGCGCGGCCTGAGGGCCGCCGTGCCCCCCCACCTGCCAGGAGCGGGCACAGTTCATTGCGGGACCGTGGCAGTGTTGGTTGAGGCATCGGGAGGTTACGGTGGAACCAAGTGGTGTGTCCTCGTTTTATCACTCTGCCTCCAACACCGCGGGGGTGGCGAGCCGCGGTACGCGCCCCCGTTTCCGTATCCGGCGACCGGGGAGCAAGTGCTGGTGGTGGCGTCGGCCTCCGACTGCTGCAGAGCGGCGGTGCTGGCTCTTGAAAGCCGTGTGGACTCTGTGTGTGGTGTTCTGCACGTGGCCACGCGGAGCGTGCAGCGAGGCATAAAGCAGACTTCCTGAAGCTACGGCGTGGTCCTGGACGGCGTCCGCCTCTGCTCGGGTCCGTATCCCTAACTGAACACTCGTTCTGGTCCTTGGAGAGGAGAGAGGCCGGCTGAGGGAGAGCCTCTCAGGTCCGAGGAAGCCAGCGTGGTTTCTTCTTTCCCTCCTAAGCGGGATTTCCAGGCACATTCATGACTGGCTCCCGGCCGTGGTGAAGGGTTACCATCCCCGACTGAGTTTTTATTCCAAAGAGCAGCCAGTGGGGCTGCCCCCGGGCCCTCCCCGCCGTGTGCAGGTGTCCAGCCCAGCACATCCAGGGTGCTCCCCCAGCTTGCAGACGAAGCTCGTGTTTGAACACAGCACACTGAAGCAGGCCCAGACCGCTTTGCGAGGGGGGGGGTGGGGGGATGCCTGTCCCCGCCCCCTCATGCCCCTGCCCAGTGCAGGCAGGATCTGCTGACGGTAGAGAAGCTCCGCGGACCGAGTGCAGGTGTTACCTAAAGAAACGGGCGTCGTGAGCCCTTCATCGTGGGCTGGTAGCGCCAGACTTCTGTGGCTCGCGGTGCCGGGGTCTTGCACGGGAGCAGATGCACTCCCGCGTGGTTCCGGGTAAAGCAGAGAACCTTCTGTGCAGTATTTGGGGGTGCAGTTGAGGGACAAAGAGGAGGCCACGTGTTTGCTTCTGTTTTACTTTTTTACGACGGCAAGCTAATAGAAGTGTTTGCGGTGGGCTTGATTGGCCGAACGAGGTCCGTTTTCCTGGACGCTTTCGCCCAGGCCAGTGTGCGTGCCGGCTCACCCCTCTGCTCTGGCTCCGTGGCTCTCTTCTGTTACTGGGCCCAGAAAATCAGGCCGTGTCGGGCGTGTGTGGGCACTCTGAGAGATTCTCACTCTTCATTTTCTCCGTCCTTCCCCATGTACCACTTGAAGTGACACGGAGGAACGTGGACCGTAGTTTTGGTTTCCCATCGATTTGTGTGGACAGGAACGTGGCGGCATTTACTGAAGCAGCTAGGCAGCCCGTTATTGAGCTCTGGGTGAGAAATTTGGAGAAAAGTAAAAATCAAGTGTTGAAAACGTGGAAGGGACTGAACGTTTTAGTTCACTTGAATACGGGGAAGCCATCCTGTGGTCTGTGTTCTCGCGCCCACATTGGCTGGTTCTGGCGTGGCCGGAGCTACCGGGAGAGGACACAGTGTGCAGGGGGCTCCGGCTCTCTTACCCCAGACATGCCAAGCTACGGTCTGTTTCAGCTTCTTGGGATTTGTGCGCCCGGTTCATCTGCCCCTCGCCCTTCCTGGGGCGCCGGCAGGTGGCTCGGGGAGGAAGAGGCCCCGGCCGGGCCTTCTGTGGCGCACCCTGCCCGGGGCTGCCCGGACGGAACGGTGGGAGAGTGCAGAGCATCTCTTAGAACCGAGCCGGGGTGCGAGCGCGGGGGGCGGGGGGCTCCTGCCTTCTTAGTGCACCAGTGAGAGTCCCTCGTGGGCGAGGGCGCGTCCTTCACTGGCTCCTGACGCAGAACGCAGAGCAGACGGTTGCCTTTCGTCCTGCTTAGACGCACCAGCGGCCTCGCCGGCTTCGCTAGTTGCTCCAGGAAGCATCCTCCTCCCCATGCGTGGTTTTCTCGGTCTTCTGTTGTCAGGGGTACACTGTCCACGTTTCTGAGCTCAGTACAAGTGTGGGGGTGGTTCTGTCCGCGGACTCCCACATCGCCCGAGGACTGGCGTCCTGGCCGGGACAGCGCGCGATGCCCAGAAGTCACACCCGCCGCCGGAATGCTGTCCGAGCCGTCCTTCTGCACTGACAGCCGCTGGCCCTAAGGCCAGGCTGTTTCCCAGGGAGCCGGGCCTGCGCCTGTTGCCGCGCGGTGCCTCCCGAGGCTCGCCTTTGTGCAGTCCTCACCGCTTTCTATTCCCTGTGTAAGCACGCAGCTGTTGCGTTTGAAATATAAAGGAAGAAGACTGAGATTGTAAATACTTTGTAAACATACCCATTTGTACTTGAATAGTAGGGTTTTAAAAAGGGCACTGATATCCCGCCAAACAAAAGGTATAATAAAATGACCTTTTTCTATGCTTTCTCGTTTTCGCTCTCATAGAAAACTGGTATTCAAGTTAAAGTAAGATGCTAGTTGTGTTTCTTTGGTGTGAAGAAAACACAAAGGGAAAACACGCAGGGTTGGAGGCAGGGGCCCCCACACCATGGAAGGAGTGGAGCATGCTGGGCGGTTCTCAGGGAAAGCTGCTCTCTCGCTGGGGAGACGGCCTTCGCGCTCCAAACATACGTGTGGAGGAAAACCTGGTACATGAGGACGCCGACGCCGCTCTGTCCTCGTGTGACCTGCCGCCCACAGGCACCCCGTCTGGTGGAGGGCCGGGTGCAGCTTCGCACGCGCTCTACTCAGCACCCCTCTAAGCAGGCGGCCTGCACGTGTTACTTTTATTTATCATCTCTCTAGCTTTTAGATTACTTTTCCTTTTGTTAAAAAAAAAGTTGCCTAGGCGGCTCAGTCGGTTGAACATCCGACTCTTGGTTTCGGCTCATACCATGATCTAAGGGTCCTGGGATCCAGCCCCGCGTTGGGCTCTGCACTCAGCATGGAGCCTGGTGGAGATTCTCTCTCCCTCTCCCTGTGCTCATCCCCTGCTCACTCCCTCGCTTGCTTACTCTCAAATAAAACCTTAAAAAAAAAAAAAAGTTGCCGATAACAAAAAATACCAACCTTTTAATTAAAAATGCGCAACTTCATACGATGCTAAGAAGCACCGCAAGTAACCTGTGGTTGTTTTTATCTTCCACTGCAGAAATGCAGGCCCAGGAACCACATGCGCCCGTAGCCTCGGGCTCCCATTTCATGTCCCCCCGCCCCACCTCGGAGCCAAGCGTGCAGACTCTCGTGTGCATCACCTGCGTGCACAGACCTGGCTGGGGCAGTCATGGGGCACCTCACTTACGACCCTTTGCCAAGTGCCTGCCGGGTGCTTGGTGTGGAGAGGGTGGGGTGCTCCGTGGGTGTGTGGCTCTGCGCTCTGGTACCTGCCTACCATGTGATGGGGCCCTGGCTTCCTCCTGTGTATCCTTCTCCCAAGGCGGCTGTGACATTTGCAAAGCTCTTAGCCTCTGCACTTGGTAGATTATTTCATCTGATTATTCTCAACGGAGAAGATCGTTGTGTTTTCCGAACCCTTCTGTCACCATGACTGTGTGGGCGCGTCCTTGCCAACTGTATGTGGCCAGGAGGCCGAGGGTGAGCTCATCTGGCCCCACGCTGTATTTGTGTGTGTGCATTCGAGGTGGGGCGGGTCGCCAAGTGCAGTGATGCTGTCTGAGCCCGGGGGTCCATTTGCCACCACCTCCAGCACGATTCCGTGTAACGTAAAACACGCCCAGTGGGCTTGCGCAGGCCACTTGCCTATAACCAGCTTTCGAGGTCTCACTTAGGTCTGTTAAGCAACCTCGTCTCTGCTGCTCGGGTCCCGTGTCAGCCTCGGCCAGGGTGCTTTCCACGCTCCAGATTAGGGGTTGTGGCTTGGGGAGAGAAGAGGGGGACTTCTGCCGTAGGTCTGGGCAGTGGTCCTTCCCTTCTCCGTCCTTGGCCCGCATTGTCTGTACCCTAAAATAATCTTCCAAAGGTCTCACCTTAATGGATAATTAGGGTACGTACATTCAGTGAAATAGAGCGCAGGTACTTTTTAAAAAGATTTTTTATTTATTCATTTGGGGGAGACAGAGAGAGAAGGAGCAGTGGGGAAAGGCAGAGGGAGAAGCAGGCTTCCCGCTGAACAGGGAGCCCCATGTGGGGCTCGTTCCCATGACTTGAGCCAAGTGACCGTGACTTGAGCTGAAGGCAGACGCTTCACCGACTGAGATGCCCCTAGAGCATAGCTATTAAGAACAAGGCAGAGCTATATAGTCTGGAATGGAAAGGTCCCGCTAAGGTTCAGTAAGCAGGAAGGTGCAGAACTGTGTGGGATGCTGTCAGAATGGAGCTACACGTATGCCTGGCTGTGCGTAGAATATCCTGGAAGGGTGTGTCTGCCTCTGGGGAGGGAGACGGTGGGGGGGGGGTGCTCACGGATAAAGGGGTGTTTACTTTGTACTGTGTGGCATGCCCTTTTAATTATTTAGGCAGTTTGCCAAATACATGAAGTATCAAGGCTCTTAACAGTAGCGTTTTCATCATGTGCTGGCCCTGCTCGGGAACCTTTATGGGAGCAGGTTCCAGCTTCCGCGAAGCTACCACTCCCTAGTGCCTGGCCTACCCTTCTGCTCTCCGACCGCCTTCATCCCTCCACCCCCGACTTTCAAAGCGCTCTTCTCTGAGGACCAGCCTACCCAGCAAAGTGCGCGCTGGCTCGTGGCTATTGTCCTAATGCCGTGACCCCGGCCTCCCGAGAGGGCAGTACCTCTCTCCCCAGCTGCAGGGCGCTGTTTTCTCTCCGTTCAGTGAGCATTTATTGAAACACACGTACCGCGTGCCAACCTGGTCGCTGGGGGTAGGCATGTTTTAAAACACGGTCAACACTTGACTCTTCCCTTTATCTTAAGAATTACCGGTTCGTTGGCACGGGGACTGTTGAGCACCACACGCATAACTGTCTAGGAACGGAGCTGCAGCGCTGAGCAAAGCACAGGAGGGCCAGACGGGGCCCCTCCGAAGGGGAGAAGTACGGGGGGGCGGGGGGAGGTCCTGATGACGCGCAGTGCGGCCCCCATCCCGGGGACGGGGGGGCCACCCCGTCTGCAGCGGAGACCACCTCCCCGCTCAGGGAGCAGCACCCACGCTTCGGGGCTTCCGATCCCAGCTTAAGAGCCTCCCGGGCACTTTCTGACCCCCTCCCCCGTCCGCGGTGGGCACTGGACCCTCTTCTCCCCGCGCGGCCGCCGCCGCCTCTCACTGGGCGTCTGTGTCCTGCGCGTGACCGCCCCCCGCCCACGTTCACGACGTGCGTGCTCCGTGTGGCAGACGGTGCCGGTGGGGGCACCCGGCGGGGGCGGGGGCACGGGCACGGGCACGGCCCGGAGGACCCCACGGAGGCGGGATGCCGGACGCGCGGACGCCGCCGGAGTGCGCAGGCGCCGGCTGTGAGCCGCGCCGGCCCCGCCCTTCCTCCCGGGGCCTGCGATTGGCCCGCGCCGCGCCTGCGCACTGGGCCCTGCGGCCCGTGGCCGGCCCGGCGGGGGGCGACGGCCGCGTGTCCACTGCGGGCCTGGGGCCGCGGGCGAGGGAGCGGCGCGCGGTCGACCCCTCCGCGCCGGCCCGCTCCGGGGACGCCCCCTCCCGGGGTGGTGACCCGTGACCCCCGACCCGCGACAGGTCGGGGGCCGCGGGCCGCAGGCAGAGGTTGGCACCCCTGGGTTCTAGAAACTACCCTCTGTTGTTGCTGCAAAGATAGTATCTTTTAAATCCGCTACTTGGAGAACTTTTAGAACAGACACAACGGCTGTGCCCGCTCGGCGATCGTGTTAGAACACAAAATAACTCCAGTATTTTTCTTCCCGTGTTTTAAATGCGCAGCTCGCTGGCTTCGAGGCACTCACACTGGTGTGCACCCATCCCCACCACCCGTCTCCAGAGCTTTCCGTCTTCCCACGCTGGAGCCCTGTCCCCACGAAGCGCCACCTCCCACCCCTCCCCAGCCCGGCCCCCATCCCTGCTGTCTGTGAGTTTGAGGGCTCCGCGGACCTCTCGAAATGGGATCCCCCGGTATCTGTCCTCCTGCGCTGGCTTATTTCCTTCGCCGCCGTGTCCTCACGCCGGCCGTCGCGGGGCAGGTGTCAGGACTCCCGTCCTTTGAGGGAGTGATACTGGGTTGTGTGGACGGACCACGTGGTGTTCATCCATCACCTGTCGGGGACACGGGGGAATGTGATCCAGTTTGGGGAGCAGTGAGATCCCTCACTGTTACGTCCTGAAATGTGGAGAGTTGGGGTTCGGTTTCTCGTGGTTGCAGGAGGAAATTCTCCTGCCCCTCAGGCCGCTCAGCTCGCGGACAGAGGCAAAGCCAGCAGCAGTAGGACCCGCCCACGGGGCCTCCGGGGCAGAACGCCGCCGGCCCGCACACCCCGCACACCCCACCGCCACAGCTCCCGGCGGGCTGCCCCGGCCGGCCTCCCCGCTGCGCCCCTGCTGCCCGGCGGCCCCAGCAGTGCGTGCAGCCAGCCATCTGCTTCCTGGGCTGGGGACAGCCAGCCCCGCGGGTGTTGGGTGGGGCTCCCTCGGCCCCGGCAGGCCAGCCCTCACCAGGTCCCACCTGCCACCAGGCCCGCCTGCCCGCTGGTCGTGCCGTGGGCGCCTCTGTGGGCATCCTGAGGAGCAGATCGCGTCTGTGAGACGTTTCTCACTGAGCACGGACGTGGTTAGGGCCGCATGGCAACGTGCAAGCGGAGCAGGAGAGACCGTGGGCTGAGCGGCAGAGTCTGCAGACTCACCGGCTCTTCCTGGGCAGGTGCTGGCACCGACTCGGCCACCGCAGGACGCCGCCATGCCGCTCTGCATCCTTCCCGCTGGCCTGCTGTCTGTCTCCTCCACCCTCAGTGCCCCGTCTGTCTGTCCCGTGCAGACTGGCCGCACCTGCCCCCCAGCCAGCAACATGCCGGCGACACTGCGACATGCGGCCTGTGGGCCAGGTGGGCGTCTGTGCGCAGAGTTTGGGGCGCCCCCCCCCCAAGGCTCCCAGGACGGACCTGCAGAGCAAGCAAGCTGGTAAGATTCCGTCTCGGCCCAAGGACCTGTGATGACACCGTTTAGAGAGGATCGGAAATGGAAGCGTTTGCATGTATTTGTCAGCACGGCGGACCGCGATTGGAGGGATCTTTCGAGAAGTCATCCTGTCTGTGTGTCTGTCTGTGTCACAGCCCGCTCAGTGTCCAAGGCAGGGAGGTAGTTCTCTGTGTCCTCCTGTCTGTCCAGCCCTCCCGGGGCTTGGCTGTCGGCCCCCTTCCCTTCCTCCTGCGGCTTTCCCTCTGTTCTGTGTCTTTGCTCGACGCCCCTGCTGGTGGTTGTGCTCAGTTTTAAGCCTGGGAGCAGGGGTGAGATGCGGGGGGGTGGGGGTGCGCAGAGGCTTCAGGGGCTCAGGATGATCTTTTTGGTGCTTGGACGGGAACTGTGTTGTTAGTTTTCTCTTTGGGGTGTACTTCCTTAATTCGAGTAAATACAACTGCAGAGGTGAGTCTGCTTGGCTAGGGGGCGCGGGGAGGACTCTGCGCCGCAGGGCAGGTGGGGAGCGGGCCGGCCAACGGGGGAGGGGGGAAGCGGGGGGAGAGGATCCACTTAGTCGTGAGGGAGGTAACACACAACGCAGTGGGTACAACATGGCATCCCGCACGGGGTGGCCGCACCTGTCGGGGATGCAGAGCCCCGCAGCGGGTTCTCGAGGCCAGAGACAGGGCGGAGTCACCAAACAGATTTTGTCAGAAAAGAGAAGTGGGGTGGTTACAGTCTTGGAATTTTTTTTTTTTTTAAAGATTTTATTTATTTATTTGAGAGAGAGAGAATGAGAGACAGAGAGCACGAGAGGGAAGAGGGCAGAGGGAGAAGCAGACCCCC
>NC_138381.1:81004123-81019916 GCF_054177405.1 Leptonychotes weddellii
GGTCTTTTGCTCACGTATCCAGCAGCCACTGCTCAGGATTCTTCCGGAAAGGAGGTGGCTAGGCCCAGAAGGAGGCACGGGCTGAGAAGGGTCTGCTCTGTGGTGGGCTCAGCCCGCCTGTCCCCTGAGCCCATCAGGGTGCCTTCTGCCTTCGCTCTTCCTGCGGAAGGGAGGCCAGAGGCTCACGTGGCGCCACCTGCCGCCTCCCCCCAAGCGGCAGCACCCGGCACCCGCTCAGGAAGTGCAGATCTGGCCCTGGCCCCCTCCCAGGGCCGTGCGCCCCCTTCCCGCCCTGCCACCCTCTCCCCTTCCTGCACACGTTGTCCGGTCTTCCCAGACACCAGACGTGGGTCTCCAGAATGCCTCGGCCCCTCACCCTGATGGCCTGCTCCAGCTGGAACAAGGCCGCCTCGTACCGCGGGACCAGCGGCTGCAGGAGCTCGCCGGGGAGGTCGTGCCGCGCCGTCTCCGGCACCCCGGCTTCGGCTAGCATGCGGAGGAACCTCCTCTCCTGCGGGGAAGCAAGCGGGAAGGGACCCTGTTTTCCGCGAGCGGTGCTGCTGGCAGGGGTCCCGGCCCTGGGTTGACTCCAGCAGACGCACCTGCACTTTGAGGAGCAGCGTGAAGGCCTGTCCAGTTTTTCCAGCGCGGGCGGTTCTTCCGACCCTGAAACCAAGCACAGCTACCTCCAGGACGGTGGCCCCCAGGGGCCCGATGGGACAGGGCTTCCCTCCAGGGACCCTCCCTCCAAGAGCGCGGGATGGCCTTACCGATGGACGTAGGTACGCAGGTACTGGGGGGCGTCATAGTTGACGACCAGCTGCACGCCCTGCACGTCAATGCCTCGAGCGGTGGCGTCTGTGCTGATGAGGCTGGGGAGCACCAGGGGCTGTGGGCCCTGCCCGAGGCCGGAAGCCCCCCTCCGCCCCCCGCCCGGCCCTGCTGGGGAAGCCACCACACTGAAGAGGCGAGTCTCCCGCAGGAAAACGCCCTCAGAGGGCCCAGGCTGGTACCTGGCGGGAGCATTCCCCTCCCCCGTTGCAGGTACTCACAGCTGAACCTTGCCCTGCTCAAACTGCTTCAAGACCGCCTTCCTCTGGCCGGGCCCGCAGCGGGAGGAGAATTCAGCCGCGCTCACGCCTCCGAAAGCCTGGACGAGCAGGAAGAGCCTGGGTGGGAAAAGCCGGAAGGAGCCGGGTGGGCAGGGCCTGGAGCCTACCCCCACCCTGTTCCCCTCTCCTCCCCCTCCACCCACTTGGGCCTCACCTGTGTGAGTTCTCGCGGGAGTTGGTGAAGCAGAGGACCCTGGAGAAATTCTTCTCCAGGATCAGATGCAGGATGGCCAGTGGCTTAGTGCGGAGGCTGCAGGGCACGTAGTGGTGCTGTGGGGACAGCACAGGGTCGGCCAGGCCCCAAGCGCCTGAGGCACCCCCTCCCCGCCCCTGCACGCCCGCTCACCGAGAGCCCTGTGGGGAAGGTGTACTTCCCGCCGGAGTCCCCGTCTTCGTCAGTGTCTCTGGGGCCCTTGTATGTCAGCCCCGTGGAGAAGAGCCGGGGCTGGTAGAGGCCCAGCTGCTGCAGCTTCTCAGGATTCTGCGTCAGGGTGGCCGAAAAGAGCAGCTTCTGCAGTGGCATCTGAGGACAAGAAATACTGAAAGGGGAGCGGGTGATGGGACAGCAGTCTTGGTCTAGCTAGCCGACCTGCAGAGCCCCGGCCACCCCAGAACAGACCAGACCAGACTGGGGCCGAGGGGTCTCAGAGCCAGAGGGGAAGCACGACGGGGCTGTCCGCAGGCGGCCACACCGAGTGCAGGGCAGGCTCAGTGTCAGGTACCTGGCGGCCGTCGTGGCCCGGGGTTGCCGCCTCCGGAGCAGAGCGAAGGGCTCCTTGGCCCCGTCCCTCGGGAAGGCCGCCTCCACCACCCGGGGCAGCCAGGACTGGTGCATGCTGTCTACCATGCGGTCGGCCTCATCGATGACCTAGGGGAAGCGAGAAGCCTGGTGTCTGGTGGCCGAGGTCTGCATTGGCTCCAAACCCCAGCCATCCTCCAGGGGTGGGATTTACCAGGAAGCGGAGGTGCTGGAGGCTGAATCCTGGGGTCTGGTCGATGTGGTCCACCAGGCGGCCAGGAGTGGCCACCACCACGTCAGCCAAGCAGCGGAAGCCGTCTGCTCTGAGGAGCGGAGTGGCTCAGCAAAAGACCCCACGCCGACCCCCCCATACCACAGGGAACCTGCAGACAGGGTTCAGAGAGCCACTCCCTATTCCCTGAGGAGCCCCCAGCCCCGCAGGACCTACGTCTTCTGGACAAGACTCTCCTGCTCCTTGATCAACGACTTCTGCCCAGTGATCAGGGCGACACGCAAAGGAGTGGCATCTGTGTAGATGTTGAACACTTTGCTCACCTGGAGAAGGAGCGGCCGTCACCAACCTGGTACAGAGCACCACAGCGAAACAGAGCCTAGGTCTGACCTGGGGACGTGGGGTGCACGTACCTGCTGGGCCAGCTCCTTGGTGGGCAGCACAACCAAAGCACGGACCTGGCAAACAGCTCGATGTAATAAGGCCTGGGGGGTGGGGAACACGACAACCACCCAAGTCAGCAGAGCCGGCTCCCTGCCTGCAGAGCCCACCTGGAGGGTGGGGGTCCTTATACTCACCTGTACCACCGGAATGACAAAGGCCAAAGTCTTCCCACTGCCCGTTGGGGCAGAGACACAAAGGTCACTGGGCCGGTAGCCACCTCTGGCCACGAGAAACCCGTTGGCCGTGCTCTCCAGGAGAGCAGGAATCACTGCTGCCTGGACTGGACAAAGAAGGACGAGACACAGGTCATATCTGCGCGGGAACACCCAGAATCAGCACTGGCACTGGAGTCCAAAGTAACCTTACCCTTCACCTCCAACTTCTAGACCAGGCTGTTCTCGCTCAACGATGGCACCAGAGCCTCTAGGCGGCCAAAGATGTCAAAAACCCAGATGGCACTTGGTGCTGGACGTGCCCAGGGGCCTGTGTTCACAGCTGCTACACTGTGGCCTCGTGTGGCTCTCGGTGAGAAGGCTCTTGAAAGAGTGCCAGTCCCCCCCCCTCCGCACCTGGGAAGTAGGATGATATGCCATGAGCCCGCAGTTTCTTCTGCATGTCAGGGTGGACTTCAGGGATGTCCTCGATAGGCACCAAATCTTCAGTGACACTCTTTCCAACGCAGCTCGGCTCAGCCAACCACGACGGCAGGAAAGGCTGGACCTACCGTAAAGAGGGACCAAGTGAATACTCCGGGGTCCGTGGGGCTAGGGGAGCAAGACCCGCAGAAACAAAGGACTCAGGTACTCAAGCTGAAGAGACCACAGCAAGGCAGGCCGACTACCCTATTTCCCAGCTTCTCCCGTCCCCCACTGTCCACACAACTTTTAAAGGAATTAAGAAACGCACACCAGAAAGTGACACTCCCCTGAGGAGAACCACCCTGGGGGGCTTCCTCCCACACCTAGGATAACACCCACACCCAAGGTGCGCCTGCAGAGCCATCCATGACCTGGCACTCACCTGCCCCCAACCTCAATTCCTATCACTGGCTGTACCTTAGCCACATAAGCTCTGTTCCTGCACACCGAAGCTCACTGCTGCCTCAGGGCCTTTGCGTAACCCTGCCTTCTGCCAGACGCTCACCTCCCCTGCCCATCTCACCTGGGCTGATCCCAGCTCAAGTGTGGACCTCCACACGGGCACAGACACGAAGGGGCCCCCACGCACCCTGGCGAGCCTGCCATCTCCTTCCTGGCAGCTCGGTACTCACTGAAAACCTCCACCAAAATAGGAAGAAGACTAACTTAAAAGCCCCCCGGGTGGGTGAGCACTGCATAGACGCTCCTTAAACACACCAAGTAAGTGAGACTAGTTTTAAGACCCAACTGTGACACCCACAAACCCACTTACTACACTCACAAAATCTCTTTTTTACGACCCAAGCAAAAAACCCAGCTCGCACGAGACTCGAACACCCAGAAAGAAACGCACGACCCACGCGACCGAAGTCGGAAGACGTCCGCGTACTGAACGCTTAAGAACGCCCGCCAGGCGCAGGCGCAGGCGCGGCCCTCCGAGCGGCCCTCCGAGCTGCCCCCCGAGCGGCGGCAGGCCTGGGCGCAACCACCCCACGCAGCTCCCGGCTGAAGCAAAGTCGTCGAAGGCTTCCCTCCCGCCGCCGGCCGCTCGCTCACCTTCGGCGCCCTGCTTCTCCCGGAGCCCCCGAGCAGCGGGGCCCGGGCTGGAGGCCCCGACGCCCCTCCGGGGGGCCCCGCGCCGCTCTCTCGGCGCGCCTCTTCGCTGCTCCCTGCGGGGCAGAAGCGGGCCAGGGCGGCGCGTCAGCCCCCCGCGGACCCGGCTCCCACGGCCGCGCCCCCGCCCGGCCCGGCCCCACCTGCGCGCCCGTCCTCGCCGTCCGCTTTCCGCCGCTTCCCCCGCGGCGCGCGCGGGCTCCCCGGGGCCCCGCCGCCCTCGCGCCTCCGCGGTCTGCGCGGCCGCCGCCGCCGCCGCCCCGCCGCCTCCGACGTCCGCGCGGCCTCCTGCTGTTGCGGCTGCTTTCGCTGCTGCCGCTCTCGGGCACGGCACTGCAGCCGCTCCAGCAGCGCGCGCGCCCGGCCGTCTGCCTCGGCCTCCGCCCCTGCCGCCTCGGGGCCCGCGTACCGCGCGACGTGGAAGAGCGCCATGCCGGCCAGCCGCACGCCTCCCGGCCAGACGCGCCGCGATGACGGCAGAGGCGCGGGGAGGTGACGTCGCAGCGGGGGCCGGGCGGCGGCCGCCGCGTGCCGGAGGCCCCGGGCGCGGGGAGGTGACGTCACGGCGCCGGGCGGCGGCGCGTGGCGCCGGGTGTGTGTCGCGTGGGGCGGCGGCGGCGGCGGCGGCATGGAGCGGGACCCCGGCCCCGAGGGCGCGCGCCGGGCGCTGGGCCGCCTGCTGGAGGCGGTGCTGGCGAGCCGCGGCCAGGCCAACGCCGTGTTCGACATCCTGGCCGTGCTGCAGGTGGGGGCGCGCGGGTCGCGGCGGCCGGGGTCCCGGGGTCGGAGGCCGGAGGCTCGGGTGGGCGGATGGCGGGCCCGGGCGTGGGGCAGCAGTGGGGCATGGGGGGCCCCCGCGACCAGCCTGCTCCTTCAGTCCGAGGACCGCGAGGAGACCCAGGAGGCGGTGCGCGCGTGCAGCCGCCTTTTCGGGGCCCTGCTGGAGCGGGGAGAGCTGTTTGTGGGCCGGCTGCCGTCCGAGGGCCCGGTCATGGCAGGTGAGCGTCCCCGGGGCGCCGGGCTGTCCTCTGGCTGCGGGCCCGCGGGTCAGTGGAGGGGCACAGAGCCCACGGTGGGGGCGGGGGAGGATGGTGCTGGGGGCAGAGACAGCCCCGCAGCCCGGTTACCACGGGGTCTGTTCGTGGCGTCTGACGCTGTCCGATCTGTGCGCTCAGCATCGCAGGAAGCTGGGGTCATGCGTCCCCACCCCCGGTCGTTTAGGTTTTGGGGTAAAGTGAGGGGCGAGGGACTGTGCCCTCGGGGTAGGAGGTTCTTTCGTCCCGCCCCAGGTTTGGGGCCACGGTGACTGCACCCGTTTCCCTGGTGGGGCTGGGTGGAGAGTAGCGGGCACGTGTGGGCTGACCCTGTTGCTCCCCGTAGGGTCTCAGGGGGCTACACGCAAATACAAGGTGTGGATGAGACATCGCTACCACAGTTGTTGTAACCGCCTGCAGGAGCTTCTGGCTCACCCCTCCTTTGAGGTCAAGGTGAGTCACGCTGACCGCCTCCAGCGTTCTCCGCACCCCCAGCCGCAGGCTGTCCACACGCACGGAGGTGGGGCTGAGGATGCCCGCGTCTGCGTTCCTGGACCCCCCTGAGGCCGTGTCCTCCTGTCTGGTTGGCATTCTGGCGTCCCGGTACTTGTGGGAATGCGGGGGGGAGCTCTGTGGCCATGCCTGCGGTGGGCGTGGCCTGTGGTCAGGAAGCGCCTCGGCCACTCTGCTGCCCGCTGTCCCCAGGAGCTGGCTCTCAGCACGCTCATGAAGTTTGTGCAGCTGGAAGGAGCTCACCCCCTGGAGAAACCTAAGTGGGACGGCTACTACCTGTTCCCTCGGCAGCTCTTCAAGGTGGGTTGCACGGGGGTGGGGGACAGAGCCTCCGGCCAGAGCTGGGACAGGCCCTGGCGCAGGTGGCTAGTGAGTGCCGTGCGTTTGCCGTACCCTCCCCTGCGGGAGGGGTGAGGCTGCCGGCTCGGTGGTCTCCTTGGGCGGTCCCTTGGGCGTGGGGCTGACGCACTGAGGCCCGCCTCCCTGCTCGGCACCCAGGCGGTGGTGGAAGGCCTGCTCTCTCCGGAGGACGACTGCTCGCTGCTCCTGTCCCGCTTCCAGGAGTACTTGGAACACGACGACATCCGCTACCACACGATGCAGGCAGCCACGGCCGTCGTGGGCCGCGTCGCTGACGGGTACCCAGAGGTGAGCCGGCTGGGTCCCGTGGCTGGGGGATGGGTGGGCGGCGGCCATACCCGTACTCAGGTTAGGCTTTGGGCAGGTGCCGCTCACGTTCTGGAACAACGCCTTCACGCTGTTGTCGGCTGTGAGCCTCCCCCGCCAGGAGTGTAGTTTCTCCAGCTTCTACGTGAAGCACGTGGGTGAGCGTCCTGGGCAGGCGGTTGGGCAGGGGCACCCGGTGGGCTGCCTCCTCTCCCGCATGCCCGCTGATCCTTGCCTTCTGTGCAGAGCTGTCGCGCACGTGGAAGGTGGTTCATCTGAAGGTGAGGTGCTGCGGAGGGGTTGGTGGCCTCCCTGGGAGGGGGGTCCTTTCAGAAGGAGGCACGCATGTGGGACGGGAAGAGAACTAGCTGCCTCTTGCCTGGTTTAGACAGGTGCGGGGTGCCACACAGGGACTCCTCATAGGGACCAGGAGCGGGGTGGGGGAGGCGCACAGGTACCCGGTTCCCAGGCTCTCTGCGGGCCCTTGTTACTGTGGGCGGTCACCGACGCGACGTTCCTCTGCTCCCGTATGGCTGGGATCCATGCGGGGCATTTTCTTTTGTCTAGTAGGGGGTTCTCGGATTTGGGGTTTCGAGCTCCTCCTCCCACAGGGCAGCGGGGAGGCCGTGTGTCTGGTGTCCCCTCCTGGGGGCAGCTCTGACATCATATCCACCCTAGGAGCACAGGAAGGCGTTCCAGCTGATGTGGCTCGGCTTTCTCAGGCACAAGGTAGGGGCGGGGTGGGGCGGGCGGGGAGCAGGCGCCCCGTCTGGCTCCGTATGGCCCACGGGGTTCTTGGAGTGGGGCAGGTGCACCCACACCTGCGGCTTCCCGGCAGCTGCCTCTGAGCCTCTACAAGAAGGTGCTGGTGGTCATGCACGACTCCATCTTGCCGCACCTGGCCCAGCCCAGCCTCATGATCGACTTCCTGACCCGCGCCTACGACGTGGGTGAGTGCTGAGCTCCCGGGCGGGCCAGTGTGTGCCCGCGGGCTGGGCTCCTGTGGCCGGGAGGCTGGTGGGCCGTCCTCAGGAGTCTGCTTCCCCCCCTCCCCCCGGCCGGGCGGCCGGCAGCTTTGTTGGACTCCCCCCGGGCTGGAGGGGTGGGGTGGGCTGGGGCTTCACAGCCATACATGTGTCTGCAGGCGGAGCCATCAGCCTCTTGGCCTTGAACGGACTTTTTGTCCTGATTCACCAGCACAACCTGTGAGTACTCACCCGGGAGGTGTCCGCCCTGGGCTGGGGAGCCGGCTGGGCTGTGCCCAGGGTGGTGGGGTGGGAGTTGGGCTGGAGAAGGGCCAGGGCGGGGACGGAGCCCCTGGAAGCCGCCACTGGTCTCTTCGTTGCTCCACCCCCCCTCCCCTAGCGAGTACCCCGATTTCTACCGCAAGCTCTACGGTCTACTGGACCCTTCCGTTTTTCACGTCAAGTACCGGGCCCGGTTTTTCCACCTGGCCGACCTCTTCCTGTCATCCTCGTGAGTGCCAGAGGCGGGGCTGAGACCCGGAGCGGGGACTGGGGTGCTGGGCGAGGGGGTCTCACACCTACCGTCCCGCCCAGCCATCTGCCCGCCTACCTGGTGGCTGCCTTCGCCAAGCGCTTGTCCCGCCTGGCCCTGACGGCGCCCCCCGAGGCCCTGCTCGTGGTCCTGCCCTTCATCTGCAATCTGCTGCGCCGGCACCCCGCCTGCCGCGTCCTCGTGCACCGCCCCCTGGGCCCTGGTGAGTGCGGCTGGGGGCGCTGGGGACCTGGGGGCCCGCCCTCCCCCAGCAGCCAGTACACCGGGGATCGGTTGTGGAGCAGGGCCTGGTCTCGTTCCTAGAGCTGGATGCCGACCCCTATGACCCCGAAGAGGAGGACCCCGCCAAGAGCCGAGCTCTGGAGAGTTCGCTGTGGGAGCTGCAGGTGAGCACGCCGGGCACGTCACCCATCTCCTGGCCCACCTGGGTGTGTGCAGCATGCGGGTCTCCTGGCTGCCCGGCGGGGGGTGGTGATGTCACACGTGCTCTGCAGGCCCTCCAGCGGCATTACCACCCCGAGGTGTCCCAGGCCGCCAGCGTCATCAACCAGGCGCTGTCCATGCCTGAGGTCAGCATCGCGCCGCTGCTGGACCTCACGGCGTTTGAGGTGAGGGGGGGACGCTGAAGCCTGGGTGGCCGGGGTGCAGGGACTGCGCAGTGTGGGAGTGTCCATCTGTCCATCCCTTGCAGGTCTTCGAGCGGGACCTGAAGAAGAAGGGCCAGGGGTCAGTGCCACTGGAGTTCATCCCCGCCCAGGGTCTGTTGGGCCGGCAGGACGACCTCTGCGCCCAGCACTTCACGCTTAGCTGACCCTGTGACCTCCCCTCCCTCCTCGGCCCCCATAAGTGGTTTTGTGGGAGAGCCACTGGGGTGGGCTGTGGGTAGCTAGGAGGGGTCTGGGGAGGCGCTGAACCCGTCTCCTGGCTCCCGTGGTGGCCATGTTTACAGGCCGACGTCCATAGTGCTGGCCACGCTGCGTCCACCTGCAGCAACCCCCGCTCCGGAACGTGGTGTCCAGGGGTCTCTCCCTCCACTGAAGCCTGTGGGGAGGGGGGCTGCAGAAGTGGCTCCTGCCACGGGGCTCCGGGTGCACGGGTGTGGCTGCTGCCAGCCCTACAAGCTTCCCCAGGCACCCCACACTCCTCGGGGCCCTCGTATCCAGGGAGGGTCTGGGCCACACCCCCCGCCTGTCCAGTGCAGTTGGACTCCGTGACCCAGGAGCGACAGTGAGGGCTCTGTCCTGGTTAGTCTTGGGTGCACAGGGAGCGCACACGCCCATTCCTGGCCAGGGCCAGAGGAGGACACCTTTGTCCCCTGACCCCCAGGGTGCCGGGCTGTGTGTGCCCGGTCAGAGGGAGTTAGCTGGAGGCCGCTTCACCCTTCCATCCTGTCCCCGAGCAGAGTGGGCACCGGCAGCCACGGGCCAGTGGCTTATTTTGTGCCAGGGTGTTTGTTCCTTCGAGGCCCCATTTCTGCCAGGCGAGCCTGCTCCTTGAGTCTGGGTTTTCTCTTTAAAAACCTGCTTGTCTGGGGACGGAGGAGTCGGTGTGACGGCAGCTCACGTAGGCTGGGGGGGCTGGCAGAGGCACAGGTGGGGGTGGAGAGCCCGCGAGGGAGAGACCCCTGTTGCCCTGCAGCCTCCTGAGTTCCCAGGACACCCCCACCCCACAGGAGCGCCCTGGGGTCACAGAGGGCAGTCGTTTGGCCGCTTTGGTCTCTGGGAGCTGCTCCTGTGGCCCAAGACCCTGGTGTGCCTGGTGGGGGCTTTGCCCAAGGAGTGAAGGGGCGCCTCTTCTCCGTACAGGGTTGTGTGAGTCAGGGACACTAGCGCCCCACCCCCTAGCTGAACTGCCCTGGCTCCCTCCCAAGCTGGTTCCTGCCCCAGGGCCTTTACACTGCTGTTGCCACAGCTTTCCCCTGATCTTCAGACCCCAGGCTGAGTGAGGCCTTGTGGAGGCCTCTGTCGAGCATCCTGTGTATAACAGCGTTTTGTGCGTCCCACTTGGCACCCACTTATCTTCATGGCCCGGCTGCCCTGCAGCAGTCCACCGACTGTCCCTGCCCACCTTCCCAGGGACCGAGGAAGGCTCGTTACTGACCGGCCTCGTCCCCTGGCCCAGGACTTGCCTGGCTCGGAGGAGGGGCTCATGCACATTTGTGGGGACGGTCTCGAGGCTCCTGAGTGGCCTGCTACCAGAGGTCACCAGTGCCCCACCTGAGCCTCGGTGTGGGGACACCAGGGGGCAGATGGGTGGGCTGAGGCCTCACTGATTAAAAAATGCCATTGATGTTAAAAGTTAAATTATAAAAGGCTTAAGCAGGTTTTTATTTTTTTCCAAATTCAGCATCGTGTGTTCTGTGTAGACACTCTCATTTTGGCAGATTCGGGGACTCGCACACCCTGGACACCTCAGTCCACTACACCCCCTGACCCCCAGGGCTGGGCAGCTGCATTTTGCCACGTTGGTATTGGGTTGGTGTTTCTTTTTTATTTTACTTTATTTAATTTTTTCTAAAGATTTTGTTGAGTAAGAGAGTAAGCGTGGAGGGGGGGCAGAGGCAGAAGGACAAGCAGACTCCCTGCGGAGCTTAGAGCCCAATGGGGGGCTGGATCCCAGTACCCCGAGATCATGACCTGGGCTGAAACTGAGTCGGACGCTCAGCCCACTGAGCCACCTACGCCCCGGGTTGGTGTTTCTCCACCTCCGGTCCTGGTTGCCCTTTGGGTGGTCGGCTGAGTGGACGTGGGGTGGGGGCAGGGATGGAGGAGACGGCAGCCCCGCTGGGGTGGCCGGGACAGCCTCTGAGGCTTCAGGGCTGGGGGCCTGACACCTGACCGGCGTCAGGGTTTCTGGTCCAGGGGATATTAGAGCTAGATGGTCAGGGGCTCTGGAACCCTCTGGGATCTGAGTGAAAGTGCTGGGGTGGGGCCTGGGGTCTGCACGTGTAGACCCTCCCTTGCCAGGCAGTCACTGTCCTAGGAGATTTGAACATCCTGGGGAGAGTACACGACACTGCTGGGCAAGAGCGTCTGCGTGGAGGACTTTTCATACCGTTCGTGGCTCCCAGCCCGCCTGCCACGGCAGACCCAGGGTCAGACTTGGCGGGGGGGGTCTCAGGGATCCTGGACTGGCCGTGGGGGTCAGACGTCGGGGGGTCTCGGGGACCTCGGACTGGTCGTGGGGGTCAGATGGGGGGTCTCGGGGACCCCGGACTGGCCGTGGGGGTCAGACTGGGGGGTCTCAGGGACCTCGGACTGGCTGTGGGGGTCACACGGGGGCGTCTCGGGGACCTCGGACTGGCCGTGGGGGTCACACGGGGGGTCTTGGGGACCCTGGACCGGCCGTGGGGGTCAGACGTTGGGGGATCTCGGGGACCTCGGACTGGCCGTGGGAGTCAGACGGGGGGTCTCGGACCCCTCGGACTGGCTGTGGGGGTCAGATGTGGGGGATCTCACGGACACCGGACTGGCTGTGAGGGTCATGTGGGGGGTCTCAGAGACCCCAGACTGGCCATGGGTGTCAGAAGGGGGAGTCTCGGGGAAATGGGTGTGTATGAAGTTGGGAAACCCCTGAGAAGGCATCCTTGCAGCTGCTCCCCCACCAGGCAGTAAGCGGGACAAAACCCCCATGACGGGAGCTCATAGGTCATCAGGCAGAGCAGGGCGAGGGATGCCTCCGGAGTAGAAAACATCAGTGGAGGCCGCCTTGGATGGAGCGTCCAGAACCGACGTCCAGGCCCCGGGGGCAGCAGGGGCAGTCAGGAGCCTCCTGGGTAAGGGAGGACCAGCGGCCTCCCGTATGGTCCTGGGATGGCATAGGTGGGATGATGGACCTTTCAGGGTGTGGGGGAGGGCACGTAGTGAAGGGGGGGCACGTGGGGATCCCCAGTGCCGCGGTGTGTGTGACCCTGACCAGGGTCGGTGCCCATGGATGGCCCGGCCCTTCCCTTCTCCCCTCCGCTTGGGGTAGCAGTGGCCTCCTTGTCCACTCGGTTCGTCAGTCCCCATCACCGTGTAGCCACCCCCCAGTGCCAAATGCTACTTCTCTCTTCCCGGCCCATACGTCCCTCCCTGACACCACCCAACCCAGGGGAGAGGGGGACCCTGACCAGTGGAGACCCCACTCCTGTCATATCCAGAACCGGAGCTGAGAACAGAATGCGTATCGGTTTGCAGAAGCTCAGGGGTGTGGCATTTCCTGCCCCGCGAGGAGGTTCGCGGGGAGCTGGCCCTCTTGTTCTGGGGGCCAGGGACACAGGGCCCCTTCCTGTGCCTGTGAACAGCTCCCGGCTCACTGCCCCCCTCCCGGCGCGGAGGCTCCAGTGTAGACTGAGCACCTACTGTGCGCGGGAGCGTCCTTCTGCACACGCCTGGCCAAGCCTCTCCAGGGAGCCTCTCCCTCCCTCCCTTGGTCTCCCATGCCCTGTCCCCTCCAGGTGAGTGGGGCTGGGGGGCAATGAGGTCACGGTCAGCCAGGTCACGCGATGAGGCGTGTCTGTCCTCGTGATAAGGAGCGTTCGCCCCTGCCTGGCATTCAGCAGATTAGCTGCAGACAATTCGATGTCAGCAGGCGTCCTCCTGAGAGGTCAGTCAGCGAGAGGAGCTCGGAGAGACGACCCCGTCCCCCGTAAGCGCTTTCCCGCTGCACTGCGCCCCTGCGCCCCGTTCGCTCCCCTCTGCGGGGGAGGAGATGGTCCGTTACCGGAAGCCGCCAGCCTCACTGCCACTTTCAGGAGCGGGGTGGTGGAGGTTGTGGCTTCGGCCTGCACGCCCAGCCTCAGCTGTCGCAAGGGGGCTGCGCCCGGTGCTGGGGCTGCTCCAAATTACTCCAGAGCTTAGCGGCTCGAACCCAGGTCTCTGCAAAGGGCCAGAGTGGCTGGTGTGGCTTCGGGCCCCACGCAGCGGCTCGCCTGCAGCACCGTGGAGCGTGCAGGGCACAGGGCACGCGTGGGCCCCAACGGCTGCCCGCAAGGGCAGGTGGGGGGCTCGGCCTGTGGGTCGTGGCCGGCCATGCCCCGGCCTGGTGACCTCTCCTCCCTTTAGAAGCCAGGCCGTGTGCCCGACTGGGCGTCTGGAGACGGCTCCCGTCCACGGACATGCAGATGAACCTGGCCTCCGGGCAGGACCAGTGACGTCCCCTACCCGTGGAGGGGTCAGTTTGCGTTTGGGGAATTCCTTCGGGGCTTCCTGCCAGGCCCGCGCCCGGGGTTCCCCTCGGGGACGCTGGACTGTCTTACAGGTCGCCTTCGCCTCGTTACCCAGCGGTTGGACAGACGCTTTGACGACGTTCCCTGTACGTCTGCATAAGATCCCCGTGACCTCAGTCCCAGGCGTGGCCATGCTTACCACGTTGGCGCCCATTCCGCTTCGCCACAAGTCCCAGAATGCCGCCGGCCCCCTGCCTTGGAGGCGTGACAACCCAGCGCGCGCTCACCCCCCTTCTCTGCTGACACCAGAGCATCCTGTGCCCTGTGTGTCCCTGGAGTTGCAATACTAAATCATCTGTCAGTCAGTGTCGATTGCTTTTGTTTTGACCACGGAGAACGTTTGCTGGTATTTCTGTGCTTAATTTTGTTAATTGGACACAACCAATTCTTGGAAATTGGATCAAATACTGGATGTGCAGCAAGACGTTTGCTACCAGCAGAACGCAGCAAGGTCTGGGACCCTGCAGGCACCCACCAACCCCTCCCTCTCCACCCTCTCCTCCCCTGGCCCACAGCACCCAGCCTGTCCCCGAGGGTGGGGATGGTCACCAGTAGCCCACTGTGTGAGCGCAGGGAGCTGAGCGCCCCCCCTGGAGATCCGGACTTCTTACTGGAAGAAGCGGAGATGGGTGCACAGCGGCCAAAGAGCAGATGCCCTGACCCCGTCCTCAGAGGGGCCGCCCACCGTGGGGTCTTCGCGACTGCTTCTCCCACAGAGCATGATGTGGTCACGGTCCATCCACGCTGTAGTGTGTCCGCTGGTCCACTCCTTTCGTGGCCAAATAACATTCCTTCGTGTGTTGGGGCACCTGGGTGGCTCAGTCGTTAAGCGTCTGCCTTCAGCTCAGGTCATGATCCCAGGGTCCTGGGATCGAGCCCCACATCGCTTCTCCTTCTCCCTCTGTCTACCACTCTGCCTACTTGTGCTCTCTCTGTCAAATAAATAAATAAAATCTTAAAAAAAAAAAAATCCCTTTGTGTGGATGGACACGTCGGGTTTGCCCAGTCGTCGGTGTGGGGACTGGCCGGCCCTGGAGCTGTCCCCCAGGCAGGGGCAGACCCGAGGACATCTGGGACAACGTGTGCATTTCCCGCAGCACGCGGATCGATTTCTCAGGCAGGGCTCCCGCCCCTCCGTTCACGTTACCATGTAACAAAGGACCCCAAACGCAGGGGCATCAACAGCATTTGTGTCCCCAAGCCCTGCGGTCAGGGTGCAGACGGGGCTCCACCCGACGGCTGGACCAGCTGTGTGATGCTTGGCAGCTCCGGCGGGGACAGCAGCGCCACCGCATTCTGACGAGTGCGTGGGGAAATGCAGGTGAACTGCTCTGGGGCCGTCCTCACACAGAGCCAAGACCCGGGTGCTGCAAGCAACCGAGGTGTGGTCTCTGCAGGTCTGAAGGCCAGACGTCCTAATGCAGGTGATTCAGGGCCAAGCTGTCTCTGGAGGCTGCAAGGGAGGGTCCTCCCTGGTCTCTCCAGCCTCCGGTCGTGGCTGAGGATCCCATCCTGTGGCTGCATTCCTCCCACCCCTGCCTCCATCCCTGCCCGTCCCCTTTATCCACTCCCTGAAGCTGGGCATTGTCCACGGGGACATCAGGGCACCCTGCAATCCTGTCCCTGTGCACCTAGACCCAGCTGGGGAGGGCCTTGCTCCCACCACTGCAGCCTGGGCCACGAGGAGTCAGTCTGGCCCTAGGGGATGAGCGCATGGTGGCCCAGGGCCCATCAGGCTCCTGGTTTACGAAAAACTGTGCAGCCAGTTTTAGGCAGACTCCTTGAAGGACTTCACAAAGGGAAGCACTCTCCGCCCTGGGGGGGTGTGCATGTCTGGGGGGCTGGCCCCGCCCAATAGGCCACAAGGGGAACTCACAGACCAAGATGGGGGTACCCGGACCTAAATGGGCAGCGGGTGCCGAACCCGGACCTGGGAGCTGGTGCTCAGAGACGCTTGGCATCAGTGGATCCCAGTCGTATCCCGCATGACGGCGCCTATGGACCCCGAAGCCCGAGCTGGACAATCTGGACTGCTGCTCAGCGAGGGTCGAGAGGGACTGTCGGGCTGCCCTCCAGAGGGACACCTGGGAGCCTCCTTGGCTGGAGAGGCCCGGGAGCCCATCGGGCAGGCAGTCCACCTGGGGGGTTCAATGTACCACCTCAGAGACCGTCCCGGGTGGGGTCCCTCCACTCTGAGGCCGGTCAGGTGCTCTGAGGGGGACCCGGAGCTCCACGGAACTGGGGTGCCTGCCCCCTGGAGCTCAAGGGGCAGAGGGCACAGTGCAGGCCGCGCAGGGGGAGCAGCGGCGGGACAAGGAAAAGCACAGCTGTGGGAAGAGGCCGGATCACAGGAGGGAGGAGGCCATTTGGGGTCACTGGAATCGGCCTCGTTCAAAGCCTCTGACATAGAGGCACATATGCCCCCTTAAGGCCCATCTAGAGGCAAGTGCACTACCTTTCCAGCGATGGGTGGAGGCTGGAGCGCCGATGAATCCTCCCGCAAAAGACCCCGGGGAGCCTTGAAGGCTGGGGAAGCCGGGGACCCATGGGGCCGACAGGCCGGATGGAGACCGAC
>NC_138381.1:81020416-81028899 GCF_054177405.1 Leptonychotes weddellii
GAGGGTGCTGCTCTGCGTTCTGGGTTTTGCCTTAGATGGCCAGAAGACGGAAGAGGCCCAGTTCTGCCTGGAGCGGATGGGAGCTTGGCCGCCCTCTGAGTTCATGGGGGTCACTTCCGTGAGGGGGGAATGGACAGGGGGCTTCAGCACATGCAGACTTGGCCGTCCCAGCGGCCTGGACTGGAACACCGTAGAAAAGGCACGTGATTTGGAGGTGGAGCTGGCTTCAGGCTCTGTGCTCCTGGTGGGGTGGCCGGTCCCTGGCCTCTGCCTCCGGAGTGCACAGGGAGGCCCCCGCTGTCTCAGGGACACGGCCTGTGGGCAGCCCAGGCGAGGTCCCGGCTGGGGGTGGCACAGGGCATGGCCAGAGCCCTTTGGGGTCCAGTGGCGCGGTAGGCGGGGAGGGGCCTGAGTCCTGGCACCCGGCCCAGCGGGTGAGCCCGACACCTTCCCCAGGTCCTCGGGGTCTGCATCAGGGGAGGGGTGCGGGGTGGGGCCAGGGGTCAGTGCCGCCCGTGCTTGATCCAGTTTCTGATGGTCCACTTCTGCCCCGAACACCTCTGCACCACCAGCCGCAGCCCGAAGTTGGCGTCTTTGGACATTTCCACCTCCAGGCACCTACCGGTGTCCCGGCTCACGATGGGACCACTCTGTGGGGAGGGGGACCAGGTCAGCATGGACGCCCAGGGCTCCCGTCCTGACAGCATCTCGGGGTGGGGCTGATGACAAGCCCCATGCAGATCACTGCACAGCCACCCGAGACTCAGGGGACTATCTGTCCCATCCCTCTGTGCCCTCCTGGTCCTTCTGTTCCCACCTAGTCCCTCTGCCTCCTCCTGGTCCTTCTGTCCCTCTGTCCCCTCCTGGTCCCTCTGTCCCCACCTAGTCCCTCTGTCCCCTCCTGGTCCCTCTGTCCCCACCTAGTCCCTCTGCCCCCTCCTGGTCCCTCTGTTCCCACCTAGTCCCTCTGCCCCCTCCTGGTCCTTCTGTCCCCATCTAGTCTCTCTGCCCCCTCCTGGTCCTTCTGTCCCCACCTAGTCCCTCTGTCCCCTCCTGGTCCCTCTGTCCTCTCTTAGTCCCTCTGTCTCCTCCTGGTCCTTCTGTCCCCTGTCCCTCTGTCCCCTCCTGGTCCCTCTGTCCCCACCTAGTCCCTCTGCCCCCTCCTGGTCCTTCTGTCCCCACCTAGTCCCTCTGTCCCCTCCTCGTCCTTCTGTCCCTCTGCCCCCTCCTGGTCTCTTGTCCCCACCTAGTCCCTCTGCCCCCTCTTGGTCCTTCTGTCTCCACCTAGCCCCTCCGCCCGCTCCTGGCCCCTCTGCCCCCACCGAGCCCCTCTGTCCCCTCCTGGTCCCCTGTCCTCAGGCATCTTCACCTTATCAGCCATGTCACCTGCCTGCCTTGCTCCTGGGGTCTGAGGAGTGACTAGCACAATGGACACAGGGCCCCTAAGATGGAGGGCTCCCCTGGGTGCCTCCCACCTCCTATCATATCTGATTTGCCCATCAGTCACCCCTGCAGGCCCGCTGGTCCCCCAGACATCAAGGACTCTGGCCCAAGCCTGAGGACCCCAGGACTGTATGCTATACACCCCCATTCTTTTCCAAACAGGTCCTTCTTGCTGTCCCAACCCCAACCCTGGCCTCCTGGGGACCTCTGACCCTTACTGGCTATGCCCGAAAAGATGACCCCTCATTCCTGCAGCCTCTTCTGCAACCAGAAGCCCCCAGACCCCAGTGCTGAGGGCAGGGTCACCTGACGGTGTTTATTCGTCACGGGTCTGCTCGTTGGGACCGATGGCAGAGAGCGTGTGGGGATGAAGTTGGAGACGGAGACGGGGATGACAGGAGAACTCCCTGCCCATGGCAGGGAGAGGGGATGCTGGAAGCAGCTCCCCGGGCCTCAGAGTCCCAAGAGCCTTGCAACGGAGTAGCATGGGCAGAGAGTTCTGGAGAAGCAGGTCAGACCCACCGAGTCTCGCCCCAGAACCCGGCAGTGCGACCTTAGGGTCTGCGCAGCCGTGACTGGTTAGGATGAGGTCACACTGGAGCAGCTGACCCTCGGCCCACGCTGGCGTCCCTGCCAGGGGAGAGATTCGGAGACAGAGACGGGGACAGCAGGTGGCGGGAGGAGGGACGGGGCCTTGAGAGGCAGGAAGGACCCCCCAGAGCCCGCGGCAGGAGCACCGCCCTGCAGAGAGCTGGTTTCAGACTTCCCGCTCCACGAGGACGGTGAGAGCCTGCATGTCTGTGGTCATTTGCTGCGGGAGACCACGGGGATTTAGGACACAGGTGTGTCTTACGGAAAGGGGTCGGGGGCTGCTCAGGGCTGGAGGGAGATGGGGTTCCAGGCGAGGTCACGAGAGGACGTGTCCTTGGCTAACCTGGGTGGACCCACAGGAGGCCACACCATGGAGGATGAGCTGGTGGGGAGGCGACCTCCGGAAGCCCAGAGAAGGGCGTGCGGTATGCGGATGGATGCGGTGCAGGGGGAGCCGAGGGAGGACAGAGGGCAGGAGGGGCTGCGGAGAGGGCCACCCAGAGGAAGGCCAGCCAGACCCTGCTCACAGGCCCAGAGCCAGCGGGGGCTGGGAGGCACTGGAAGCCCCCTTCCCTGGGCGCTGGCTGCACCCTGGGGAGCCGTGTGCCATTCTCACCCAGGCTGCTCCCACCAGCGCGGGGGCCGCCTGTGACTCCCCAGCCTGAAGGTTTGTTCTTGGGGCTGGAACTTCTAAACCAGCGTCCCAGCAGCCCCAGGGCCCGGGGCGGGGGTGGTTTCAGCAGAGCTCGGCCAGCCACGGTGGCGAGGCCGTCTGGGTGCCCGTCACCCCCGTCCCCTCCATCTACACCCCCTCCCCAGGGGGCCCGAGGACGCGGAGTGTGGGGGCAGTCACAGTGCTGTGACCAGACCAGCGGGTGTACCCCCCACGGGCTGCCTGGGGGCCCCGGGGTCCCAGCAGCCCCGCTGACCTGGGTGAAGTCCCACAGCCGCTGCGCGGGCCGGGCCACGTCCTCGCACTTCTTCAGGGCGGGTGCGCGGGTCCTGCCCTCATCCACCAGACACTTGGAGTCGGGCAGGAAGGCGGTGGAGCCCAGGGGGCCCAGCTGCAGCAGCCCGTCTGCGCTGTACCGCACCAGCTGAGAGAGGGCCGTGGGTGGGTGTCAGGGAACGAGGGCGGCACCGCCCGGGCCTGCCAGCCCACGCACCAGAGCTTCCTGGGGAGGGCCAGGCCCGGGGGAGCGGAGCACAGAGAGCCACCTGGGGATGCCCTCCAGACCGCCCCGCGCCCCTGGCCCCGCTCCTTCCCCCAAGATGCCCCAGCAGGACCGCCTTAGACTCCTTTCCACAACTCTGCTCCCAGCCCAGCTCCTGGAGCCTGGCCTCTCGGCCCAGAGCCGCAGAATCTCACACACGCCCTTAGGGTGCCCCATCTGCCCTCGAACAACCACGAGGTGGACGCTTATTTCCATGTGGAGAGCAACCCCAAGTTCACGCACGCCTTGATCCTACTTCACATTGTTTGCTCATGACCAGCCCTAGAGAGTTCCTGCCATTCCCAGCTGTGTGGCTTTGGTCAAGTCACGCCACCTCTCTGTGCCTGGGATGCTCATCTGTAAGCAGGCGGTCCTGAGAGCACCTGCCTGGCGGTGAGGATCCAGGGGACACGATACAGAAGTGCTTAAAAGTAGCACAGGCCCCATAAACAAGCAAGTGTCACTGTACGTCTCTCCTCTCCGTGCCCATCCCTCCTTTCCCCTCCTGTCCGAGCACGCGTGCACACACACCGCCCAGTGCACAAGGCTGGGTTTTCCCACATAATCCTCCCACCCTGCTCGCTCCGGGACAGCGACCTGGACCCCCCTGTGAAGGGTGAGGGTCTACAATCTCCCCTGGATCTTTCTGGGGAGCGTGGGAGCATCACGGACGCACCGCTGACTTCTGGGGCTGGGTGTACATGGTCGTGGCCCATCTGGTTCTCCTGGGATGCCTGCCCTCAGAACCGGGCAGCCTGGGGAGAGGCCACGTGCAGAGGGTCCGAGGCCCTCCTGAGCTGGTGGCCAGCACGAGCCCAGACTGCACACGTGTGAGCCACATCTAGAGAGGTCTTTCAGTCCACGTGGTTTGTGGCGTCTCTTCTCGCGCTGCAGGACTGGGGGAAAGCCTCAGCCGCCCGGTCACCTCCCGTGGCTGCTCGCTGGGTGTGTTCAGAGAACCCAGCAGGACGCAGCCCCTCACGGGGGGTGCCAGCCAGAGAATCGTCCACAGAGTGTGACAAGCCCAGGAGGCTGGATTTCCCCCTGGAGGCCACTAAGACTCTGTCTCTCAACGGTAGGCCCAGAGGGGTCCTGGGGCGAGGCTGCGGGAGTTGTGGGGGGGCCACACCCTCTGCTCCAGCGTCACAGGCTCGGCCCTCACGCCCGCCATGCACCGCTGGGTGGGCCGTGTGGACTCGGCAGCTTCTCAGTGCCCAGGGCTGGCATGGGTCCCTGCGGGTTTCCACTGGATGGGCATCCGTGAGTGAGGCTCAGACCCAGACAGTGCTTGGAGGGGAGTCGAGGGTAATTTGGGGAAAGCACTCTGGGCCTTAATTTAAATGACCCCAACACTCCTTAAGAAGAAGTGTTGCCTTTACCAGCAGGGAATTCACTGGGACTAGAGTCCTACCCCGAGCTCTCTGAAAACACACCTGCCCCTGCACCATCTGGTTCCACGGGCCTGGGATCTAGACATCGGTACAGACATTTTTAAAGCCCCCATCACTGGGGAGCAGCTCAGCCAGTAAGAACCAGCTCTAACCCTTCTTCTAGGTAACACTTCTAGGTTCCGTCCACATGGTGGCAAACGCTTTCCCACATGATCCACTTTGGTCCACACGACAGCCTTGACAGGTACCATTATCGTGACATCTGATGGATGGGGACTGAGGCAAGCAACGTGACGCGAGCTGCCCAAGGCCTGTTTGGCACCAGAAGCCCTGCTCTTAGTCCACCTGGGGCGGGGGTCTTCCCGAGGGTCCCCACGCCGCCCCTGAGAGCCCACTCACAACCTGCACGCCCCTACCTGGGAGGACATCCCGTGGCAAGGATAGAGGATGGCGCGGTCATCGTCCTCTGCTCCCTGGTCTAGGCAGTAGCCGCTGGCTTTGCTGTTTCTCACCTACAACCAGAAACCGAAGGAGAAACCCCATTGTTGGGGGGTCCCTGAGGCCAGGGCAAGGCCAGCCCATCCCCACTGCGGGGCAGAGGGGCCTGCTGGGCGGCCAGCGCCTCGGGAAAGTGTCAGCTGCAGGAATGGCTAGGCCAGCCAGGACTGTCCACCCCGGGCACCCCTTCTAGCCTTGCGCTGAGCGCGAGCCCAGGACCATGCACACGCCTTCCTTCCACACGGGGACCTGGGCTCCCCTGAACAGCTGGAGGGCGGAGGGGAGCGAGGCCGCCCCCTCCACCAGCACAGACCAGGTTGACAGTGGTCGTGCACGTGGGGGCTGGGCAGACATGCGAGTCTCCGCGCAGCCGATGGGCCCCCATGTGCGTGTTGTTTGCACTTAAACACGCATGCACGGGAGCTTCCGAACACGACTACGTTTGTGCAAGTGCGTCAGTGTGTTCGTCTCAGGGGTTAGGGTGCACCGGCCCCCCTGACAGTTGGTCTTGACGACGGTGTCTGTACGTCTCCGTGTGCACAAGCAGGCACCTTTGGGTTTGTGTGCACGAGTGAGGCTCTGTCAGTCGCTCTCTGTGTGCACACGAGCAACACTGTGTGTGCTTGTCCTTACGTGTGTACAGACTCACGTACTCATACGGATCCTCATGCATGCGTGTGAATATATGTGCACGTTCGTGCGTGTATTTGTGCACACATGTGTGCACGCGTCTGCATTTACTAGCGTGCGTTTCTGCATGCACGTACGCGGTGAGTCTATGCTCTTCCTCTACTCGGCGCCAGGTACGTGCGAACGTGCCCGCGCACGCTGCCGGCTGAGCCCGTGAGCGCGCACGTGGGTACGGGTGAGGGTGCGGGCTGGGGGCCTTCCCGGCGGAGGCGGTACCTCTCCGTACGTGAGGGTGTCGTTGTAGGTCCTCATCTCCGGGTACACGTTCTCCAGGTACCACTTGAAGCTGCGGCATTTCAGCCGCTGGCGCAGGGCCAGCCGCTCGGACACGTCCCCGAAGTCCACCCCTGGGTTCTGCGAGCGGGGAAGCGAGCTGGCGTTGCTGAGTCCCCACGACCCAGGTCTCTGCCCAAGGTGGGGGAGCCTCGGGACCCGGGCGCAGCCCCACCCCCCAGGGCGTGGCTAGGGGCGGCCTCCTCGGCCTCCTGCCCGCCCCCCCGGCCCCGACACTTGGAGGCCCGGGTAGCTGTTCCGGATGGGAAGGGCCTGCTTCTCCAGCCAGCCTGCTCTGCCCCAGGCGGGACGGATGGCCCCTGACTGTGGGCTGGCTGTCCACACCCTGCACACTCCAAACAAAAGACCTGCCCTTGGCCCCCCCGCCCCGGGAGGTGATCTCTAAGCCCTTGGAACATCCCGCCTGATGAGAGTGTTGTTTACCTGGGATCTGGGCTGGACAGTCTAGGTTGCAGGGTGATGTCTGGGGGAGCTTAGGGCCGTGGTGGGGTATCTGCTTGACTTCTGCAGGGGCTAGAGACTAAGGTCAGCCCTGTGGGAGGCTGGCATGTGTGCGTGGATGAGCCCTCAGGAGAAACTGAGGCTCGGGTGGGTGTGCCCGGTCGGCAGTGTCACGCGGCATCACCGTGAGGGCTAAGTGCTGTCTGCCTGACTCCTGGGAGTCTGTATCCCTCACTGCAAGAACCCGTAACCCTGAGCACAACAGCTTTGCTGAGTTCTGGGTCCTTCTAGCCCAACACCGAACCTGAAGGTGGCCTTGAGGTCCCTGACGCTGCAGCGGGCACCAAGCTCTGTGGGTGTGAGCGGGTTTGAGCAAGCGCCTTCCCCTGGCCAGGGGGCCTGTGGCTCCACCCTCGGGAGCCCCTCTCCCTCATCCGCGTGGTGGGCATGGCCACAGAGAAGCTCCTCCCAGCCTTCACACGAGGATCAGGTGAGTCATGGGCATGCAGGGCCCCTAGAGGTCCCTGAGAATGAGATGTGGGGGGGCATCTGCCGGGCTCTGGCTTGGAGCTGGTGACCCCTCAGGGACGCGGTCTGCAGGCCCACGAGGACAGCGCCCGGGTTCCCTTTCCAGTAGTAACGGGGACGTTTCTGGAACCTGTTCCCTTGGTGGACAGTGAGGCTTTACGAGAGACGGTGAGCCCTCCTTCCGTCTCTGATAAACGTGTGCGTGCGTGTTTCCATGGCGTTCCGCATCGTCTGGACACTGCTGTGTGAGGAGCCCACGGGGAAGGAGGGGGCCTTGAGCGGCCCCTGCTCCCTCCTCGGAGGGGTCTTGTGAGCCGGCGGCCCAGCCTGGCACTCTGGCAGCATCACCCAAATGCTGGGCACGCCCTGCCAGGGTTTGGGAGGTGCAGAGAGAAATGCGCGTAACAGACATGAGTGCTGTTTCTGTAACTTCTGTATGTGTTTGAAGCTCTCTCTGTTGACAGGTGAGCACGCGGATGCGGGCACACGCATGTGCACACGGTCTGACAGAATCTCCAGCCCTTACTGCGAGCTGACGTAAAAATCATTTCCAGGATGGCTGCAGCCGGGGCCTGGAGCCTCGCACCCCCCGTGGCCGGGGAAGCAGCACGTGAGTGAGGGCTGGTTCTGGAGCGGGTGTGTGGGGGGGAGCCTGGCAGTCTCGACAGCGCCCCACGTAAGGGGCCACCTCTCTCTGCCCTCATTACTGTTCTGGAGGCCAGGGAGCGGGTCTTCTAAGTTCCCAAGAAAAGCCAGAATACGGGCTATTTATGGGAAATTAGTTGATCACGAAGTAAACAAAAAACACAAACAGCAACTCCTAACTAGGTTGTGGGTCAGAACTGCATAGACCAAAACCAAAGACATAGGGAGCACCCCAGGTGTCCACGGCGGGTGGAGGGGTAAACCAACTGTGGCCGTCCACACCCTGGAATGTGAGCTGGCCACAGAAAGGAAGAAGCACCGAGGCTCGCTACAACGTGGACGGCCCTTGAGAACATGATGCTCAGCGAAGGAGCCAGACACAAGAGGGGAAACACTGCAGGATTCCGTTATGGGAAGGGTCCAGAACAGGCTGGTGGTTGCTGAGGGCTGGGGGCGGGCGAACGGGAGTTAGCCGCTCGTTGGGCACAGCGGCTCTTTTTGGGGTGCTGTCTTTGGAACTAGGTGGTGTCAATGGTTGTACGGCTCTGTGGGTTTGCTCAGCGCCGGGGACGGCGCACTTTAGAAAGGCCGAAGTGGTACTTTCTATCATGTGTATTGACCACAAAACCCAAGCAGACCCCACGCATGTCCTGTGGGCTGGCGGGCAGTGAGCTGGGGCTGCCCTGCGCCCCAAACCGACCGCGTGGTGGGCGCGCTGCCTTGCCAACACATTTCTGGGTGCATTTCT
>NC_138381.1:81028999-81062751 GCF_054177405.1 Leptonychotes weddellii
GGCCTCAGGCTGCCCCGGGGTGCACCCGCGCCCTGGCCAGGCTCGGCCCCGCCCCCCCGCCTCGGCCCCGCCCCCCGCCTCGGCCCTGCCCCCAGGTTCGGCCCCACCCTCCTCCCCCCACCCCCCCGCCCCCGCCTAGGCCCCGCCCCACCCCAGCACCGCCCTCTCCCCGTCCCGTGTCTCCGCCCGTCCTCTCCCGGGCTCACCCGGCCCCCGCCCTGTCTCGGCCCCGCCCTCCCCCGTCTCGGCCCCGCCCCTGTCTCGGCCCCGCCCCCTCCCCTGCCGTTCCCCACTTACGGTCATGGGGATGTTCCAGGCCATGTACACGTGGGACTTGAAGCTGTCCATCCACACCTCGGCTGCCCGCAGGGCGTTGCGCTTGGCATAGTAGTCGATGTCGTTGTTGTAGGGCTTCTTGGTGCGCTCGATGTGGGCCACGCGGGAGCAGGGCAGCACCTCCATGCTGCCTCCGCACTGCCACACCTGGGGGGGGACACCGAGGCTGCTGGGTGGCCCCGCCCCTGCTCACAGGCCCCAGGACACAGCTTCCGGAGGGCGCCGGCCTGGGGCTTGTTCCAGGGAAGTCGGCCCAACAGGAGCTGTGGCCTCGGGTTACGTGCCCCTTGGGTTTCTTACCAAATTTCCTCCCCCACCCCATCCCAGGGCCTGCTCGGCGCAGAGGGCCTGGCCCCGGGGGCTTACACACCAGCAGCTGCCCCCCAGCGGGGGGACAGACCTGCAATCTAATTTGAAAAGAGCACGCCAACCACGCCACACACCTCCAATCCAGCACTTACCACACAAACCCTGCTTCGAGCACCCCAAACACACGATCTCGGGCTAAAGAAAGCATCTTACAGCTGCCTCCTCAAAAATCCCTTAAGACCCTCGCCCACGATCCCCTCTGACGCCTGCCCTGGTCTGTCTTTTCTCAGTGCACAGCCTGACCATCCTGACACCTTTCTGGGGCTGCCGTTCCTCACTACAGAGCCTCGTCCTCCTTTGGGGAAGATGACAGCAGATCTCTGCCTCCTCCCTTGCCCGACTTCGCCTTCAGGAAGCAGAGGAAGGAGGGGGAAATCTCACAGCTGAGGATCGGGGGGCCCTCTGGACACCACCCACAGCCGGAACAAGTCACGTCTGGGCAGGTCGGACGTCCTGCGTTGGGGGCGGGGGGAGAGGCTGTGGGTTCCTCACGGTATTCCCAGAATGCTGCGGCCACCGGCTCCCCCTGCCGGGCTCCCAGCCCGCCCTAGACCACCCCTCTGCAGACGGTGCACAGAGCCCAGGGGCAGCTCCTTCACCATGATGGTGCAGACCCTGCCCCGGGACGAGGGGCGCGGGCTGAAGTTTGCTTCTCCGTGCTGAGCGCCGAGTGGCCCACCCCGTGTCCTGCTTCCAGAGCCTGGCGCCGGGAGGAGTCGGGAGGGGGCTTCTGTGCAGCTAGCCCAGGGGGCGGATGCGGGGAGGAGACTTCCACCACTTCTGTTCACAAGCCTCAGGCCGCACTGCCAGGAGGCTGGGAACGCAGGTGCACACGTGGTGAGCCAGGAATCTTCCAGAAGGCAAACACGGAGTGCAAGAGTGGGAGGCCTGCAGCCTCGCAGGGACAGCACTGTGCTTCCCGCACACCTCCTGCGACCGCCACCAGCACCGCGGGTCTCTGGAGGGGCCGCCACGCCTCAGCTGCTGTCCCTGCCTGCCGGCCCTGTGCTCCCAGGGCTCCCCACCCTCACTGCCCTCTCTCCCTCTGCCCTCCCCATGCCCCCAGGGCCTGTGCACCTGCTCTTCCCTCCAGGGGAACACCCTGCCCTGATCTCTGCGCCAGGCCGCCCACAAGCTTTTGCTCAGATGCCACCCTTTCATGGAGCCCTCCTCACCCTCCCTTCTGAAGCTGCTGCCCCTTGGGCCTCCTCGCTGTGGTCTGTGCGTCCCACTAATGCGTGAGCTCCAGGACCACCGCCTGGCCCGCCGCACTCAGAACACAGCCCGCACATGCCGGCGCTCAGGAAACTGTTGTTCGATGAATGAATGGATTCCCTCTTAGGAATTTGTTAGCAGCTGCTAGCCCCGTGCTGCCCCACAGGACTTCCCACAGGACCTGGGCAGCCAAAATGGTGGCCTCTGCGCCCTTGGAATGTGGCTGGCATGGCCGAGGAGCTGGCGTCTTTATTAGATGTTAACAGATTTGGAACTGATTTACAGAGCCACGTGCGGCTCGTGTAGCCACGGGACAGGATGGCTGGAAAGGTCCCGCCGGATCTGGCTCAGTGGCTTCAAGCTTTAGTCACGTGAGGACAGCTCGTGGCTTCGTGGGGGAGTTCAGGACCCCTTCAGATCCCCGCCCCTTTCTGGGCTAAACTGGCCGTGGAGGGAAGGAAGGGTGCGTGGCAGGGCGCCGCGTGGCCCCGAGACAGGACAGAGTGCGCAGGAAGTGAGCAGGCGAGCCTGGCCCGGGGGTTCTGGGCATCACCACACGGGTAACTTCTGTGTGGGGCAGGAATGAGGCACGTGGAGGTGATGGCACCACGGCTCCAGAGCCTGGCTCAAGTCGCATCACAGACCCCGTGTTCCCACCATGCTGGCAGGGACCAGGCATCCCCCCTCCCTGGCTCAGTGAGATGAAAGCAGACGTCTCAGCGTGGGGCTTTCAGGAAAGCTACGATTATGGACATGAGGTCCGGAGGGGTGGCAGCCATCTTGTGGCCATGAGGCAACACGAGGTCTGTACCCCAAGGACCGCCAATGGAAAGTTAGCGCCTTTGTGAGAGGCCTGGATCCCCATCCGGTCCAGCCTCCCTTAGTGGGTTTTCCATCACGGCGTTCCGAACGGAGGAAGCTGGACTGGGACCTGCAGTGGTGGTTAACTGCGTTCTCGTTACCGAGGCACCGAGCGGTCACGAGACGGGCCCAAGGTCACGCTGCGGCTTCATGGGGGGAGGGGCAGGGAGCCAGAACTATTGTGGGACCCCCAAAGCTGCCTCTTCACCCAGAGTGGGGGAGCAGAGTCTCAGGGCCTGAATGGGCCGTCACACCCACCCCGCGCCTCCACCACTACTCATCTCAATCAGCTTGGCTAATTGGCACTCAAACAGAAACAGCAAACACGAAGGGGAGGACCAGGTGTCAGTCTGCAGGCAGCTGCCGAGGGAGGGAGCTCGGGGGCATGGGAAGCCCTGGGGCCCCCCAGAGCAGAGCTCCTCGGACGTCGGAGCTGGGGTCTGAAGGTGGGTTCCAGAGCCGTCCTCTGCCCTTGCAGGCGACACCTGCTGCTTAAAAACCCAGGAACTGTGACGGGTCAGCCCAGGTGCCAGGGAGCGGCTTCTCCAGGTCAGACCGTGCTCGCGGCCTCCGCAGGGCAGTGTGAGCCCGCGGGGCTGGGACCAAGCGCCGCAGGGGCCTGGCCAGCGCATTCGGCGCACACACAACACCCGAAGAAGGTGCCCTGCCTCTCGCTTGCTTCTCCGTTCTCTCCGCGCCCCTGCACAACCAAAATGGCACTTCGGTGGAGTGCCCGCTCTTCAAAGGCCAGTGCTTCCTGCGCCGGCGCAGGAGAGGGAGAACGGGCACCACGGCGTGGCTCCGCCCTCGTATGCAGGATGGAGGATGTGCCCTCCATCATCCTTACGGAGCCGCTTTCTGGACTCTGACTTCATTTAATGTGTAGCTCGGCCGCCCCGCAGCCAGGAGCGGGCACCCGCCCCTCAGCGGCCCTGTCCGTCCTCACCCGCCCTGAGCTGACCCAAGAAGGGGCACCTCGGCCAAGCGCACAGAGCAGGGCCTCCGGAGAGCTGTCAGGGAGGCTGGGACAGGAGCCCCTAAATGCTGCTGGTCATCAGAATGGGAGGAATTTAGAATCCTGTGGTCCAGGCCTCACCCCCGATGGACTACATCACGCATACCCACATCACACACACACACCCGCACTCACATGCACACGCACCCCTCCCGGTCCTTCCTGTGTCTGTCTCAGCCCTCCCACCCTGGAGAGTGGACACTCGGGAGCCCAGGGCCCTGCATCCGGCCTCCTGGAACAGAGGCAGCTCCATGTATCAGCACGGGGAGGCCTGAGTTAGGAGGCTGGGGCCTCCTCAGAGACCCGTGACTCTCAAGGCCTTCCGAGTTGGCCCCGCGCAGCATCGCTGTGGTCTCAGCAGGGGACGGAGGGGTAGGGGTCCAGATGCCCCCTCCCCTGACTCACAGTTGACCCCGCAGGCCTCACCACCTCTCTGGGAAGACCCGGTTAGAAACACTGGTCGCAGGCAACCAGCTCTGGCCGAACTGAGCTCCTGAGCGTTCTGCGGGAGGGGGGTCCACGGGAGGACCGGTCGGTGTCGAAGCTGGAGAGGGGCAGAGGGTGCTATAGCTCCTGGATACTCAGAGCAGCCTGGGCCTGTGAGCGGCGCGGACGGTCAGACCCCGGCCCTCCTCCATAGATTCCGCATTGTGACCTTACAGAGAGCAGTGTGTGTGGGGGGGAATTGCACGGGCCAAGCTCCCATTCACTTCCCAGCCCCCCTCGGCTTGGGCCACAAAACCAGGCCAGCCCAGCAGCCCTGGAAAAGCAGGGACAAGCTGGGCCGTGGGTCCGGGCCGGGGACACCTGTCCTAAGGATTATTCAGGAGGGAAGTCTGCCCCAGTGGGGGTGTGGAGAAGAGGGGGTAGATTCTGGAGCGCTCAGACACACACAGCCGTGATGCCATGACAGGCTCGTTCAGAGGGGCCGGTCCTAGGTTCCTGCGTTGCATGGACAGGCCAGGCGGGGTGGGGGGACCACGCTGTGTCTGTGGTTGCACTGTCTGCAGAGGGTCAGGGCTCAGGAGGGAAGACGGGAGCTGGGCCTGGACACTAACCACGTCTTTTAATATCTGTATCTGATGCTTTGACATCTGGGGCCTCGCTGACCCTGGAGGGGCAGCCCTTCCCGGGACTAGCAACCCGCCCAAGGGGCTCCTTCTGTGTGTAAACCACCCAGCCCCCTCCACCCCTGCCTCCGACCCTGAGCAACCCTGCTGGCTCCCCGAATGTCCTGCGTGGCCTGGCGTGCCCCTCCTCTGGGTCCCCGGATGCCCCGCGCGGCCTGGCGTGCCCCTCCTCTGGGCTCCAAGGAACAAGCTTGGTGGTGGCCGAGCCCTGACCTGCGGGCCCCACCACACCGGAATAACAGCAGGGCTGACGGCAGCCTGGGCACCCGGCCCGACCCGCAGGGACTTTGGCCCCATTCTCTTTGTGACCACTTCACAGAGGCGCCCCTCCTATCAACCTACAGCTGTGGTGGAGGGAGCTCCTGGCCTGGGCAAAATCAGAGTGTGCTCTTTGAGGGTGAGGAAGTCGACAGCCAGGAGCCGTCCACTGGCGTGAACGAGCTCGTCCGCATCCTCCTTACGCACTCTGGCCCAGCCAACGGAAATCGCACTTGGGAGGAAATGCTGCACAAAGGCCTGGGACTTGCAGGCCGAGGGGGCGTGGGCCTGGTGCCTTCCCAGCCACTGTGGCAGAACAGAAGTGGTTCGGGTTCACCCGCGACCTGCCCAGGATCCTCCCCTCTTTCTCCCAGGATTTGCAAGTGACACAGCAGGGGCTTTCTGGGACAAAAATAATTCCTTGCCTGGGGATGCATCGTGGTATGTGCAGATGCCTTCAGCGTCCAAATTCAGGCTGGGTGGAGTGCATCTCCATGTGCCCTGATGAGTGCAGGTAGGAAAGATTTTCTGAGCATGGCGCTCGGCTCCTGGTGACACTGTTTTGTCAGTAGTCGCCTTGACTGAGAGTACGCCATAAGCCCTCCTAGGGACACGTCCTTCCCCACATCCTTCCCCCGTCCATTCGTTCCCCCATCCATTTACCATCCTCCCATTGACCCACCTATCCATCCATCTACCCATCCATCCATCCATCCATCCACCTGTCCGTCCATCCACCCACCCATTGTCCATTCATCCATCCATCCACCCACCCATCTGCCCCTCCATCCGTCCATTCATCCACCCACCCATCCATCCATCTGCATAGTCCAAACAGCCAGCCTGACTATCCAGGCATGGTGCAGAGCTGTACTATGAAGATGAGGCTGTCAAGGGAGAGGTGAATAAGCTCAGCCTCCTGGCCCAAGCCTCCAGACCAAAGGCTGGAAGCTGGCAGGGACCAGGCATCCAGCCCCACAGGACATCTCACCTGGTGCAAACCCACCAGGTGCCCAGCCACCACCTTCCTTTTAGCAGTGCGAATCTCCCCCTCCAACAAACAGCCCCAGCTTCATATTCACTCAGGAGAAAACTGTGCGTATGACTTTTACAGACTTTGCATCTGAACCTAATTTAAAAGATTTACAATCTGCTCGATGCCCCTCTGGCCTGGGCCCGGAGCAGCCGTGGGCTGATGTCTCCCCCTTGTCACCTGGACCCCTCGCTCTGGGGGAGCGATCCAGCTCCAGGGTCAGAATGGACTGGGTTTAGCTTTGGAAAGGCAAGTCCCATGTCCTGGGGCTCAGCTGGGCTCAATTCATACATTTTTGACAAGAAAACGTCTCTCTGGGATGCTCTGTGTATACACACATATGCGCTAGAATGGCTGCTTCTGTGGTCTGTTCCCGGGGCCAGACCCCAGAAACTTCCGAGCTGGGCTTTCATTCCAAGCTCCTGCCATTTGTTTCCCTGAACGTGTTGAATGCCCCAAACACATGGAAAGAAAGAAATGGTTTCCTTGCTTCTAAACGAGTGGATCTCAAAGTGTGATCCCCAGACCAGCAGCAGCCTTACCTAGAGCACTTCGGTCAGCCGCTCGAGACCTGCTGAACCAGAAACTCTGGGTGGGCTCGGGCCGGCGGTCTGTAGTTTGACAAGGCCTCCTGGGGATTCTGATGTTCGCGGAGTGTGGGGGCAGCTGTGCTAAGTGCCTCTCTCCCCTTCGTCCACCCTCTGAGCACCATGGGCGTTGGGCACGATCCTCTTGGACACTACTTGAGGGTGGGGCTGCATGTTCTTGCATGGTCTGTCCTCAAGCAGGGGTGAGGCTGCGCCTCCTGGGTCATGCCCCCCCCCATATCCAAGCCCCCCGTAGCTGGATGAAGTGACAAAGAAGGTATCTAGTCAATACCAGGGATGTGGAGATCTTCCCTGTCTCCCCCGAACACACAGAAAACGGAAAGCACGTTATTTAAAAGTTAAAAGCATGTATGGTTCCCTGCCACTCGGAAGGAGTGGGGACGCGCTGGTGTGCTTGGGGATGGAGCTCAGGGGTGTGGGCACCTGAGCCTCACGGACGGCTGGGGACTGAGTGCGGGGCCCCCGCGTGAGGCCTGGGGCTGGGCTGGGCGCCCCGACCATGAACAGGGTGCAGCCAGACACGTGAGACAGGAGGAAGCAGAGATGCACAGCACCTGGAACCAGGCGACTCGTGTGACAGCCGGGGGGTCTCGGGGTGAAAGCTAAGCCACTCGGTTTCGAGCCAGGGTCTGGGGGGCCAGCACATAGTAATCTAAGACTTCCAGCCAAGGACAGGTAAGCGTGAAGACAGGATTCCCGTAGAGATGAGATCTCAAACAGATGTACCAGAGACACGGGAAAACCCAACCCCAGAGGAGTCAGCCGCCAACCCAAGACGGGGTTTGGGAAGGAGAGGGAAAAGGCAGAGAGGGACGTGCGCAGACCGTGAGGCCTTCCAGCGAGGAGGGAAGGAGCGAGAACTGCTCATCGAGAAAGAGGAGAGCGTGAATCAAAGCACGAAGGTCTAAGAGCAGCCACAGATGAAAAATACGAACAGAACATGCCGTAAATATGAAACATGCGCTTGTTAGGACTAAGAACCAAAGCTAAGGAAGGCTTGGGCAGCCGTCTGGACGTGGCCGAGGAGAGCACTCATTCACTGGGACGTGGGATGGAGGAGATCACCCAGAGTGCGGGGCCGAACGGGGCCAGGACGGGGTGTGGAGGCCTGGGGGCGGGGACGCCCCACCAGCTGTGCGGCTGGACGCCCAGGCCGTGAGGCCACGTGCCAAGAACCCGGCGTTCTCTGCATTTGTGAAAAGACATCAGCCTCGGTTGACACCATCTACCAGGACCTGAGGAGAAGACAGGAAGAGGGATGCACCGACGCGAGGGGGTTGGGGGCCCGGACGGTCCCCCCGCGGCCACTGCTGGTGGCGTGCTGACCGCCGGCCAGCTCCAGGGACATACAGATGGAACAGGAGTTGCTCGAATGTTTCCAAAGTCCACGTGAAAGGGGAAACACAAGACAGCAGCTAAGAAAACTCTACGGTAACGATAGGGAAGGACGCGCTTGCCAGCACCACCTGTCCTATGACACGGGAGCGAGAGGACAGGTGCGCGCGCCCCCCGCGGCACTCAGGTCGTGAGCAGGTGCCCCTTCCCGTCAGCGGGGAAGGATGGGGTATTTGATGAGTGGAGTGAGAAGCCTGGGTCGGCTATCTTCAGACAACAGAAGGAAAGATCACAACCTTCCTTGGATAAAACATCTGCCCTGCGCGGACTCAAGCCTTTATCGAGGAAAAGGAACTGCAGGTACCGGAAGGAGCTACAGTCGAGCAGCTGCTCAGACGGGCCTCTCTGAGCGTGACAGCAAAGGCACCGAGGACCGGGGCACGCGAGCTGACACGGGAAGCCTCTGTGACAGGCCGGCAGTGTAAGTGACGGACAGGAAGGCACCTGCTTCACACCCCACAGGGCCAGTGTCCCTAAAATCAACGGGAAGACAAGGAATGCCATCAGAAAAAACCGGCAAAGGAAGAAACATCCGGTTAACACACGTACAAAAAACGTCCATGCTCACTAGCAAGTGAAAAAACGTAAACTAAGCCAACAAAGACGCTGCCTTTGTGTCTGCCACATTTGCAAAAAAAGTAAAAACATTTATTTAATTAGATCTGTGTGCTATTTAGGCCTGGAAGACTGTCTCCCTCATGCACCACTGGTGAGAATACGCGCACAGAGACAGACACACAGACCCACGGACACACAGACACACACGCAGATACATGGACACACATTCAAAGATACATGGACACACAGACATACAAACACACAGACACAGACACATGCAGACAGACACACAGACACATGGACACAACACACAGACACACTCAATGACAGACACACAGACACACAGACACATACAGAGACAGACACACGGACAGATGGACAGATGGACACAGACATACAGACAGGCACATGGAAACACAGACATACAAACACACACAGACACAGACACATGTAGACAGACACATGGACACACACAGAGACAACACACAGACACTCAGACACTCTCACAGAGACAGACACACGGACACACAGACACACAGACACATACAGATAGACACACGGACAGATGGACACATGGACACAGACACACAGAGAGACAGACACACGGATACACAGACACATACGCAGACACATGGACACACACACTCACAGAGACAGACACACGGACACACAGAGAGACACACAGACATTCAAACAGACAGACACACACAGACCCACGGACCCACGGACCCACGGGCACACGGATACACAGACACACACGCAGACACATGGACACACACTCACAGAGACAGACACACAGACACATGGACACACAGACATACAAACACACAGACACAGACACATGCAGACAGACACACAGACACATGGACACAACACACGGACACACACAGAGACAGACAGACACATGGATGGACACACGGACACACAGACACATACAGAGACCGACACACGGACAGATGGACACATGGACACAGACATACAGACACAGACAGGCACATGGAAACACAGACATACAAACACACACAGACACAGACACATGTAGACAGACACACGGACACACACAGAGACAACACACAGACACTCAGACACTCTCACAGACACACAGACATACAGACACATACAGAAGACACACGGACAGATGGACACATGGACACAGACACACAGAGAGACAGACACACAGACACATGGACACATGGACACACGGATACACAGACACACACGCAGACACATGGACACACACACTCACAGAGACAGACACACAGACACACGGACACACAGAGAGACACACAGACATTCAAACAGACACACACACAGACCCATGGACCCATGGACACACAGACACACGGACACACAAACACACGGATACACAGACACACGGACATTCAAACACACAGACACACACAGACCCACGGACCCACGGACACATGGATACACAGACACACACGCAGACACATGGACACACACTCACAGAGACAGACACACAGACACATGGACACACAGACATACAAACACACAGACACAGACACATGCAGACAGACACACAGAGACATGGACACAACACACGGACACACACAGAGACACACACAGACACATGGATGGACACACGGACACACAGACACATACAGAGACAGACACACGGACAGATGGACACATGGACACAGACATACAGACACACAGTCAGGCACATGGAAACACAGACATACAAACACACACAGACACATGTAGACAGACACACGGACACACACAGAGACAACACACAGACACACACTCAGACACTCTCACAGAGACAGACACACGGACACACAGACACACAGACACATACAGATAGACACACGGACAGATGGACACATGGACACAGACACACAGAGAGACACACAGGCACATAGACACACAGACACACAAACATACAAACACACACAGACACAGACACATGTAGACAGACACACAGATACACAGACACACAGACACGTGGACACACACATGGACATACACACGGATACACAGACACACTCACAGAGACAGACACACAGACACACAGGGCAGGGGGGACAGGAGGGGGATTCAGCGAGAGCTCTCAAGCGCCATGAAAACGCGCATTCCATCTGGCAGCGATCCGGTCTGCAGACGTCCATCCTGGGGAAGCGGCTGAGCCACGAAGCAGACGCGGACACAGGGCCCTGACTTCTGTGTGGCACGAAGTAGCAGAGCCCTTGGACAGTCTGGAGCAAGTGTGTGAAACCCAGGCACCCGGGCAGCGTGAGCCCGGCGCTGTCCCCAGCCTGCAGCCACGAAAACACCGGCAACCAGGACTCGCGCCACAGGACAAAGGCCATGCACGGGGCCACAGCCCTCAGGGAACGTCTGCCTCCACGGCTCATAGCGAGGCACGCGGACACATCCTGCATGTGCACGCGCATCTGCGGACAGCGCTCCTGCGTGTGCACGAGCATCCGCGGACAGAGCTCCCGCGTGTGCACGAGCATCCACAGACAGCGCTCACTCCGTGTACACGAGCACCCGCGGGCAGCACTCCCCGGTGTGCACGCGCATCCGCGGACGGCGCTCCCCCGTGTGCACGCGCATCCGCGGACGGCGCTCCCCCGTGTGCAAAATGTCTCTGAAAGGGCGCATCTGGGCGCCGACAGAGAATTACTGTAACTTTCATTCCGTTCTGGTTTGCTTATCTCAGTGTTTTTCTAATAAAAGTCAGTGTTCTGAAGGAAAGAGAAACGGTATTCAGAAATGCCTGCACAAACACTATCGGGCACTTAGTGCGTGTCTGTCGTGTTTCAGGCACTAGGAGCTTCCACCTCACCAAATCCCCGCCAGCCCTGGCATGCAGTCCTACCACGCCCCCACCCCCCGTGACTGATGGGAGAAACTGAGGCTCAGACAGAGGCCCAGCCAGCTAGCTGGCAGAGGGGTCTTCTGAAGGGCTTTTCCACAAAGACGTTCAAGTGGAAGGAGGCACTGCTCCGCCCGGAGGCCTGACCCCTCTGCTCGGGGGACCTGGCAGGCAGGTGAGTGGACCGTGCCCTGTGGGCTGCAGGGAGTGGGGCTGCACCCTCACCGTGTCAGGCAGGCCCACCACTTGCAACTAGAACAAGCCCTTCCTGAAAGCAGCTAGAGCAGGACTTCACCATCGGCTCCCCACACTCCCCGGTGCCCGCTGCTCACGGAGGAGGGTCTAGGACCGGCCCGAGGCACACCCTGCACCCCTCTGATGTCCGGCGGCAGCGTGGGGCGTGGGGTGGCGTGGGGTGTGGAGCAGCGTGGGCACACCTCCCCTGAGCCCTCCTGGAGTGACCGCACCACCGCTCTGCTCTGGCGAGACAGGAGTGCATCGAACTCCCCTCTAGGACGACAAGGAAAAACCCGCCACCCGGCCCCCAGGTGTCTGACACCAATGCACCCCCTCAAAGAGCTGGGTCTGAAGGCGCGGTGACTGCCCCCAGTGCCGTGAGGGTTTTCCTGAAACTCCACAGAGAAGCAGCGAGGCTGAAAGTCTCAAAACAGAGAAGTAAACGATGTCCGGCCTGTGTTCTGCAGATGGCTCTCCCAGCCGAGACACGTGCCGCTTGGTTTTGTCTTGACCTTTATTAACCTAACGGAGGCGATGGATTCATTTCCCCCTAATGGCCCCTCGGACTCTCTCATTAGGGGAGGAACCGTTGGCATTTCTACAATCACAGAAGTGGAACGTGGCCCCAGGACCACAGATTTACTCCTCTAAGGGGGCCATGCTACGTGGCCACCTGTGCTAAGGATGGATCAGAAACAGCGTGGCTGCAAGGCTTATCTGTGTGGGAAGGCGGGAGAAAGACCACGGGGCCACGGGACCACTCGTGGTCTCTGCCATGGGGGCCGCACGCCTGCCAGGCACACTCCTGCCTCAGGGCCTTTGCACGTGCCGCCCCTTGGCTGGGAATGCCTTTCCGTGCGGCCTCACGGCTTCACACCTGCTCCGATGTGCTGTTCCTGCCCCGACTCTCCCATCTAAAACGACAACCCCCATCCCTTCCCTGCCTGTGGTTTTCTACAGGTGCCACACACCAGATGCATTTACCTGAGGTGAGCAGACACCCTGCTGAATCCCCAGCACCTAGGACAGCGTGGGAGACACCAGTAAGAAATTCAACAGGGATAGTGCTCTCCCTGGACGTGTCCGGCCCCCCACGCTCGGGTGTCTAGCAGGTCACAGAGAGGCCCTCCCCCTTCCAGATGGTTCCTGTATTCATTCTACAAACGCACGCAACACTGACTTACCGGGTCGCCCACGGCAGCGGACGAGGCAGCGTGGCGCCGGCCTTCACAGACTTAGTCTTATGCCCGCAGGGTGGGGAGGGGGAGGCGCCAGCGAGGGGCCACGGACAGAGCTGCAGGCGGGAGGAACCCGCCGTGGGGCCGAGAGCAGGGGCTGGAAGCAGCGGGGCTGGAAGGGGTCCCGCCAGAGAGGGGCCGGCTGGGCCTGACCACGGAAGGGGAGGCCACCGGGCGACAGTGCACGGAGGTGGGCGGGGTGTTGGGCGGGGCACTGGGCGGGGCGGGGCTGCGGGTCCCGCAGATCCCGGAAGGAGTTTGGGCTTCGCTCTCAGGGCGGAGGGAGCCCTGGTGCTCTCTGGGCTTCTGCACGGAGTGGATAAGGGGGACGGGGCGAGGCCGGGTGGGAGGAGGGCCGCGGAGGGGCCGCCCAGACCGCCCCCAGCCATCCGCGTCTCCACGGAACAGTGGCAGGTGTCTGCTCTGGGGACAGATGGAGCACGCCTGGTCACCCTGCCCTCACCCCTCTGCGCCCGTCTCCGGCCCCCGGCAGGTGGGTTTGTGGGGACACCCTGCTCTAACTTGCGGGCGGGGCGGGGCCCCAGGCGGCTGGTGGGCGCAGGTGAGCTGCCCCCAGCGTCCCGGCTGCGGAGGCACCAGGGCGGGCAGGCGCACCGCATTGGGAGTGGGGGCGCGGCCGCGTCGCTGGTCCTCCCCGCTGGCTCGCCAGGGCCCCTGTTAGCCCCAACCCTCTCTTTCCCGTCCCCGCCCCACATTTTCCCTTCTCCCTCTGTATTTATAATCTACGTCACCTTGTGGGGCTGTTCCTGTTTCCCGGCGAGCTACCTTGAACCCAGCAGCAACAGAAGTAGAAAGGAATATATATGAACACACACGTCTACGCGGTTCAGATGCGTAAAGAATACATAACACACGTGAAGCGATGCCGTGTGAGCACGTCCACCGCTAGCGTCTACACTGGCGTCTGCTCACACGTCTACACCGTATTCATATCCGTATCCACACCGCGTCGCCTCCCTCCTCAAACCACCCCCGAGCCCCCACCGCCCCCAGCATCAGCCCCAGAGCCCTCCCCTCACCAGGCAGGACCCTGCACAGCCCTGTGCCCAGACCCCACTGTGCAAAGTGGAGACAGAGGTGGGGACGTTTGGGTCCCACCCATGGTTGCAGCGCCGGGGACGGAGCACAGCCAGGCACCAGGGTCTCCTTTTGCTGACACCCCTCTTCAAACACCCCAGAGGGCTCCTGTCTATGCTAACGCCCACCTCCGATGCCGCGTCGGCCCCCCAGGTAAGACCCGACCCCGTCCTTCCTCCACTGTCTGAGCACCGAAACCATCAGTGGCTGCTGGCTGTCCACGGGGACGCCTCACCTGTGGGGCTGGGGGAGCTCTGCCACCTTCTGTCACCCCCGTGACCTTGCGTTTACCAGGCATCAACTCCACTTCTGGACTCCACCATGCAGGACGCCCCCTCCCTGTGGTCACTCGCCACGTGTGGCCTCTGCTGGGCGCCCCCTTCCCAGCAGGGCATCCCTGTGCCACGGCCCCCCGACACGCAGCACTCTGCCCATCCTCCGGGAGAGCCCCCCTCGTGGGACTCAGCTCCTTTCCCTTTCTCTGACCTGCCAGATTCTCAGGGACGGCGCCTCCGCCCTCCTGCCAAGTTCTGCCCAGCTAGGTCAGGCTCCCAGGGGAGTCGCTGTCCGTGCAGGACCCGGTTCCTGGCGGGGACCCCCGGTCTTGGGAGAACCACATCGCACCGCTGTGGGGGGCTCAGCCTGCTCCTCCTGCTTCCTCTGGGGATGGGGTTGTCCGCCTCCCTGGCCCCTGTGTGTCCACGCGCCTGGATCTCTCTGCCCTGTTTCTCCCTCCCTGTCCTGTCCCCCAGGCCAGCTTCTGCCCGACCCTGCGGGCCCCCCTGAAGCCACGGCACAGCCCCTGCCTGGCCTCCTCCCACCACAGGCTGACATTCCCTGCCTGTCCCACTGGGCTGGCCCAACCCCCCTCTGCCCGCTGGGGAGGATTCTGGAGGGGCCTCTGCTCTGAGCCTGGGGGTCGTCAGGGCCACGCGCAGACCCTCCTGCCCTCGGCCCAGACAGGCTTGCTTTGGAAGGAGACAGGGGAGCAGAGAGTATTTGGGGCTTCCCGCTGCCCCTGCATGGATGCTTGCTGTGGACGCATTCTCCCCAGCGCTGTCCTCTGCTGTCTTCACCGGGTTCCCACTCCCCCCCACCCAGCCCGAGCGTCACGGGATAGCAGCCCGGCTCCCCGGCCCCCTTGGAGTCTGCAGTGTGGGCTAACGGCTCCTAGGACCCTGTGTGCGCGCACAGACCCACAGTGGCCTCCCTGGGGGACAGAGGGGGGTCAGGCCCGGAGCACGGCACACACAGAGCTCACTCGTCACAGGAGGATCGGGAACCGTTAGTGAAGGATTCGTATTTAATGATCAACACAGTAGAGAAAAGTCAGCATCCTGAAGAATCTGCCAGAATAACTTCCTGATTCCATTTTCAACACGTATGACTGAAGGTTGACTCTAAATTTTCTATTTAAAATTAGACTGTGTCAGAGAATTAAATAGAATTGCCAGCAACTCTGAAATGCTTCAGAGAACCTGAGGTTTGGTAGAAGCTCAATGTATCGGATGCACTAGAAACTTCTAAGCACTTGGTCGGGGGGGATTTCTGCTGTGATATCAGACATTCAAAGTGCTTAAGCAGGAGAGTAAACACATTATATTTGTGTCATTTTAAAAGGTTCAAGGGAATTTAATTAACTCAAGGCAGAAATGGAACTGATTGTTGTTTAATGGCATTTAATCTGTTCAACCCGAGTTAATCAAACATTAATCAGAGAAGAAGGGAAGGTGAATGTTCTTACTGGATTAGATTTATAACCATAATAATCGGAGCCCCTAGGTTTAATTTAAAAGCTTGAAGCAAATAGGTTTAGAAACGTGTAACTTCAACAAACTGTGTGGCAACTTTTCAAGACCAGCCTTAAATAATCTCTGTGAAGAAAGGTTCCAGAGCAAAAGCAAGCAAACCCCCCCAGAACCCCACCCCAACCGGAGCACAGCTGGGCTGCACCACCGAGCCTACTGAGCCCCAGCCAGGCACCCCAGCTCTGCTCCTGGGTGTTTGCGGGGTGCGCGAGGCTGGTTCCCCGAGCGGGTGGCCTGGGCCAGCAGCATCCACAGCCCCTGAGAATGTGCTGGAAACGCAGACGCCTGGGCCCTGCCCACCCCCCTGAGTGTAAGTGTCTGGGGTGGAGCCCAGCGGTCTGCATTTTAAGGAAACCCCTAGAGGATGGAGGTGCAGCCCGAGTCTGAGAACCCAGGCCTGGGCACCTGCCCCTGCCCGCTTATGGCCATCCCACTGCCTGGAGTCTCAGAGTTGCAGACCCATGAGGGCCTCCTGTCCCGGCTGGGCCCATAAGAGAGGACCCCGTTCCCAAGCCACGTGAGCAGAACCCGTCACAGTTTGGACCCGTGACCGAGTCAGGCCGGAACCGCTGGAGGCAGGCGTCCGCGCCCTCGGGCAGAGCGCTTCAGTTCCCGCGGGAGCTGCTCTCAGGACAGCGGGCGGGCGGGCGGGCAGGGATGTGGTTGGAGCGTGAATGCTGTGGGAGGCAGGGGCGTGGGGGCCGGGTCACAACGATGCACCTGAGCGGAGGGCCCAGCCCATTCCCTGGAAGCCACGCTGGTTTTCAGGAGTGACGGCCTTGGCCCTGCAGGCCCCATGGCCGTGGAAAGCCCGCCACCCAGCCCCGCCAGGAACACCAGTCCTCGAATGCGCCATCCGCTCCAAATCAAAACCCAATTTCATTTCTTTTCAAACCAAAATGGAGCACTGAATCATTTTTTCTCGAAGCCACTCCTGCAGAGGAGAGTCAGCCCATGCCGACCCGGCGGTGGGGTGCGGCCCCGGGCTCCAGGTGACGGCCGGGACTTTGCAGGCTGTAGCGTCTCCATCACCATGGGGACCTCTCCACCCGCCAGCTGCTCAGGACAAGTACTAGCAAGGCGGCTCTGACCTCCCTGAGCCCCCATCCCATCCCCCAGCAAACCCTGGGGGCGCTTCCTCAAAAATGCACCCAGACCACGCAGGATCTCACCACCTCCTCCCTGGTCCACACCACCTCATCTCCCTGCATCGTTCCAGAAGCCCTGGCCTCCCCGCTTCTGCCCTCACTCCCTCCACCCCGAATCCCAGGGGCCAGAGGGATCTCGGAAACATGGAAGCAGGCCTCTGCTCAGAGTCTCCGATGGCCCCGGCTCCCTCAGAGCAGAAGCCGGACCTTCTCCTCCTCCCCCCTCCCCACTGAGCTCCTGCTGCACACATATCTTTGCTGCTGGGGCACATCAGGCATGATCCTGCCCCAGGGCCTTTGCACTTGCCATTCCCTCTGCCTGGAACACCCTTCCTTTCCCCTGATCATCCACAGCTACCTCATGGCACCTGGAGGTCTTTCTATAGATGTCCCTTCTGGAGGGGGGGAGACTGCTATCTTTAAAACTGCCCCCTCCTCTGTATTCCGGCCCCTCCCTGCCTCCTTTCTCCCTTCGGTGCTTCTCACTAAGTGACACAGTTTCTCTCTCACCTCCTCCCTGGAAGCAGATCTGTTGCATCTGTTCCCTCCGTAGCTGGAGGCCTGGCGCTCACGGCATGTGGTAAATGAGGCCCAGCCCCCTGGGGAAATGCAGGCTCCGGGGAAGAGGGTCTCGCCCAGCGCTGGCGGGGAACAGGCTCTCTGAGCGCTTAAGATCTCCAAAGCCGCCTGCTCAGATGTGTTGGGTTTTGGTTCTGAGGGCTGTCAGGGGCGCTGTCCCTGAGGGGACCTGTGTTCCCAGCCACCGACATTCCCCAAAGCCCTGAGCAACAAAGTGCCCTCCCCGGGGGCTAGGTTGGACCTCAGCTTCGGACATCCAAGAGAGAAGGAGCTCTGCCACCCCAGAGTCCCTGATTTGCAACGAAGATTCTTCCAGAACTTTCCATTAGTTCTCCAAGCTGCCAGGCGAGGAAGTTTGAAACCAGGAGGGGCCCCTGGGGTGCAGGGAAGAGGGTGGGAGGGGTGGGGGCCGAGGCTCGTGGATCTCAGCTCGGGGCCTCCCTCACGGGTTCCCCTGCCTGTGCAGCCCCATGCCCTCCCCAGCGGGGCCCCAGTGGCCCAGTCCTGCCTGGGGCTTTTGCACGAGCACCAGGAGCAGCTATGGGGCCTCCGGTGCCCACGACCCCCATCTGCACCCTTGCCTTCCACATCCAACCGAGACAAACCTAGAACCGTGTGCATGGCAGGCAGGACAGCCCGAGGGCCGTGTCCCACTGTGGACACTCAGTTCCCTGCGCTGAAGGAGCAGCTTCGAATGTTTCCAACCACCCTGCAGCACCGAGAGCAAGTGGTGTTCACAATGGAATAGACGCGCATCACGTGGTGGTTTCTCACGCCGACTCCTGGTTCCCACCGGCCAGGAACCAGCAGCGCACGGGCCTGCCCGCCCCACCTCTGTTCTCCGGACGGGTCCAGTGGCCCCGAGCAGCACCACTTACCCTCATGCCCAGCTCGATGTTCTCGCCGCCGTACACCTCCATGCCCGGGTCCAGCAGCCCAATGTCCCCAAAGTACTCCCGGTCCACCACGAATGAGCAGCCGATCATGGCGGGGGTCCTGGCGGGGAGCAGAGACAGCGCATGAGTGGGTCACAGGTGCATAACCCCGAGCCCCGACCTGCTGTGGGTGCACAGCACGGACCAGGCGGTGGCCGGGAGAGCCCAGGACTCGGGACAGCTGCTTCTCACCTCCAGGATACAGGTGGGCCCCCCTTGGCGTCGTGCTTGTATCCTTCAGAGCCTGGGAAAGCACCCAGCACAAGCCAAGTCCAAACGCTAACCGAAGAATATCAGCAGACGACAAAAACCAGCACTCAAGTCAGGCGAGTTAGTGTAGGGATTTTAAAGACATCAGTTTACTTAGAGAGTTGTTTGGTTGTCCTGACCATCATTTCCCAAGCTTGAGTCACTTGCCTTCCTCCCTCAGCATTTTGTCCCGTCTGTAGGCCAGGACCCAGGGCTGCACTGGGCCGCGGCGTAGGTTGTGCACTGCTCAACTCTATGGACCCTTACTGACATCGAACTTTCTGAATAACACACCTTGAAATTTTTGAGTGCACAACCTGTAGAGCTATAGACTATAGATCGCCATCTGTTCTATTATTTCTATAATTATCTACACCCACACATTTAAAAACCATCAGTAAATCTCGCCTCGTCTACAGAAATTGTATCTGTGAATTCAGGCATCTGTGTGCCAGTTATATTTTTTCTAGTATGCATTACAAATCTACCAGTGCTGTGGGTCCCTGGGAAGCAGTCTCACGGAGCACCAAGAGTAAATCAGGGCACAATGAGACAGCATCACTGTGCATGGTATCATGCATTCATTCACTCATTCACTCAGTCATGAATTTAGGGAACAGTGAGCGTCTTCTAGGCGGTAAGGATAAAAAGACACTGAAAGTGTGTCTCTCGCAAGGAGGAGGCAGTCTAGATGCCGTAAGGAAGCAGGACGTCTAAGCTTTGGTGAAAGATTTTGCCTCAAAACAAAGACGAAGCCCATCTGCTTGTAGGCTGAGGGGCTGGTGTCTTCCAAGCCCTGAGAGGAGCCAGCAAAGGCCTCCCGGCGTCCACGGGGGCCCCGGGGCCGCTCCAGCACCGAGGTGGGGGCCGGACCTGCTCCCTCCTCTTCCAGCTGCTGTTGCAGAGACTACATCCCTCTTCCCTAAAACAACGGCAAAAACGGGTCTCCGTCACAATTTAAGAGAAACATTTCTGCTCAGTGAGTGGGAAGTCAGAAGTAAATGCCCATCGGTCGTCTAAGAGTAACAGAGGCATTAAAAAACGATTATCCTTTTATTTGTGCAAAGATTCAATTTGCTCTGTCATTAGATTTTGGTCACAAATCTAATGGTAACGAAATTTTAATGCTGCCTTTGACTTTTCATGGCAAGTGTTTGACGGGTTAAGTTATAACTCACCGACATACTGCACACACTTCTCCCATTTTCTTCATAGCAACGAACAATCTCAGGGTGATCTCTGGTGAATCAAAGTGCCAAATTCCCTGCCAAGTCTATTATAGCTGGTAATGATTTTTTTATTATTGCTCAGAGTTCCAAAATGAACTTAAACTCACGAGGTGATGGGGACAGAATCAGCGGCCGCTGAGTTTGTTTGCCTGGGAAGCTCTTGCCGTGATTACAGAACGCAGCAAGGCTCGGGCTGCTTTGGCTGAGGGGTTCTTGGGTTCCGGGGAGACGTCGCCGTGGGGCACCTTCATCCGGGCTGCTGTGTGACATGTGCGGCCCACGGCCGGGGGCCCCCCCGAGGCTCCTGCCTTGTAACAGACATGCAGACACGCACAGACACACGGACACACAGATACACGCTCCCGAGCCACGTAACCCCGCCCCGGAGCCCCGCACAGAGGGCGGCTGGTAAAATGAAGACCCCAAATGCGCCCTCTGGCCTTCAGGAGTCCGACAAAGGTCAAAGGTGAGCCAGCCTGCTCTGGCATCGTGATGAACGGTGCTCAGGGGCGTGGCCAGGCACACGCGAGGGGACGGCCCCGGGAGGAACGTGCAGCTATAGCACACGGGGTGCGAGGGGCCATTTGCGTATATTCTACGCGAGTGTGTGGAGAAACCGGTGTGGACGGGATCGGCCCGCTTGGAAGGCTCTGAGGCGACCGCCGGAAGTACCCCGTGCGCTCCGAGAGGTGGCGAGGGCGGCGAGGGCCGGTGGGCTCTGAGCCCACGGGCCGGGTGGCCTTCCCTGTGCTCGGCTCCTCCACCTGCACCCCGAGGGCAGGACACGGCCTCCCCACCTCCCACGGACTGCCGTGCGGACAACCGCGGCCCGTGAACGCAGCGAGTGTCTGCAGCGGGGAGCCTTGGCCAGGATTGCGCTCCCGACCCCGCCGTGGGCATTTGGCCTGGGGGCTAAGCCGGTGCATCCACAGGAAGCTGCAGCACAGAGGAGGTCAGCTTGGAGGCCATCCGCGCGGAGGCCGGAGTGAATTCGGGGGACGTCAGGACCCAGCCACCGAGCCTGTGGCTGTGGGAACCACCCAGCACCACGGGAAGCACCTCTCAGAAGACAAGCGAGAAAGTCAGAGAGGAAACGGTCACTGTTCCTCCACGGGGACCAGAGAAGCACCTGTGTGTGTGCCTGGAAGTGCGTCCTCACGCATACGCATGTCTGTGTTCACGTGTGCAGGTGTGTGCAGGTGGGAGTGGATCTCTGTGCTGGTCTGCAGGTGCACATGTGGGTATGTGTGTGAGATCCGGGCCCTCCCCCCACGCACTCCTGACTGTGGGAGGGGCAGGGTGCTGGGAGGACCCCCCAGCCGGACCCGAAGGTCTCCCTTCCTGGAGGCTTGTCCTGGGGCCCCGTGCCCGCTGGAAGCCCGCTCACACCCACAGGGCCCTCGCCGTCTGCTGGACACATGGGTGAGACTCTGCGCCAGTCCTGGGGATGGGAGCTCCAGCCCTGCCCGTGGGCTCATGGCCGTGGGACGTGCAGCATGCAGCCTGACACGCCGCTCCTGGGTGTACGAGGCGGCCGCCGGGCTGACACACTTTCTCCCGGAAGTCCCGGCTCCATCATTCCCATCCACTCTTCCCTCCTGCTTGAGCTTCAAGTATAATGAAGAGCAAAAAAATTCCCTCAAGTAAATCCTCAAACACCAGCCCCTCCCGGCCCGGCTTCTGATATGCAGGCGAGTCAGTGGGGAGGGCAGCAGCTCTTCCCCAGAGCGATGCGGGGGTGGGGAGAGCTCTCATCAGAGCGCTTTCCAGGAGAGACCCCCCCGCTGGGCTGGAAGCCATCCGTTCAGGCGGGGTGGGTCGTACGACCTCCAAGAGCGCCTTCTGCCGGGAGCCGGGTGCAGCGTGTCCTCTGAAGGGTCTGCCCCGCGGGCGGCGGTCGGAAGCCCTGTCCAGGTGGGGGGCCTGAGGGCGTCCTCCCGGTGAGGACAAGGACGAGGCGCAACGGCTTCAAGGGCCGAGGGCTCAGTACTCAGTGCGCGACTCCAGCCCCTCGAGGGCCAGGGGAACAGCCCCAGGGACCCACGAGCCCCACCACCGTGGCCCTGAGCAAAGCCCCCGTCCCCCACGTCTGCCTGGAGGCCCCCGTGACACGGGGTCTCCAGGAGTTAGTGCCAGCTCAAAGCCAGCGTGCAGCACCCCAAAACCAGTCATGTCTCCTACCTGCACCCTTGCTGGCCCAGCCCGATGGTCCTGAGTCTCACCCATGTTGTTACATGGATGACAGTTTGTCCCTTGGGCTCCGCAAAGTGAGCTGGAAGCCGGGCAGATGCCCCTCGGCCTCCCTGTTCACACCTGACGGTCGTCTGGGGCATTTCCATGACTGAGAACCGTGCGGCCGCTGGGAGCCTCCACGTGAGTCTCCACGTGGACCCAGGCTTCCATGGCTTCCAGGCCCACGGCCACGGGGACGGCGTGCCCAGCGGGACGTGGTTGCCCCGTGAGGAGAAACCGCCAAACAGTCTCCCAAAGCAGTTTTGCCAGTTCTGCCTCCGGGCTCGTGTGGGAGCTCCGACTGCCCACGTCCTCAGCAGCGCCCGGCGCGGCCCTCCCAATGGGCCTGGGCACCTGCTGGCGGTCACGTGCGCATTTCCCTCCTGGCAGAGGCCGGTGGGCATCTCCATGATGTGCCGGCCCTACCCATCTCCTTCGGTGTTGACTCTGTTTAAAGGCTTCACCTGTGTTTTATTTGGAGTTTTGGCATCAGGGTTTTCAAAAGCTCTCAGCTGGTGCTAGTGATGAGCAAAGTTTGAGACAAGACAGAGTTGGGCCAGAAAATCCTCCTTCCCATGCAGCTCGAGGCATCCAGAGGATACCAAAAATTTCAGGTGCTTCCCCTTGGGGTCTCTGACTTCACTGACTCCTAAAACGGGAACCACTAGGCCCTTGTTTTGCCTTTGCTCCTAATGAGGGATTATTGAGTGCATCCTGAATGAAGAACAATACCTTTCAAGCTGCTACTCCGAGCGAGCCGGGGACCTGCTGGTCCGCTCTGGACACGGGTGGCTCTGTGCCCCGTTTCGACGGCAAAGGCCCCAGAGCCCCAGCTCGTGCTCCCTGCGGCTCTCGGGAGCATCGGGGCCTGTCTCTGAGGACGTGGCCACCGGGACAGCGCCAGCCCGAGGGGGTTGCTGCCCTGGCTTCTGGGGACTCCCGGTCTTACTGCTCAGAGCAGCCCTCTGTGCTGACAGTGGTTCTCCTTAAAATCAGCGGGGTGCAGGGCTCGGGCCGGGCTATTGCTCCCCAGTGTCTGCTGCCTTCGGGCTGGATGTCCCCGCTGCTCTTTGCCCGCAGGGCTGGTGCTTGGAAGCCCCCACAAGGCCCTCTGCGGGGAGAGAGCTTTCAAAGGCACACTGAGACACAGCTCCCGTGGCTCCTGGGCACAGTGAGCAGTTTCAGCAGTATTTTGGCAGGGACATGCCAGTTTGAACAGAGTGGGGGGCAGGCGGCTCCCAGCCCCTGAAATCTCAAGCCCCTGTGGGGGGCCCCCGGGGGTCAGCCAGTCCCACAGGCTCGTGGCTGCACCCCCAGGACCTAGTTAGGAAGCCCGGATTCCCAGGGCTCCGCAGACGGGGCCGGGGTTGCAGACCGGAGCTGATGATGGACAGGGATCGGCAGGTGGCAGAGGATCTGGGGGCGACGGGGAGCGGTGGTGACTGCAGCCGCTGGAGGCCCACGCCTGTTTAGACGCAGCCCCTTCTCAATTCGGGCGATGGCTGCCTTGTGAGAGTGTGGGCCTTCCCACCTCCCAAAAGGTGCGGGATCTGTGTATTTTTAACATGTAAAAATCTGTTTTCATGTTTAGGAACCGATTTAAATACGCGCGTTTGAGGACAGCTGTGGGGTCTCTGCTGGGCTCTCGGTCCCGCGGCCCACGCGGCGGCCGCTTTCCCTGGCTCCTCCTCCCTGCGCGTGCACCCCCTGCTGTCCGCCCCCCACTGGTCAGCAGTCCCGCCACACGCCGGCCGGCCCCAAGCCCCGCCCCCGCAGCGGGCGCACCCCCTCCCCCGCCGCCCGGGCCTGCCCCCCAGGGCCCCGCCGGCGTGCTCACCGGATGGGCGCCGCCTCGTCCCCGCGGTCCAGCCAGTCCTGGGGCGGGATGATGTACATGCACCAGAGGCCCCAGTTGTAGCCGTGGGCCGCGCTAGCGTATTGCTGCAACTCAAACGTGTCGTACTTGATGTTGTCGATGGCCGGCAGCACGATGCGACGGCGGTCCTCCTGGATCCGCGAGAGCACGGGCTCAGCCCTGCGGGGAGGCGCACGCCCGTGAGGAAGGGCAGGGGCGCGGGGACCCCGCAGCCTGCGCCCCCAGGAGGGGCCCGCCGCCCACAGGCAGGGTGACGTCGGGAGGCCAGCGAGACTGCCAGCCTGCCGCGGGGCCAGGGCGTTGGCCCCGGGAGCCCAGGGCGTGTCTGGCCGCAGACCTGCGCCGCCCGGGGCCTCGCCCTCCCCTTCCGGCTCCGGATCCCACTCCCTGCCCCTCCTTTCCTGCTCCTGTGGAAGGTACACTCCCGTACAGGCACTAATTTGAGGACCGATTATGTGCCACGCCCTGGTCTAACAAACTGGAATACTTCCATAGACTTAAAAAGAAAATCCATGCCTCAGAGAGCTTATGGTCTGTTGGAAGGACGAGAGAGGCTACTGGGTACTGTTGTGCAGTGTGCAACCTACACAGCAGTACGCAGTGGCCCTGAGAGGGTGGGCGGGCAGCCATTAACGTATAAGGGAAGGTATGTTAGAAGGTGACCGGTATCCTGCGGGAAAGAGAGCAAGGTAAGGCTGACTTGGGGTTGCAGTTTTAAACAGGGCATCAGTGTAGGTTGCCCTGGGCAACGAGCAGGAGGAGGTGGGGGGCCGGTGGGTGTCAGGGGGATGGGGAGGGCGCGGCCAGCGCTGAGGCCCTGGGATGTGAGCCTGGAATGGAGAAGTGGGGGCAGCGGACATGGTGAAGCCAGCGAGCAGAGGGACCCGAGGACGCGGGCTCTCGGGTGACCTCTCTGGACAGCAGCGTGAGTTGCAGACTGTGCGGCGAGTCCACGGGGAAGCAGGTGCGGCTTCGCCCTTGGACGTGCCCCATCCCCCGCAAGGACGAGACCCGACCACAAGCCCAGCCTCTGAGCTGGAGTTCAGCTGTGGCCATGGGCTGCCCGCTGCCCGGGTGACCAGAGCCGCAGAGGGGCCGGGAGCCGCGGGGAGGGGGGGGAGCCCCGGGGGCGGGTCCTCTGGTCCCACCTGGCGACATCTGCCTCGTGGCCCATCCTCTTCCCCATCCTGCTGAGCGACAGCCTGGTATTTACCTGCTTTTCAGCTTTGCGAGGAGGAGGATTAATTAATTACTGTTCGCAAAGCGCCCAGAGATGGAGAGCCCTCTGTAAATGCCACATCTGCTAATGAGGCAGCATCCCTGTGGGGGCCGCTCTGGGAGGGGAGGGCTATTTGCAGATGGATAACTGGGTTTTGGGTCGTGAAAATGAAAGTTACACTCGTTTAAAATTGCATTTGGAGGGACAGACTCGCGCCTCTCCCAGACGGCTTCCAAATGCCCGAGGGAGGAACCACCAGCAAGTGCGGTTGTGCAGTGCGCAGCCTACACAGCCCCGTGGAGCGACCCTGGTGGGGGCAGGCAGTGATCCGTAAGGAAGGATACAAGGTGATGCACACTGTGGTTCTCGAGAAGAAGGGCTGTCTCACGAGGGTGGCAGAGCGGAGAGAGACGGGGGCCAGGAGGGGAAGCCGAGCAGAAGAAACTCGCATCTCTGCCAAGCGTGCGGGGACAGAACCGACCCTCGTGACAAGCGCGTGGCGCTGGGGCGGCTGAGACCCTCCAGGAGAGGGGAAGGAGAAGGCTCCACTAGGAGACGCCGAGCCCCTGCTGGAGCCAGTGGTAGCTGGAGGGAAACCACGACCTTGGAGACCCCGGGGCGCCAGACCCTCGCGGACCAGCTGGGGACGCGGGAACCATGCACAGGGACCGCGCAGACTCAGGACCCCGCCAGGCCACCAGTCCTCAGTCGGAGCCGCCACCGCCGACCCCTCGTTTCCCGCGGCTGGTATCCCAGGGAATGTCTTACGTTAGGCTTCGCAGCGTTTAAAAATATGCGTTGGGAGATTTGATACAAAAATCGTGAGTTTTAGTTTCTACTGAAATGGGGCAAGCCGCCACCGTGAGCCGACTTCTCCCTGCGGCAACACAGGTGGGCGCTGCGGCCCCTGAAGACCCACCCACTGCAGCTTTGACCTGGATTACGTGGCTGGCCCTAAGGCCAACGATGAGGACCCCCCACACAACACACCAAGAAACAGAAGAGGAGAGTCACGGGCACTCGGTGGAGAAGCCGGGGGAGGACAGAGGCGGCAGGGCTGTGGCCACAGCCCAGGGATGCCGCAGACCCTGGAGGCTGGAGGAGACAAGGAAGGACACCCCGGGCGCCTGGGGGGGTGTGGCTCGACTGACACCAGTGTCCCCTCAGTGGACTTCGGGCCCCAGAAACGAGAAAGTAGTTTCTGTTGTTTAGAGCCACCCGGGTTGTGTGGTCAGAGCCCCGGGACGCTGATACACGAGGTCAACCCTCCTTCTGCCCACAGGCCGCTCCCAGGCACACGCATGTGTCCAAAGCGTCCACTCAGCTCCCAGGCCACCTCAAACCCGGCTGTCCCCTGGGGGCCCGGTCTGCCATCCTGAGTACTGATCCAACCCCGAGGGCCTGGAGCCAGGCGCCAGTCTCTCACACAGTCCTGGCAACAGCCCGCACCCCGTGCACGCTTCCAGCATCCCACCTGAAGGCGAGGAGATGGGCGCGCCTCGCCCTCCCCCGCCCGCACCATGCTGGCAAGTGGGACGTCCTGCCGTGACCCGTTCCCTTACCTACAGCGTTGCCGCAGGATCGCTGCCCCCCCCTCCCCCGCCCACGATATATCCCTTGCTCATCTGCACAGGGCACCCCCATGTGCAGCCATCAGAGAAGTTAAGGGAACAGCCGGCGCTTTCCAGAACACTCGGAAGCATGTCCTGCTATTCGTCAAGGTGTCCTTGGACACGGGCTCTGAGGATATCAGCGCACCCTCTGCGTCTGGACGACGGGGTCTGGACAGAGGCGCCAGGACCAGCCCTGGGTCCGACACTCCCCGGGGACCCGGCTTCCCCCTTGACTGGCGATAACGTGCTGGGCAACTGACACCATTCTTAAGGCTGCTTTAGAGCTGGAGGAAGCTTCCAGGGGCCCAGGCTCTATCCTTGGCACGCGCCAGGACCCCGGGGCCCCACGCTGCAGACCCTAGGCCACGCAGACCTGCACTTCCTGCAGCCCATAGGGGCTGCTGGCCCGGAGGCCACACGGAGCATCGGCCTGCAGGGCAAGCATGAGCCCAGGGCTGGAGCCCCCGCCTTCCTGCTGGGGTGCTGGGTGCGGGGTCACAACGCTAGGTCATCCTGCACACCCGCTCCTGAGTCACCGTGTATCCCCGCCACTCCCTGGCCACGTCCCCCTGCAGGCGTCTCGTTACAGGTCCACTTTGCCCCTGCACGGTGGACGAGAGGGCCCCCAGGACAAGAAACTGCTTCCAACTGGTGCTGGGGGCTTGGGCTGCGAGCAGCGGATCGGGACCCCGCGGGCGGCACGTGCACGTGGCAAGTGCCCCACAGCTGTGTGTGTGCCCTGGTCGGAGGCCATGCGCACATGCTCGCTCTGTGCTGTGACCTGCTGGACACATAACATCCTGCGGTCTGCGCCTCCCGAGCGGCTTCCGGCCCAGGAGCTGGGCGTGAGAAGCCCCAGGCTGGACTCGGATGCCCCGGGCCCCAGGCTCATCTTTTGCTGGCCCCTGCAGGGAGTCCCCGAAGCCAGCCCCACCCCCAGCTCCGCCCCCCGCGCCCCACTCTCACCAGCCCGTGCCGAACTCCACGTGGGCGTCGAAGAAGCCGACCACGGGGGCCGTGGCCACTTTCCAGCCCTGCAGCCGCGCCCGGATCAAGCCTTCCCTGCGGTTGTTGCGGACGATCTTCACCAGGCCCGGGTACCGCCTGTTGACGTACTGATCCAGGCTGGCTTTGAGCTCCACTGCAGGGGACACAGAGATGCCTCAGCACGCCTGCACCCCGAAAGGGCCCTGAGGTCGCCCCAGGTTGGTGTGGGCAGGCTGGGGCGCTGTGTGCCCTGGGCCGGTACTCCACAGCCACTGAAGGGCACCTGCATGGTAAGGTGTAGGTAAGGGCACGGGTCACGGCGGGACGTCCCACTTGCCAGCATGGTGCGGGCGGGGGAGGGCGAGGCGTGCCCACCTCCTCGCCTTCAGGTGGGATGCTGGAAGCATGCACGGGGTGCGGGCTGTCGCCAGGACTGTGTGAGAGACTGGCGCCTGGCTCCAGGCCCTCGGGGTTGGATCAGTACTCGGGATGGCAGACCGGGCCCCCAGGGGACAGCCGGGTTTGAGGTGGCCTGGGAGCTGAGCGGACGCTTTGGACACATGCAGCCATTGAAGGGCACCTGCAGCCGGACATGCTTCAAGGGGCTGGGGAGACCGCGACAAGACCCCGCCCCGTGAGGCTGGCCCTCCAGTCGGGGGGATGACAGACAAAACCAGACAAATGGGACTGAGTGGACAGACACGCGTGTCACGAAGACAGGAGACCCCGGGACCGAGTTCCTTCCCTGTGAAGAAGGAAGTCCACACATGGATGCACAGCGAGCACATGTGGTCGGTCCACGCCGTGGGGCATTCAGCCGTGACACCCTACAACTGAGGACAGATGCGGTGTGATCCCACTTCTCTGAAGCCCCGACAGACGCCACCTTCATAAGACAGTGGGCAGGGTGAGGGTGCCAGGGGCTGGGGGAGCATTTAGTGGGGACAGACCTCCAGGTTGGGAAGATGGAAAGTTCTGCAGACGGACAGTGGGGACGGCTGCACAATAGTGTGTGTGCTTCATGCCCTTGAACTGAGCACTGATGTTTTAAATGGCTAATTTTATGTTATGAGAATTTCAGCTCCATAAATCACTAAAAACTCAGTGAAGGCACAGGTGAAAAACCAGGAGGGACTTGAGGACGCACCACAGACCGAATGTGCACCCAAACAGGCGCATCTACAGCAGATCAGAGCCGGCAGAGAAGAGAGGCAGTGGGGTCTCTCCAGGTGGCTGGGCAGGGCGTCCCCCTGCAACCTGCCAGCGGAAGCCACCTGTCCCCGGGACCCAGGGACGGCCACTGGTCCTTCCCAGTAACAGCCTCCAGCCCCATCCTGCCCTTTCCAGAGAAGGTGGCCACCCAACCCTCGCTCCTTTCATAGGGTCAGCTCGGGCCCTGCAGCGTAGACATCCAGACCGACCCTAGGTTGGACGTGGCACATCCCGCCCTTGGAGGGCTCCGGAGGTATCCCCCAAATTTCCTCCACTTCCCTCCCTCCTGAGGTGCGGAGGAGAGGCCAGGATGATGAGCCCACGGGACCCCAGTCTGGGGGCCGCCCACGGTGGGTTCAGGCTCCTGGCTCGGCTGGTGCCCAGGCACCTCTGGACCCCTGGCAGGGGCTGTGAGCCCTCCATGCCTGGTGGGTGTGGGATGTGCCCAGGGTCCCCGCTGTGAGTGCCAGCCCAGCTCCCCCGCAGCGGACCCTCACTGGAGCCCCCACCCCTGTCACTGGCAAGAAGCAAGAGGTATGATCAGCAGATAGGGGAACTCAGCCTGCCTGGGCTTTTCTGGGTGACATCTGTAGGGGATGAATTGAGCCCCCAAATTCAAGTCCAGCCACAGCCTCAGAATGGGACCTATTTCAAAGTAGGGTCTTTGTGGATGTAACCGGTTAAGGATCTTGAGATGAAATCCCCCTGGATTTAGGGTGGGCCTAGTCCAACAACAGGTGTCCGTACAAGACGAGACATACAGGGGGAGGGATGCAACCCCAGCCGAGCACAAAGGACGCCAACAGTCCCCAGAGCCGCGAGAGGCGGGGAGGACTCTGGCCTGGAACCTCCCGGGTGTGCGGCCTGGCCCACCGACTCCAGCCTCCGGCCCCCAGCTCCAGCATGCTTGCGCTGTGGGGGTGCCTCACTGCCCCCCACCTACCACTGTCACTGTTGTCGTCCACCAGGATGACCTCCTTGAGGAGCCGCGAGGGCGTGCGGTTGACCACGCTGTGCACGGAGCGCAGGATGACGGAGAGGGCCTCATTGACAAAGATGAAGACCACGGAGATCTGGGGCAGGTCGGCGGCATGGGTTACCTGTCGGCACCTGCAGGAGACACGGTTGGCGGTCAGCGGTCAGTGTGGGGCGTGCCCGCTCAGCTGGTTCTAAATCTTACAACCAGCGGAAGAGCAGCAACAAGGCCGTGGGAGGAACGCCCAGACTCAGTGATTGCATCCGTCAGAAGCCATGGGCTCGTGTGCTCCGAGCCTCAGCTCGCTGCGTCCTCGCTGAAAGTCAGGGAATGGCGGTCATGTCAGGCTATGGCCTGGTGGTGGGTGGTGGGTGGTGGGTAGGGCCCAGCCCTGAGCCCAGCCCTGAGCCCAGCGCCGTCAACACCTGGTTCCATCTGCAGTGCACGTGCAGTGGGGGGCTGTGGGGCAGCATCTACAGTGAGCCCTGTATCCCAGGTGTTGCCCGGGTAGTGGGCAATGGGCTGCAGGGGGGCCGGGCCAACATCAGCTGAAGGCTGTTGCAGTGGACGTGAAGTCTGCAGGGATGGCCTCATCATCGGGGCTGAAGGTAACAGCCTCGGCTAAACCTAAGGACTGAGGGGCACACGGGGGGGGATGTGCGGTTCTCCCAGGGGTCTCGTTGCGGAGGATGGGCGTAGGGGCTGGGCATGGGGGCTGAGCGAGGGGCAAGGGATGTCCGGTTCTTCAATGTAATTAAATGATGCATGTTTGTTAAGGAGCCCGCAGAAGGCAACGGGCTGTTGGTGTAATAACGTGATGGAATAAATTCATCAGGGGGCAAAGGGAGATGAACAGGAACTTAGCAAACAGTCAAAAATAAGGTGATGGAAAAAAGAGGAAAGAAAAGTAAAGGAAATACGAAGATACACCTGGAGGAGTCCACGAAGGTTTGCTGCCACAATAAACGTAAACACACCAAATCTTTCCTTAAGATGGCAGAGGCCACTGGCCTTGGCTAGACACACACACTCTCACACCCACACACTCACACCCATGCACTCTCACACACATGCTCACACTCACACATGCTCACACTCACTCTCACTCATCCTCTCTCACCCACAGAATCACACACATACACTCACACATGCTTACACACTCACACGCATGCTCACGTTTACACTCTCACACCCACATGCTCATACTCACACTCTCACAATGCTCACACTCACGCTCACACCCACAGAATCACACACATGCTCACACTCACACACATGGTCACTCACACTCACACACATGCTCACACACTCGCATGCTCATGCTCACTCACACACATACACCCAATCACACAATGCTCACACTCATGCTCACACCCACACAATCACACACATGCTCATTCACACTCACACATGCTCACTCACGCTCTCACACCCAATCACACACATGCTCGCACTCACACACATGCTCACACTCACGCTCTCACACATGCTCACACTCACGCTCTCACAATCACACACATGCTCACACTCACACTCACACACAGCCCTGCTCCAAAGGGCCAACTTCCCTCCTACAGAGTGAGTGCAGACAGGCTTTGAACCCCAGCCATCCGCCACGCCCAGGGCCAGGTGCTGCCCTAGCATGCGGACAGCGCCAGTGAGCCCCTCCTAGCCCACAGTGTGTTGGGGGCTGTGTGCTAGTGTCTCTGGCCTCACGGTGGTGCCCAGACAAGAACAGTGGACATGGCAGCATGATTTCACAGAGGAAGGGGTGGAGGCAGGGACAAAATAGGGCCATGGGTGGGGACCCTGGGGCCATCTCTAGATCAGGTAGGCAGGGAGGAGCCGTGAGCAACCTGGCAGTGAGTTTAGCCCTGCCCTGCTCAGCTCGGCTGCAGAGCAAACACCACGGACGGGATGGTCTAAGCCACACAAGTGCGCTCCTCAGTCTGGAGGTGGGGAGTCCAGATCCAAGGGCAGCAGGGCCGGCTCCTCCCAAGGTCTCCCCTCGGTGTGCAGACACTGTCTTCCCACTTTCCCACCGTGTCCTCAGTGGTCGTGCCCTGTGCATGTCTGCACCCTGCTCTGCTCTCCACGGGGACTCAGTCGTAGGGGGCAGGCCCACCCGGGGGACCCCACTCCACCTGTCACCTCTGTAAGGCCCTGTCTCCCCACACAGTCACATCCTGAGGTGTGGGGGTCAGGGCTCCCATGTATGAACCTGGGGGGACACAGTTCAGCCTGTAGCAGACCCAAAGAACAGAGGAACCAGCCATGTGGAGGACGAGGGGACAAAGAACCAGCAGGTGGGGTGCACTGGGCATGAAGAGAAATAGGCTGTGCTGGTGAGGCGGGCTGTGGGGGCATGGCAGGCTGTGGAGGGCAGCGTGCCCCTGCCTCAGTGGACACTCAGCCCCTTTCCACCCTCCACAATGCAGACACACACGCGGCTGGCCTCCCCCCTGCAGCTCTGGCCATGAGTCCCCAGGATTTATTATGGTGTGGCATTGGAGGAGGCAGCAGCTGGACACGGGTGGCCCGTGCGAGGTGCCTGTTCTCATGACCTTCCACGTGATGTAGATGTTCCTGCCAGGCCACCTGCGCTTCACCCTAGGGGTCATGGCAGCCACTCACCATAGAGACACGCTGCCTTCACCGGATGGAAAATGCTCTTTGTGCAAGCTCAGGCCCCTGCTGGTTCCTGACTCAGACACAGAGCTCCCAAGCTGCCGGCCACTCTGGGGAGAGCACAGGCTCCCGGGAAAGCAGGGCAATAGAACCGTCCGGATATACTCTCCATTCTCTGCTCTGCAGGTCCATCAGGCAGGAACAATGTGAGTGGTGCAGGGGACTCACGGGCCGGCCTCAGTGAGAAGTTCAGGGGTGTGTGCCTTCGGGCCCACTGGGCCGGGGGCTCAAGATGTCGGCAGGACCCAGGGCCTTTTCTCGCTCCACACCTTCCTCGGGCTGGGCGATGCTCTGGGGAGGGCAATCCAGTTCCCAGCACAGGTGGGAAAGCAGGGTGCATCTCCTTGGCTCTGATTGGACGGCGCGCCCTGCCGTGGACCAATCACGATGGCCCGAGGAGACGGGGCACTCTGATTGGCCTCCCCGTGGATTACGTCACTTCTTGAGTCTGGGAGTCGGGAGGGGGCTTCGCGAGGACCTCAGCCGAGGACCGGCAGCTGGTCGCCGGGAAGGCGGGGGACCCTGACGGCCCGGCCCCGCAGTGGGGACTCTGTCCCCCGCCTTTCCTTCTGTTCTCCTGCAGATAAGAGTATCCGCTGGGCTAGTGGTGTGTTCGAGGGCCTCCACTTTGAAGAGCCCTCCCTTGGCTGTGGGTTGAAAGGTGTCGCCCTCCTCCACAAGAGAGCCCGCGAAGGTGACCTTGGGAAACAGGGACTTTGCAGGTGTACCTATGTCCCGGATCTCAAGGTGAAAAACATGCTGGCCTTCGGGGCAGCCCCAACTCCAGTGACAGGTGCCCGTAAGG
>NC_138381.1:81063251-81084865 GCF_054177405.1 Leptonychotes weddellii
AAGGATGAGGGGAGGGGGAATGGGGAGGGGCAGAGAGGGAGGGTGTGGGGGGAGGGGAGGGGAGAGGAGAGGAGGGGAGGGCAGGGGTGAGAAAGGGCAGAGGAGAAGGATGAGGGGAGGGGGAATGGGGAGGGGCAGAGAAGGAGGGTGTGGGTGGGAGGGGAGAGGAGAGGAGGGGAGGGGAGGGCAGGGGTGAGAAAGGGCAGAGGAGAAGGATGAGGGGAGGGGGAATGGGGAGGGGCAGAGGGGGAGGGTGTGGGAGGGGAGGGAAGACACTCTGGGTGCTTGGCCAGCATCTATTGTCTCTGTCCTTTTCATTAGCAGAACCACAGTTCATTTGGGGTAGAAATGAGTTCAGCTAAAATGCTCGCCTCCCTGGGCTGACCTTGCGGCCAGGGGTGGCATGGGACCAAACTCTGATCAGTAAGATTTAAGTGGAATTTGCTGGGTGGAATTTCTGGGAAATGTGTCTAAAAGGCATGGTCTCAGCCGGTGTATGTGCGTTTTTTGCCTTTTACCTGCGGTCCCTCCTCCTTTCTCCTGCCTGGAGCTAGGACTCAATGCCCAGGGCTGGAACGGCCGCCCTGCGACCACGAGGCCGAATGCTGCACACTAGGAAGGGAGGGGCTGGAACCAAATGCGGTTGGGTCCTTGAGGCCCCACGGCTGTCAGGCCGTGGGCGTTGGGCGGCCACGAGACCCTGAATTCCATCCCCCAGAGACGCGAGGGAGTGGGCCCTGCTGCAGAGGGACCAGCTGCCAGGGCTGGCCGTCCCGGGGCCCCTTCCAGCCCCCCTCCCAGAAGAGTCACGTCACACCTGCAACCCACGCCTTCCAGCCAGGGTACCGGGCACACATGGGCGGCTGAAAGAGTTTTCAGCGCAGGAGGAAGCGCGGGAGGAGGTGCGGCGTTCAAGCTCCCAGCTTCCTTGAGTCACAGATTCCATCTGTCACGGGGACGTCAGCCGGTGTTCTGGGAGGAGACAGCCCCAGTGCAGACGCTGGTCACAAGCACAGCTGAGAGGGGAGGCAGAGCAGAGGGCCGTGGGGGGGTGGTGCCCTCAGCATCCGGCTCCCCACGTCTGGCAGGCCAGCCGACAGACCACCGGCCACCCTGGAATCAGCCAGAATCTTAGATTTGAATCAACACCACCAATTGCTAAAAAGCAATAAATATCTGACAAGACGGGGAAAAAGTTTACAAGGACAGACGTGAAGAAAGATGGGAATCTGAGATGAGTGCTTTCTCGAAGTGCGGGTGGGTGTTGTCCTGAATACTGCGAACTCCACATCTCAAGCGGGGGAGAAGTCAGGGGCCAGATGGCCCCCTGTGTGGGGCAGCAGCCTTGGACGGGGTGGGAGGGCCCGCTCACAGCCCCAGGAGCCCGGAAGGACAGACACAAAACTCCTGTCCATGGTGGGTCCAATGAGGCCGAGGACTGAGCTTCCCTGACGGCGCGCACACCCGTCCCACACGCCGGGGCCCCGCGCAGAGGCAGAGAGGACCGGCTGCCCACGCTGCCCTCACCAGCCGTCTCCTGCTCCTCAGGTCGCCCAGCAGGCGGGACTCCGAGGCTCATGGTGGACAGACCGCCGGTCACCTGCCGGGGCTATGGGCCGTGCCCTCCCGCACCCTCGACCCTGGTGGCCGCCTTCTCGGGGAGAGTGGGGTGGAAACAGCAGTGAGCAGAGCACCCACCAACTCCCAGCTCCTCTCTTGCTTTGCCCTATAAAAATGTAGGCCAATCTAACACGCCTGCTATTAATTTTGATGATTGCAAAGTGGAAGTAAAAGAAGCAGGCCCCGCGTGGCTTTGTAGGCGACAGCTCCGCCCCAGGTTCCGCGCACCCACTCTCCCCACGCGCCACGGCCAATTACGTCTCAGGCCTGTTAAGGATCTCTGGGGACCCAAACTGGGGTTGTGTTGTTAAAGGCCAAAGATGGACCGCCCTTCTGGAACCGTGAAGTCATGAATATTTTGCAGGACATGGCAACACCTGTAAGATATGTTCTCACTGAGACCAGTCGAGTGTTTGATAAATCCTCATATGTCATGTGAAATATACAAAGCATGCAAAATAAGGAGTGACTGGAAATATCCGGCAAAATGGATTTCCTGGCGCTCTCTCTCTCTTTGTAAGCGTGTCCTGTGGCCTGCTCCATCCAGCTCCAGTTTGGGTCTCCTGATTGCTGGGGAGTGGGCACAGGGACATTTGGGAGTCCTGTCCCTCAGCAGCCACCTGGCTCCAAGTGCGGCTGCATGGAAGGTGGGAGTGGTCAGGTCCCCAGCCTCTGACGATAGACGTGCTCTCGCTGGGCTGAGTTCTCTGCTCAGATCCCGACTGCCAAATCTCCCGGGAAACGCAGGCGGTCATGAACAGGAGGATACCGAGGGCCCGTGCTCTGGGGAAGATGTGGGGATGTAGGGCCGGACCCCAGGAGCTGAGAGTCTGGCTGGCTCTGGCCGGGAGCCCCTTTGGGTGGGGACAGAGGATCCAGCCCCTCCTTCAGCTGGCCTCCTGACCCCCAGGGCGGGGATGCCGGCCTTGCTGGCTGCCCCAGCCCCAGCACCTGCTTCACAGTGGTGCTCACCAAACAGGTGCACTGAGAGAATGCATGCGTGCATGAATGAATGACCGGAGGGTGGGCAACTGCGGGCTCCCAATCTGAAGGACACAGAGCCAGAGCCGTGAGTGCTGCCCCCAGAGTTCCATCCAGGGCACAGTGACCTTCCAGACAAGGAACGGTGGACAAGCACAAAGTGTCCCTGTCTCAGCCCGCCCTGGCTGCCCTAGGAAACACACGGACTGGGTGCTTACACGCCCTTATTTCTCACAGCCCTGGAGGCTGGGAGTCCACACCAAGGCACCAATGTGCCTCTCGGTCGAGCCTGTCCCTGGCCTGTCTCCTGGCCAGCAGTTCTTGCTGTGTCCTCAACAGTCTGTCCTTGGTGTGCGCGTTCAGAGCGAGAAACGGGATATCTGTCTCTCTTCCTCTTCCTGCGAGGCCACCAATCCCCCATGGGGGCCCCCTTGAGAACCTTTCTGAGCCTGAGGGGGAGGGTTCCCTGCAGGGAATCTGCAGGGAGGGTTCCCATGGGGGAATCTGGGGCACACACATTCGGTCGCTTGGGTCCATTTCTGCCCCCCGGAACTCATGTCCTTCTCTTGTGCCAAGTGCACACACTCCACACTCCCCGAGATGTCAGTTGTTCCAGCACCAACTCTGGAGTCTGAAGTCAAAGCCTGTCTCCACAGCGGCACACACAGCTCCCCAGACCTGAGCCACGGGGCAGCAGCACGTCCCTCATGGCTGCTGGGCAGGCGTTCAGGTTTGCTCAGCTTGGTGCCAGAGCCAAGCCCAGAATTCAAACCCCACCTTCACCCACGTCCTAACTGTGGGTAAAATACTTGAGTATTGTGAGCCTCTGTTTCCCCATCTGAGTTAAGGTGACAGCACCTCCCTCATGGGACCCACACTCCCCCAGGGCCTTCAGCCACAGGGCCTTCAGTGGTGGGCATCCTGGGCCAGCGGAGCTGCCTGTCTGGGGGTGGGGACAGCTCGAAGAACACCTGATCTAAGCCGGCCCTCGCTGAGTGCCTTCTGACCCCAAAGGCCCCAGGTCAGGGATAGAGAGGCTGGAGCTGGGTGTCCGCCCTTCCAGTGGCTGACAGGACCCTCGGGAGAGAGGAGATGGGGAAGGTCTAGAATCTGGCCACATGTTTCTGCAGGACCCAAACACCTAGCTGTCTTTTCTCCTCATCTGAGTTTCTGCAGCCCTGGGAAGGAGAACATGCCCCACATCCCTGTTCTCAGGGGCAGCTAGGGCTTCTTGCAGCCCTGGGCAGTGCCTACGGTCCATGTCTCTGCCCCCAGGGGGGACACCCTTCTGCCAGGGCCACACTGGACATGAGGCTCTCATACCCATACTTGTGCCTGACAGGCTATTTGTCTGCACATGGGAGCATCTGGGCCCAATTTGCCTTCCTGGCCTTCTGTCCTCCTCCAGCCATTCAGGATACTTGCTTCCCTTTCTCAGTGCTTGGCCTTTCTCACTGTGCAGGATCTCCCATACCCATCCACCCACCCACTCATCCATCCATCCATCCATCCACCCATCCATCCATTCATCCATCCATCCATCCCCACTCATCCACCCACCCACTCATCCACCCACCCATCCATTCATCCATCCATCTACCCACCCACCCACTCATCCATCCATCCAACCATCATCCATCCATCCATTCATCTACCCATCTATCCACACATCCACCCACTCATCCATCCAACCATCCATCCACCCACCCACCCATCCATCCATCCATCCACCCATCCATCTACCTACCTACTCATCTATCCATCTATCCATCCATCCACCCATCCATCCATCCACCCAACCATCTACCTACCTACTCATCTATCCATCCATCCATCCATCCATCCATCCATCCCCACTCATCCACCCACCCATCCATCCACCCACCCACTCATCCACCCACCCATCCATCCACCTACCCATCTACCCACCCACCCACCCATCCATTCATCCACTCATCTACCTACCCACCCACTCATCCATCCATCCATCCAACCATCCATCCATCTACCCATCCATCCATCCATCCATCCATCTACCCATCCATCCATCCACCCACCCAACCATTCATCCACCCATCTACCATCCACCCACCCACTCATCTATCCATCCATCCACTCATCCACCCATCCATCTACCCACCCAACCATTCATCCACCCATCTACCCATCCACCCACCCACTCATCCATCCATCCATCCACCCACTCATCCATCCACTCAAACATCCTTCCACCCATCCAATGAACAAATATTTATTAAGAAACCATTATGTGCCAGGCATCATGCTATCCATCTATCCAAATACCACCCAATTTCAACTATTTTTCTTCCTTCACCTTTGCTCACATTTCTGAGGACCAACTATGTGTCAGGCACGTTTCTAAACACTTTGTACGCATTATCTTTTTTCTTTTTTTAGATTTTATTTATTTGAGAGAGAGTGTGCGCACAAGCAGGGGGAGGAGTGAGGGAGAGGGAGAAGCAGACTCCCAGCTGAGCAGGGAGTCTGACGTGGGACTCAGTCCTAGGACCCTGAGATCATGACCTGAGCTGAAAGCAGATGATTAACTGACTGAGCCACCCAGGAGCCCCCATTCATATGCATTATCTTATCTAATCTCCTCAAAAATCCTACTGTGGAAGGATAATCATCCTGCCCGTTTCACTGACATGGAAACCAAGCCTCAGAGAGAAGTGACCAGCTCAAGGCCACCCAGTTGGGGTTTGGACCCAGAGCCACCTAACTCCTTGTGCAGCTCAAACACTTCCCCTTCCATGAAATCCCCCCTGACCGTCCCCATCAACACAGTCCTCCCTCTTGTGCTCCTCTGAATTTGCATTACTGGTAACTCGCTGCCTTCCACCTGGCTGCAAACTCTCAGAGGAAGGCACCACGCTCTGAGCCAGCTTCCTGTGAAAGAAGTGTGAATTGGATTAAGCCACTCCCTGATGTCCCTCCCCAACTTGCCAGGAAAGCCTGGGTGCCATGCATTTTTGGCAGGGTGGGCTGCATCAGGAGAGGATGTACAGGGTTGGTCCGGTGGAGTTGGGTGGGAAGATGGGTGCACTGGGGGTGAGCAGGCTGAGCCACGTCAGCCAGTCATCCTACTAAGTGGAGACCACAAGCCGGGCAGTGCTCCAAGGGCTTACCCCTTGCTCACTTCTGGCCACAACACCAGGAGACAAATGTGACTGTATTCCACCTCGCAAGTGAGGAAGCTCGAACAAGGAAGAAACCTGACCAAGGCTATGAGGGGAGGCCTGGCTCCGCAGCCCGTGTTCTAACCACAACAGTCTCCTCCTACCAATTAAGATAAGCTTGTTTGCTTCCGTGTCCACTGCTAAATGCTCAAGCACGCAGACTATTAACGGGCATTTTCCACAATCTGCTCGAAATGGTGTTGAAAACAGTCCCTGCAGAAGCCAGGCCGTTTCTCTGAAATAAAATCAAGGCTTGCTGGTTTCAGACCCGGGCTACACGCAGAGCCGGTCTGGCCACACTATTCTGTTAAAAATAAAAATAGTCCCTTTTCTTGCTGTAAGAGGCAGGAGCTATAATACACGACACTGAGCTACGCTGATGTCTCCACCCGTCTCTGGGGAGGTGCACAGGGCAGGGGCCCTGGAGCCAGACGTGTCTGGATTCAAATCCCACCTCCTCCAGCGCCTCACCTGCCCGGGCCCAGCAGGTGACGGGGAGATCATCTCCTTACCAGGTTGCCGTGGGGGCGGCGTGGTCAGGGCCCCGGGCACTCAGCCCAGCATATCCACCTGGCTGTTGTGAACACCAGGTGCGCAGGAACGTGCCCAGGACAGAGGTCCAACCAACAGCCCAGTCCTGGGGTCTCCCTCAGAAACGTGGAGGCTGGGAGGGGCCAGGTGTGGGGAGGGGGCCAACCCTTCCCCTGAGAAGGTTCCCCAGGAGGCCCACCCCGTCTGGGGAGCCTGCTGCATATTTCCCCAGCCTCCCCACCTGTCCCCCCAGCAAACAACTGGACGGAACCTCCCTGGGTGGGGGGTGGAGGCAGGAGACTGGGTCCTCCCCAGATGTGGGGGGGGCAAGGCAGGCCCAGCAGCACCCGCTCCCTGTCTTACCCCCACCCCAAGCCCCCTCCCCCACCGACCACCCATCTCCACCTTGCAGACCGGGCCGTCCCCCGGCCTCCCAGTGTCCCCATCTCCCAACAGGCGCTTTGTAATGCCCCCTATTCTAAGATGAAGCTCGCTGATTGAACACAACCGAACACACACTTGCTCCTTAAACATCCATTTAAGGCTGTGGCCATGCCTTAGAAAGAGAGGAAGGAGGGAGGGGTGGTGTGTCCCCGCACCCCCAGCTGATGACCTCGCTTCCTGCCTCCCTGAGCAAACAGAAGAATAGGAAGAGAACCCCGGAGTTCCCGCCCCGTCTGCTGCCCTGGAACCGGCTCTGATGCTGGGGTCTCACCCCTGCCCCGCACTCGAGGACGTGCTCCTTCCCCCACACCTGTGCCCCTCCCGTCTCAGAAATACCCCCTGTGGCCTTGCTTCAGTTGGCCGTGCTGACCTGTGCCTCCCCCGTTCTCGGCGAGCGGGTGCCCCCCCCGGGGACACTGGACACTGTGGGGAGGGGGTGTCACCAGCATCGTGGGTGGAGGCTAGGGGTGCTGTTGGCCACCCCGCACCACGCACACGGCGGCCCGAGCTGGGAGACGGCCCAGACGGGGAACCATCCAGCCGACGCCTCCCTCCCCACAGAGCAGCTCGCTTAGGGGGTCTGACTTCTTCCCGCCTGCCCCCCCACTCAACTGACCTCATCGGGCCACCTGCACCCTGAGAGCGGGCGGCAGGACTGCACGAGGACTGACCTCACAGAAGGAGAGACCAGGGATGTGTGCGCACGGAGGAAAGGCCGTCCACAAGCCGGGAAGAGTGTTCCCGCCAAAACCCAGCCCTGCCGGGACCTCGACCCTGGTCTTCCAGCCTCCAGAGCCGTGCGACAATGAACTTCTGTTGTGCACGCCGCCTGGTCTGTGGCAGTCTGACAGCAGCCTGAGCGGACGCCCACAGCTCCCCGATGGGTCTCCAGCACAGACTCCCCCAGCCAGCTTTCTAGCCATGCTGCCAATGCACTGGGCACACGCTGCCCCAGGACCTTGGCACCTGCTGGGCCTGGAGCATGTCCTGCCACACCTGCATGTCCTGCCCTCACTTCCATCTTCACTTCCAAGTCGGTCTCTCCCCGAGGCCTTGTGTGGGCACCAAGCACGACACCGGTGCCTCCCGCTGATGCTGTCCTTCCCCCCCTTAGTTTGCTCCTTAGTGTTTCTCAGTATCGAGGAGTCCGTATAGTTTGCCTAATGGGGTCAGCGGACAAACGCCTGGGAACGTGCTCAGTTATATGCTGAAGAGAATCAGCTGACCCGGGGCTCAGGAGGTGGCCCCGGATTATCTGGGGGGCCGATGTAGTCACAGGGGCCGGTCAGCGTGGAAGAGGGAGGCCAAGGAGGCCCAGGCTGCTGGTCCGCGGATGGAGGAAGGGCCCCAGCCCAGGAAGCAGGTGCCTTGATGCTGGGAATCCTCCCCTGCACCTCTCCAAGGAGCCAGCCCTGGGGACATCCCGATTTTGGCTCAGAGAGAACCGTGGTGGACTCCAGAGCTCAGAGAATTCGTGTGCACCATGTTGAGCCACTGAGTTTGTGCTAACTGGTTACAGCAAGAGGAGATGAAATCGGCTTATCTTTCTGCCTCCCGTCCCTCCTCACTGGACGCGGGAACCACGAGGCCGGGGGTCCGCACGGCCCTTCAGTGCTGGGCGGTGGGGCCTCTGGCTCCACCTGGAACACGCTGGAGGGGTCGGCACAGAGATCGCCCGCGGGGGCCTCAGCAGGAGACGAAGCGAAGGCCTCTGCGAGGCTGGGGCCACAGGCAAGCCACCCTGAGGGTCACCGGCGCCGCTGCCCGCCCCAGGGGGCCTGGGGACACGCTCGTGACTGACCCTTCCCTCCATCTTCGGCGAAAACCTTATGATCTTCCCAGGAACGCTCTGACGATGTATTCTTGGAAGTTTGAGTTTAACACCATGAACGATACTATTTGCGTTTACACGATACACGGGGGCCGGGCCTGGGCTGGCCCTGTGGACGCGTGGCACCCAGCCTGCTGACCTCCGAATGCCCAGGGGCCCGCTGTGTGTGACCAGCACCCCGCGCGTCCAGAGCAGGCCGGGTCAACGCCGTCCTCCCGTGTGTCACTCTCGGGCGGACACCAGGCTGGGGGCGCAGGTCAACGTCTCCACTGCGACCCCCGGGGCCCTTGCGGGCAGCGGAGGACCCAGCCCGCCTGAGACATGGTGTCTACCGGGACTGTCCGTGCCCCCGACTCCTGGACCGCCGTCCCGCAGAGACACTTCTGTGAATGTGAGCGGCGGACACGGCAAGAGTCACACACAAACATCTAAGGTGCACCGCGGTGTGGGGAAGCCGGCCTTCAGATTCCTTCCCTCTTTCCCTCTTTTAATACACCTGGCAGCTCACAGACCCGGCATGACCGCAGCCCCAGGCGACCGGTCCGGACAAGGCAGCCCACCCCACGGCCAAGGCCTCTCCCCTACACTCGACCCCGTGCTCGGCACCCCCGTGCCCCCGCCTCCCGCCACGCGGCCCCCCACCCAGTCAGGCCCTGCAGCCAGGCCCCACTTCTAACCAGGGCCTCACAGCTCTGCTCCGTGAGGACCCACTGCTGGCCTGACACCTCAACACCAGGCACGGGGCCAGGCCCTGGGCCAGCATTTTAAGGAATGAAGATACTTAGCTTATTTACTGAAGAATAAAACGCCAAACGCTGAGGCCTCTGAGCCCTCTGGGGAGACCCCCGTGGCAGGTGCGCATCAGACCCGACCTGACCCAGGGGCCAGGCAGGTGGGCCTGGGGGGCGGGGCTGCTGGGGGCCCCCTGGCCCCTTCTCCGCAGTCTTTCGGGTCCAGCCCCTGATACGGGGACCTCGGGCTCCCGGGACACACATCTGACGTGGATTGGGGTGAGAAAACACTCCCGCATGTGGGCTGTGCAAGAACTCTCGCGAGGCCAGCCGCTTCGGCAGACGCCCAGGCGCGACCTAGACCTCTCGGGCAGGTCCCCGCTCGATGCAGTCACCTGGCTCCCACGAGGCGACGTCGCCCACACGGAGCCCGGGCGGTAGCAGGGCGGGCTGCCCGCCGCTGACGCGTTGTCCGGCCGCCCACCCGCATAGATGCCGCCCCCCCGCAGCTCCAACCGCAGCGGCATGAGGGCCCCTGGGGCAGTTGCGTCTCTGAGGGAGGGGTTCCCCGGATCCCAGCAGCGGTCTAGGGGCACTGAACCCACCCAGCAGACCCGCGAGACCACAGGGAGAAGGCATTTATCAAGTTTGGGTCCCAGCGTCTACCTCCTGGATTTCTTCTGGGAACTCATCTCTTCCCCATGCTCAGTGTCCTGTGGTTTAGATGGGATTGACCCAGTTCCAGGGATGAAATAAAGCTGATGCCTGGAGGAGGGGGAGACATAGAGGGCCAGGCTGCTTGTTCAAGCCTCACCTGAAGCCCGACAGCCACTGGATCCTGCAGGCCCAGGTGCTTCCCAGGCCACATTCACACTGAAGTGTCCTCAGACTAAAAACCTCCTTCCATCCGTTCCGGCCACCGGCCACGACCCCGGGGAGGCTGCCCTCATGGTCGGCTGCTCAGCGCCCCGGATCTGGTCTTCCCCCTTCCTGCCGTGGGATCCGCATCCCTGCAGACCTCTCAGTCACCTCACTCAACAGTGTCCTTCACGTTGACACACATTTTAAATGAAATACATTTGCTTCTTAAACAGGTGATTTATCACCACCCAAAATAGGAAGCCTGTATCGTTTGTCCAAAACATCAGTCAGTAGAGAAGAAACGCGGCGCAGGGCTATGGAAGTGCCACCTGCCACGGGTCCTGAGCCGGGAAGGGCCCGTGCGCGTCTGAAAGGGGGACCGGCGAGGTTAGTCTTCTTGGTACCATCAGAAAGGGGACGGAGGATGGCCGGGGGGACGGCTCCTCACACGGCGCCCGGACAGCGGGGGCTTAATCATCGTGACTGAAATTGTCCCTCGCCAGCCGTGCTCCCCAGTGTGAGCCCCACGGGGCAGGAAACTGCATCCCAATCACTTACGTATCCTGACTTGGCATCAGGAGCATAGCAGGTGCTCACGAAACACATGGAGAAATGAGATCTTGCCTTCATTCGAGGAAGGGGAGACCCCCGGCTTGGAGAGGTCGGGTCTGTGAGAGCGAACACTGGGGCAGGAAGGGCCTGTGGCCTCACACGTGGGCAGAGGGGAGTTTGCCTGCCGGAGACCACCCCCCGCCTCCCCCCTTCTCTACACATGTCCTGAGGTCCCAGCATGTGCGGCACACGTCACAGATGATCCAGGAGGGGTCTGCAGTGGCCTGTGGGTGTGAGAGCCACCTCCGGAAGACCAGCTGCTGTCAGACACGTGATGTGGGGCCACGCAGAGATCATGCATGGCTGACACCAGCCGGTCACCATGCAGAGTGTTGGGGAGACTGTCTCGATCCTGGCCATCCCGCATGGAGTTCCAGTAAAGGAAATCCCAAGTCACGAGGGAGATCCAAGGACCCCTCTCACCTCTCCTTCAGCACCTGGCTGCCTTCCCTTTGGGGGGAAGCAGAGCCGTGGTCCTAAGACCCTGGAATGTCTCCGTGGGACACAGGATAGGGAAACATCTAGAGACTTATTTTTGTCGAGTTTCTAGCCAACGAAAGATAAACTGTCCTTTCAGAAAGTAGGGCCTTTGAAATATGCAGATTGCGGAGCTGAATTGTAAATGCAATCACTTAGCCCCGCACCTCCCAAGCCCGGGATCACCGCCTGCATGAATTATTCCTAGAAGTGCGGCTGCGGATTTGCAGACGCACGTCTCCGCATGGAACCAGGCCTGGTGAGGTCCACTTGCCACCCTGAGAGCCAAGAGAGGTGTTCCTCACAGGGTGGAGTGTCCTTGCACCTCCTTCTCCCAAACACAAGGGGCCAGGTCTGCGGGAGCTAAGCCCTGTGTCCGGGAAGTGGCCTCGGCCGCCCTGACTCATCCGTGGTTGGATGGGGCCTGCAGGCCGAGAAGCAGAGGCAAAGAGGAGGGAGAAAAGCAAAACCAAACGCTCTCCACCCTCTCAGAGTGAGGGAGGCTGCGCCCAGTGCTGGGCACGCGGCAGCTGGAAGGGGACGGAAAGGACAGTTCCCGCCAAACGGCCCACAGCCCTGCCCTGGCATCGGTGAGAGGCTAGGCTCCAGGAGGATGCACTAGTTTCTCACTCACAGTAGCAAATCAGCACAGCACAGGAGGGACGCGGACCCAGGGGCGAAAGGCCAGCCAAGTACCCACCGCTGCCGTGGTGAAGCCAGACCGGCCAGGACCCTCGAGGACTCACAGACACACCACGCTCTCTTTCCAGCCATGGCCAGTGAGACCAGCATGCAGGATGGGGAGGCTCACAAAGCAGATCCGGGAGGATGAGGACCGGTGAGCTCAAGCTCAAGAGGCCCCCGGACCCAGCGGGAAGCTGGCGGTGGGACTAAAACCAGCGAACAGGAAAGCTCTCTGGTGGAACGCACACTCCCGAACACGTGGAATATCTTGGAGCATTTCCCACACGGACCTGCTTCTGTGCACGGAAAAGCCCGGAACCTCTCTCCAGAAACCAGCACCTTCTCAACATGCAGGGCTCCCAGGGCAGGTGCGCTGGGCAGGCACCCCGCGGGGGCGAGGGGTGTCTGGTGGCCCCAGGAATCCTTGGACGCTCTCAGACCCCAGCCACCCTCTTCCACAGGCTCTCAGGGTCCGATTTAACCCTCCTTTTATGATGCAAACAGTATGCGCCGGGGGCGTGAGACCCCCTCGCTGTCCTCACGCGGCTTTGGCTCCGAGCCCGCCGCGCACCCTTCACAGCGTGCGGACGGTCTCTGGACAGCCTCCCCGGTTCCGCTTCTCAGCCATGATGCCTGCCAATCGGTAAAGCATACACCACGGTGGGAGACGGCGGGACATCGACATGCGTCTCTGTTGGCAAACGCTGGGTCAGAATCCGGCATCTCCGCCTCACCTCTCTGCAGCTCAACTAGGGTTTCATTATGAAAACTCAGCATGCTCAGACTGTCGGTAGGATTTGGGCCTCCTGCTCAGAAATCGGGGACCCCGCTGCCGTGGACACGTAGCCCTTAGCGCCTGATCCCCCCCCCGCGCCCCTCCCGGGACAGGTGGCCGCTCAGGACACAGTCTGCCACAGACCGGGCTTCCCGAGGAGGAGCCACAGTCCTGGAAGGGGCCACACGCCGGACAGGATTTTTGGCAAAAGAAGGACACAGGGTTGAATAACACTGACTCCCACCATGAGAAGTGTTCCCTTTTATCTCCATCTCCTGATCTCTGCAAGGAGAGAGTCTGGGTTTCCTGCTCATATATCCCTACAGGTGCCTTTCCCTCGAGAGTCTCCCTTTGCACAAAGAGAGAGCGGCCTTGGGCTCAGAGCCCCGGGGCGACCGCAGCGCCCAGCTGGACTCGAACAGAACCCACGTCTTGTCTTCATCAGTTTGGTCACCTCCTGCTTGTGGGTGTGGGTGCTGATTTGCAGCTCTCTTCTTAAATAAATTCACTATAAGCAAAAGCAATGAATTCTTCAGAGAAAGATCCGCTCACTTGCTCATTCGGCAAATACTCGCGGAGCGCTAATAACATGCACGGTACGGCCCAGGACCCTGGGTGTTAGGGCTGCGCACAAAGCAGACAAACCCCCACCCTCAGATGAATCACAGGGCGGGCGTCGTGCACAAATACGGGAAAGACGGCCCAGTCACACCGGGATTTCGGAAGCTCGAGAGGGAGCAGAGTTGGAATCACCTCTGTCCCAGGGGAGGGCGAGTGGCTGGCGGGGGCTGCCCGCACCCTGGGAGGCCTTAGGACCCACCAGACCCTCTGTGATTTCAACTTGGCCGTTGGACAACTATAGAAATGCAGGTCATCTGTGAAGGAAATGCTGCCTTTACTGCGGCCACCACTCACTCCCTCCACGGCCTCCGGAAGCCATGCTGTCCCGCGGGCTCTGGGCTTTGCTGCCTGTACAATGGACCTAGGCTTCGCCCTCTGACCGCACAGGTTTGGGCAGGGGTGGGTCGAGGTAGCGGGGTTAACGTGAGTGCACTCTGAGTTTTAGAAAGTACCTCCCTCTACAGCGGCCAGCCACCCACAGCGGAAACCTCGCCATCCGCGGCCCCTAAAGAACGGGTCCGCAGGGGCGAAAGGAGCAGGGCGGCCAGGTTCTCCTCTGCGGGGGAGACAGCGTCCTGGCCGCGCACGAGCCCTGTTAGCAGGTGACGCCTCACCAGCCCAGGGGCAGAACCACGGAGCCACCCACTTTGCCTGGCCATGGCTCAGCTCTGAAAGAGGAGCGCACGCGGAGTTCTCGGCCGCCCTCCCCACCCCCAGGACTGGCCGCGTTCCTAAGGGCAGAGGGCTTGCAGACCAGGCGGCCGAATGGGGACGCTTCCCTTCCCCTTCTTCTCACGGAGCTAGAGGCTCTCAAACCGGCGCTCGCGAGACGCCCTGCGCCAGCCACGCACGTGCACACACACGCACACACACACGCATGCACGCGCGCATGCACGCACACACACGCACACACACGCATGCACGCGTGCGCGCACACACGTATGCACACGCACACATGCGCGCACGCACACGCACGCACACACATGCGCGTGCGTGCACACATGCACGCACACGCACACACATGCGCACGCGCACACACTCACACGCGCGCGCACACGCACACACACGCGCGCACACACACACCCGTGGAGGTTGTACTTTATGTGCAACTTAACATATTCAGAAGGATGATTTCTGGCTATAAACATTTTTTTCTTGCCTTGAGCACTGAATTTAGAAGCAAACTCTCGTGTACATACAGGATGTGACTATATCGCATTTCCTTAAACAACATCTTCTCCCAGATCCTGTGACTCTGGATCTACACACACCGTTCACTAGGTCTTTGCTGAGGTCATTCAGGCATTGCAGAGAAAGGGCACTGGACAGGCCGAAGAGAGGGTGTGGAAGAGCGTCCTGCTTCTGGACACCCCTGCCTCCCCCCAGCTCCTGTAAGCCAGGAGAGACATTTCCAGGAAGCACTCAAGGCCGAGGAAATATCAGTGACGTTTCCCTTCGTTTGGATGTCTTCCCTCCTTTCTGCACTTGGCGGAGACCCCGGGGATTTTTTCTCAGCCGGACAGGCGGTCACGGGATGTGCTCCTGCCCTTCAACGCCCTGCCACACGGAAGCCTGCACCAGGCTGGAGGGCTCAGCACTGCTTTCAAACGGCTCCTTGTGAACGAATGTCCACTCACTCCTGTCCTGTCCCTCCTAGGGACCAACCCGAGGTGTGGGAGAGACTGGCTCTCGTCATTTCCAGGAGCAAACACGAGTGATTCCTGGGTGGGACACGGTGCTGGGTACATGGCCTAGAAGTGGGGAGCAGGACCCTCATCTGAGAGGAGCAGGGAGGAGGAGGGAGGGAGGGAGAGAAAGACAGAGGCCAAGACACAGAGAGAGACAGAGAGACAGGAACATACAGAGAGACAGAGGAGAGTGATGGGGCAGAGAGATGGGGACACACTTGGAGAAAGAGGTGGGTGAAGGAAGGGGAGAGGCTGGGTGGGCAAGGGGCTGACACTGGCTCTCCTGAAACCCTTCCCAAATCCTGCTAGTGTCAGGACAGTGAGTTGGAGGTCCTGGCCTGCTCTGCCACCAAGGAGCCTGGCTCCCTCTCACCTGGAAGGGTGAGGTGAGTTGCATGCAGCTCAAGGCACTGAGCCGGCCGTCAGGATGTTATACAACCCGATGTGCTGCCAATGTTTTTATATAACCCTCCGGTTCTCCCCATAAAACAGACCATAACACCCTGGCAAATACACTTCAATAAAGCTAGGTGCTATTACCAGGGCACACAGCTTCCAAGAGACGAATCACCCGGCCAAGTGGCAGTTGGACTAAACTTTTCTCCCCTCGTGGCTTCGGCTGCACAGGACAGATCAGAAAAGCCACAGAGCTCACTCAGGAAAGGCACGTCTGGAGGAGACAGGAGCTGGGGGTGGGGGGCGAGGGGCGCCTGGTGTGTCAGAGGATGCTCTGCTCCCTCCCAGACAGGGAGTAAGGCTGTGGACAGTACCCTCATTCACGGTGTCACCACGCCTCTGGGTCTCAAGCTGCTGCTTCCTCCCGCAGGAAGCCCCAAGGAGACCCCCATACTGGCAGGGAGCACGCAGACCCCCCCACACACAGTGCAGTCCAGCTCCCAGACACCTCCGCCCAGAGCCTGTTACTGATGCTTCCTTCCTGAGGAGCTTTGCTGGGGCTGCCAATGAAGAAACCAGAATAGCACAGAACAGAAGGAAAAAGCCCACTAATGAGGTAAACACACAAACTTTTCTCCTTCCTCCTTGTACCTCGGCACAGAGAGAACCCAGGAAGCAGCACGCACTTTATTCCGTCTGCTGCATCCCAAAGTGGAAAAATACCCGTTCCTCCCAGCTGCGGCCACTGGCCCTGACCCTTGCGAGGGGCCCACACCTTTGGGGAAGAAACAAGGAGCCCATCCCCAGGAGCCGGGCTTGCTGTGGAAGCTCCCGAGGACCGTGGGCTCCCATGCACCACAGCCCAGGTCCCTCTGTGGGGTTAACACCTGCCAAGCCCCTGCTAGACCCCTGACTCAATCTGTCCAGGAGTCACCAGCTGGCCTCACACTCGTCGCACAGCAACACTTTCTGGAGGGAGCACTGAGCATCCCCAGGACGGGAGTCTGAACAGGCCGAGGGGTCCCAGGGAGGCACCTTTCCCCACCAGCACTCAAGACACCACATCAACAACCTCTGAAGGACAGCACTGCCCTCCCTCCATCTCCACATCCTCCAGGAGGGAGAGGGGTGACTCCAGAAGAAGACCCCCACCCCCACAGCTCCTAGAAAAGCAGAACGTGCCCGCTCACTCTTGGACCCAGGCACTGCCTGCTCTTAAAGCAAGTCCTAGACCCTCTTGAGAAGTTCTTTCAAGTTCTCTCAGGGAATAAGTCGGAGACATTGCGTGTGTGGTTGGGGGGTTGGTTCTCAAGTGTCCACCGGGGGAGTGAACGAATGAGCCGTCATCCAGGACAATGCTCTCTGCTAAAGGGACCCCTTCTCTTTCTTATCTGCCGCCTACCCAGTCTCCACCCGAAGTAACACAGAAGGAGTTTGATCCCAGCCTCTGTTGGCCATCAGGCCCTGGGGTCAGCCAGGGTTCCGTGTCCCGAGCGCCGTGTGCCAGCCCCCCTGTCCAGCCCCTTTGTTCCCAGCGGGACGCTGCCTCGGCTCACCATTCAGCTGGTTGTAGACCACCTCCTCCAGGTGGTCCAGGCGCTGCAGGATGGCTTCGCGGTCCACCAGCGCGCCCGCCTTGGCGTTCCTGCTCCGCACCCGGCGGTCGGCGCTGCGCACGATCTGCACCAGCCCCTCCGAGCGGTCCTGCAGGCGGCAGTACACGGAGAAGAGGATGATGCCCACGAACACCAGGATGTTGACCGTCAGCAAAGTTTTGATCTTCCTGGCCACCGCCATGAACGCGGCTGGAAGCTGGGGGCTGCCTCACCCGCGGGGCATCCCCGTGGGCCCAGCGGCCACAGGAGCCTCCGCCCGGCCCGCCGCTTCGGGGACCATGAGCCAGCCCGGCTGACCGCGGGGCCGCGGGGGCTGCGGGCGGGGTGGGGGAAGGGCGCGGGCGGGGGTGGGGCTCGGGGGCTGCGGGCACGGGGCTGCGGCAGGGGGGCTGCGGGCGGGGCCCGGGGGCTGTAGCCTGGGGAGCTTGGGGCCGGGGGCTGCGGGCTGGGGCCCGGGGGCTGCGGGCTGGCTGCGCGCTCCGCCGCCCGCTCCCGGGAGCTGTCCCTTCAGCACCACCCGCGCCCGCTCAGCGCGCCCGGCCGCCGCCGCCCGGGGTCCCCTTGCGCAGGGGCTGCCCGGGGCCGCGCGCGCAGGGGGCAACCGGCATCCTCCGCAGAGGGGCGCGGCCCCGTCCCGGGGGGCGGCGGGCGGGCCTGCGCGCGGGAGAGGCGAGGGAGGCGCGGGCCGGGCGGGCGCTCCGGCGGCCGTGCGGCTCCTGCCCGCCCCGCAGCCACGGCGCCGGTGCGGAGTGACGCGGCCGCCCAGCTCATCAGCATGCACGCGGGGCCTCCGCGCCCGCCCCCCGCCGGGACCGCCCCCGCCCCCCTCGCTGGGCGCAGGGTCCGGGGCGAGCTCCGGCTGCCGCGAGCCCGGCCGGCCTGGCGGGCGGGGCGGGGCGGGGCGGGGCCGCGCGCTCAGGAGACCCAGACCAAGGGCATCAGGGCGGACGCGGTGGGGGTGGGGGGTGCTGCGCGCGGACCCTCGTTGTCATGCCCCCTCCCCCCCGCTCTGAATAAACCCGAAACTTGACCCAAGGAAGCGGGGCCTTGGGGAGTGCCTGGTCAAGGCCGCTTTGTCTGCATTAATGGGCCTGGGGTGGGAGGGTGCCTTTGTGGGGAGAAGGGCAGACAGCAGGGTCAGAGCCATCTCCGTGGTCTCCCTATTTACCTAGGCCAAACTAAATCAACTCCCGGCTTCCTTCCCCCCGCCCCCCACCCCCCACTCCCAATCCCCGCACCCCCACCCCCTCGCCACCTCAGTCCCCAGCATCCCTGCCGTGGAGCTGAGAGGGAGGAAGAGCTGAGTTCAAGGACGGGTGGACGGGGAGCCTGGGATTCAACGGGACCTAGGGGTCCCACCAGACTGAACCTGGCAACCCACCAGGACAGGAAGAAGGCTCAGACCCCTGGGCATCAGGTTCTCCAGGTCACGGTGCTCAGACCTCAGGGGAGAGCATACCTGGCTGCCCCCCCACCCCCACCCGCCTGTCTACGGATCTAGCCCCAAACAGGCATTTACAGATGAGGCAGCTGGGTCATGACGGGGAAAGACCTGCACAAGTCCCACAGAGTGGGCGTTGTGAGCACCCCCAGGCAGGGCTTTCTGTCTGCCTGCTTCTCGCTGCATTCTGGTGCTTGAAACAGCACTTGACACTTAGTTGGTGCTTGGTAAATATTTGTTGAATAAATAAATGATAGAACATTTATTAAGAGCTAACTTTGTACTGGGTCCCCAATATACGGAGATGAATATGACAAGGACCTTGGGCTTCAGGGAGCTCTGGCTAATGTGTGCACTTAGGTCTGTGTGTGTGTGTGCATTTGTATGTGTGTGTACATTTGTGTGTTTGTATGTGTGTTTGTGTTTGTCTTGTATCTGTGTGTCAGGGAACGTTAGGGTCTTCTGGCTCTTGGTCCAGTACTCTCTTCTCCAACACACATTTTGTGACCTCAGGCAGACCAGCCTCCCCAGCTTGGATGTTTTGTGCCTCCTGGTGGATTCTGGTGAAAGCGAAAACACCCATTTCTCCTTGTCCTCATCAAAACTGTCTCTTCTTTCTAGGACTTTCGTCTCAAGAAAGTCAGAGGACCACCAGCAGGAAGGAGCCAGCCGCTGGGCCTCGTGGCCAGCTGTCTCCAGAGTGTTTACCATGTAAAGCACTTGTTCTGAGAGGAGCCTGGGAATTCTGTTTTTACTCATCAGGAGAGTCTTACGGTGCAGCTAGTTTGATAAACGCTGGTCTGTTTTTGATAAATAGCCAATCCCATGTCCCTTCTTAGGAAATACTGTATTTTTCTGTTTATAAAATGCCAGGTTGTAAGATGCTTCCCAATTTTACAAGGATAGCTTTGAGAATAATAATACAAAAAGCTAACACTCACACAGCTCAGTAAGATGTAGCCAGGCACCATTCTGGGTCCTTACGGCTGTTAATGGATTAAGACTAACAGCAACCACATTACCATGTAAGCTGGTATTGTCTAATTCTACAACAGTGGAAACTGAGTCACCAAGAGGGTCAATGCCATGCCCAAAGTCACATTGATAGCAAAGCATGGATCTGGGATTCAAGCCCAGACAACTTGGCTCCAGAATCAGATTTATTAGCTATGGTCGCTCAAGAAAAAAATCAAGCACTTTTCATTATATGGTTATTGAAAGTGATTTGAAAGTGGTTTTGCAGGAGAAAACATTATTTCGCTCATGTAAATACATTGTACTGTATCCTGAAATTTAGCCGGAAACAATACATCCAAACTATGCATCAATGTTTGGCTAAATATTTCATTCCAGATACAAGCACGTTGAAAATGTGGGGTACGCTGCAGGGAGGGAATGCATCTGATAGTCCAGCAAACCGGTTTTATTTTATTTTCAACCACACCGGTGTTTGAGAATGCACACCTGCTCAGGACACTCACACCCCTCCCACCATCACAAAGCTCCGCCCCCCCCCCCGGGGACCCCAGGTAGACAGTCAGCCCTTCAGAAGCCCCAGCATGTCCAAGGTCTAGAGTGCTCCTTTGTGGGTGTAGGACAAGGTCTCTGGGGTGGCAGGTGTCCTGTGGGAAGGCATCGATGGGTCCTGGGGGAGTCGCTGTGTTGGCACGGGAGATGGGAAGATGGGGCAGTGGAATGTAGAGATGCCAGTTAAGGGAAATGCCAGACTCTTTAATGTTAAAGAAGTCCCACTCTGCTGGGAGTCTGGCCTTGAGACCACACTCAGATCTGAACAGAATTTCCTTTGAGTTGGGCCACAGGTTAGGCCCCAAACTGGACCACAAGCTAAAATTTGGCAGAACCTAAAGTGGTTCCCTCCTACCTCATGGAAAGCAAGGCATTTCTTTTTCCCAGGGCAACTCGTGCATGTGGCACATCATGTTTACTGCCTAGCACATCAGTCAGGATAGGCTGGGTCATGCTGCAGTAACAAGCAACCCTCAGGTCTCAGACGCTTGAATGATGCGAGGCCATTTCTCACCCATGCCCCATATCCTTGACCAGTCGCTCTGGGACCAGCCTTCAGAGAGCAGCGCCAGTGTCCCCATAACTGTGCCAAAGAGAGAGGAGAGCCTAGGAGGGCCTTGTACTGGCCATTAAGTACCCAACCTAGAAGTGATCCCTGCTATTTCCACTCATAACTTTCTGGCCAGTAAAATGTCATGTGAACCTCCCCTACACCAACAGTGGGGGTAGGAAGTGAATTTCTACCATGTACCTTGGTGAGAAGCACTCATGAGCCATATAGCATCCCTCCAGATCATCAGGATTTTACTCCAAATTCACCCCAACTCCCAGATACCAGGCTACCCAGAGTAGCCAATGCATGATCATCATTAAATCAGAATTTAATGCAACCATCGCATAACAGAGAATCCTAAAGCAAGCAATGACTGTGATGAATCCTGGTTTAGACCCAGTCATTTTTTTGGATGCCTTGTTAAAAATTTTTGGTTTTTTAATTTCCTTTTTTTATTTAATTTCAATTAATCAACATATAGTGTATTATTAGCTTCAGAGGTAGAGGCCAGTGATTCATCAGTCTTATACAACACCCAGTGATCATTACATCACATGCCCTCCTTAATGCCCATCACCCAGTTACCCCATCCCCCCACCCACCTCCCCTCCAGCAACCCTCATTTTTTTCCCTAGAATTAAGAGTCTCTTACTGTTTGTCTCCCTCTCTGATGTTGTCTTGTTTCATTTTTCCCTCCTTTCCTCTATGATCCTGTTTTGATTCTTAAATTTCACATGAATGAAATCATATGATAATTGTTTCTCTCTGATTGACTTATTTCACTTAGCATAATACCCCTAGTTCCATCCACATTGTTGCAAATGGCAAGATTTCATTTTTCTGACGGCTGCATAATGTTCCATTGTATATATATACCACATCTTCTTTATCCATTCATCTGTCGATGGACATCTGGGCTCTTTCCACAGTTTGGCTATTGTGGACATTGCTGCTATAAACATTGCAGTGCAGGTACCCCTTTGGATCCCTACATTTGTATCTTTGGGGTAAATACCCAGTAGTGC
>NC_138381.1:81085365-81092800 GCF_054177405.1 Leptonychotes weddellii
CACCCCCACTCCTCTGTGTACGCGCACAACTCCCACTCTGCCGTGTACACGCACACACCCCCACTCCGCCGTGTACGTGCACACCCCCCCCACACACATTTTCTGTGATATGATTTTGTTTAACTAAAGAGGAACACACAGAAACCCATCTGGAAGGACACGTGTCTGGCGGCTCACACAGCAATCCCAGGGGAGTTGGGCTGGGGGACAGCGGGTTTCCATTTGCAGGAACCACCCCTCGCTCAGCCTCACTCCTCAGTCCAGGCTCCGGCTGGCACCGGGCGGGCCCATCAGATCTGCATTACCCTGGAGGCTGCGATTCGCTTTCAGACAACCCTGACCAAGCTATGGGGTCTGGTCAGAGCAAACCCAAGATTTTTGCTTGAGTGACAGGACAGAGGGATTTTAGGGGCTGAGCTGTGACCATGGAGCTATTGGCTGTAAGGTCAGTGTTACCGAATCAACAGTGATTAAAAACATGTCTTGAAACAGAAACACACATTAAACAAAATTATGTATCCATTAAATTGATGAAAATTGATGTGACCAGAAGCTAATAGGAATCTAATCCTGTTTTTCCCCTACGAGCAATGATTTAGTATCCACTAAGTAAGTATTTGCAGTGACTTTATAGAGTATCACTACTGAGAATAAAGATACTACCCCCCCACACACACACACAGAGGCAGACTGTGGGGACATCATTTAAGCCCCTGGATCCAGCTATGCCTGAGGCTGGCTCCATCACACGATCCCCACTACATAAATCAATATGTTTCCTGTTTAGGTTAAGCTGGTATGGGCTAGGTCTCTGCTGCTTGCAAACAGAATCTTCCTTAATAGCACAAAACCCCACTGGCCGTGGTCCCAGGAAGTGGCTTCTTTGTTCTAAGGCGTGGTCCCCTCTGGAGTCCCAAAAGGACCTTGATTTCCCAAGTACTCTTCTGAAGCTGGTGGCAGGAAAGCTCAGCTGTCAGGGAGGCTGGGGAACCGTGAGCGGCAGCAGTGGGTCTCCGGACACAGGCCACCCCCACCTACAGCGGATGTTCCTCTCCAACCCGGCTTTCTCATCGAACTCCCCAAAGACAGGCCACAAAGCAAAGCCACCACGCAGACGATTTACGACAGTCGTGGGTATACACAAGTGTGCCTGCTGACAAGGCGCCTCCACCACCACTTTTCCATTTTATTTAGTACGAAGGAGCAAGCTGTTCCCAAACCACATTTACACATTCCTCGTAAATCAGACGTCGTGGAGCACCTTCCCGGACAGGCGGCTCCAGGCAGGTGCTGTCACCGCCCTGCTCCCGGCTCCCCTCTCCTGTGGGGAGAGCGTGTCCAGAGTGCTCTGTGGGGCATCCCAGCCCCCGCTGCGGGCCCCAGGAGCTGGTGCATGGAGGAATGAGGGCACGAGCAAAGGAAGGGTGCAGCCCCGGGCTCCCCCAGGCTCATCTCGGCCTGACGCAGAAAGCGTTTGCACCTGGATGTCTGGAAGAAAACCCCGTCTTCACCCTTGCCTGCTGGGGGGTCTCTGATCCGAGGGACCGCTGCCCAGTTCTTAGACAACTCACTCCTCACTGCATATGTCCCAACGCAGATGTCGTGGCCCCCCAGGCCCAAGGCGCCCAGCCCCCTGCCCATGATGGTGCTCATCACCCAGGAGCAGGCACCTCGGGGCTCCCGTGTTTCGGCTTCTGTGCTCCGCCTCCAGTTCTGACACGGCCTCCCGAGGGCAGGGATGAGGGCAGGGAGGGCGCCGACAGCAGGGAGGGGGCTGTGCACGTCTTCTGCGGAGAAGCCAGTGGGCAAGGATGCACACCGCCCTGCGCCGAGTGCAGGCTGGCGGCAGAGACCAGACTCCAGCAAGGTCCCCGCAGCAGCTGGGGACTTCGTTCCGAGGGTGGGGCTTACCTCTGGGAAGTGGCTTGTCCCTGGCTGGAGTTCTGCGGTGTCTGCAAACACAGAGCCAGAAAGGAGGGGCCAGTGCTGGCTGGGTGTGCTCCTGAAAGACAAGGTGAGCCCCAGCTGGCCTCAGTAAGACCTCAGATACGGGCTGAGTTAGCCGAGTCGGGCGCGCGGGGAAGACGTCAGAGGGGGCTGGCAGGCAGCGGCTATGCTCCGAGCTCTGGAGGACACCTGGCCTCCTGCGCTGTCCCAACTCCACGAATTCATTTTTAGGGGAAATCAATGCTCTTTTGTACTTGCAAAGAAGACATTTCTGCAGCTCTTCCCTCCCCTCACCCAATGGAGGGGGTTTGTTCTGGTGCTGCCGAGACCTCACCTGCTCCCCGCCACCCACAGCCCACACACCTGCACACACACGTTCCTGCTCCCGGCACACCCAGGATGCCTCAGGCGACGGCCCCTGGACCTGCCAACGTGGGTCCCGTGTCCCAGACTCTGCCGAAGGGGCCTGGCGCCACGGCGTGCCTCGGTCAGAGCGGGGCCCCTCCGGGCCAACCGCGAACAGGTTCCTGTCGCTAAATAAAGGCAATAGATGGCTGGCTTCCCAGCTGCCCTGAGCGGCTCTGGATCTCTACACTTGTCTGCAGGCAGAGGGTCCCGAGGAGGTGGGGAAACGGAGGGAAACAGGAGCAGGGGCCCAGAGTGCCTTCTGCGGCTCACACACACCACGAGCCTCCTCGATGCGTCCCCCCTGGATGACGTAGGGGCACCACCTGCACACTGTTTGAAACAAACCTTTGAGAATAACCTGTAACAACCTCATTTTCAAAAATGAATCCGTGCTGGCGTCAAGGTCTTCTGGGGCCGGGAGTGTGGGCTATTCAAATCCTGTGAGCTCCCGCCTGGGCCTTTGCCAACCCTCACGACTGTATAATTTAATCTAATTGATCAATTAAGTCCGAATAATTTTTAAACAAGCTGCAATAACAGTTACATAATTTCAGCACTACATATAATTTTCTTAACGACTTTACCAAAGGAAATTGCTCACTGGGATTTGCCGTGTGCCTTGTGGAAACCATCTCCCTGGAGGCCCGCGGGGCTTCGGGAGCAGCCCGTCCTCAGCGCTCACGGACCGGGGCAGAGGTCACGACCCCCCAGGGCGGAGGCAGCTTCCGGTCAGTCTGATTCAGTGGCCCCTCTGGGTCACCGACCTCGTGGGGATCTCGCGGTTCTTCCCATCTGCTCTGGGAATGACAGATGCACCGGCTATCACCCGGGCTAGACTGGACCCCAGAGGCTCACAGGAAGCATTTCCATTTGCTCACTGGTGGCTGGTGGGTCTTGGACTCGGCTGAGCTCACAGCGCGGCTGCGGTCAGTCGTCGGCTCTGCTCCCGCATATCTGGGGCCTCAGCTCTCCTGCAGCAGGTGCGAGTTCTGAAGGTGCTCGCTGACAGCGAGGGAGGTGTGGAAATGCACAAGGGCGGCTCCCAGCTCTGTTGGCACCGAGGCTGCTCCTGCCCCAGCCTCTGGGGTCCTGCGTCCGAGCGGGGGAACCGCAGTGTGCCAGACCGAGGCCCAGAGTGCAGGGGCCGGCAATCTACCCAAAGCAGGCTCTGATCCAGAAGAACGTGAGCAGGAGCGGGGTTTACTGGGAAGACATGAGCGAGATATATGGGGGCATAAAGAACCAAGCTTGGACAAGAGCCAGAAGCATCCTTGATGTGAGTTGGGGAGGCAACGGGGATGGAGGGACAGTGGCTTCAGGCTGTCCCTTCTGGTTGAAGGAGAATCACCTGTTTCAGGCTCCAGATATTTGCACATGAGCCAGATCCTAAGAAGAAAGAGGCTGGTTGGCTTCTCTTTGGAGGGCAGGAAACTGTCTGACTGGCCCCTCCAAGACCTCACACACGGGAAGCAATGGCCCCAAAAGAGAAGAGGGTGTAACATTGCATGTCAGCTACACCTCACTGAAAACAGAGAGGGAGACAGAGACAGAGAGACAGAGAGAGACAGAGAGACAGAGAGAGAAGGAGCGGGACAGAGAGACAGAGAGAGAGAGAGACAGAGACAGAGACAGTGAGACAGAGACAGAAAGAGACAGAGACAGAGAAATAGAGAGAGACAGAGAGAGTGAGAAGGAGGGGAACAGAGAGACACAGAGAGAGACAGAGACAGTGAGACAGAGAGGGAGACAGAGACAGAGAGACAGAGACAGAGACAGACACACAGAGAGACAGACACAGAGAGACAGAGACAGAGATACAGAGAGAGGCAGAGAGACAGAAAGAGACAGAGAGACAGAGACAGACAGAGACACAGAGAGACAGAAACAGAGACAGAGACACAGAGAGACAGAAAGAGACAGAGAGACAGACAGAGAGACAGAGACAGAGAGACAGAGACAGACACACAGAGAGACAGAGACAGAGACACAGAGAGAGACAGAGAGACAGAGATAGAGACAGAGACATAGAGAGACAGAGACAGAGACAGACACAGAGACAGAGACACAGAGAGACAGACACAGAGAGACAGAGACAGAGACACAGAGAGAGACAGACACAGAGAGACAGAGACAGACACAGACACAGAGAGACAGACACAGAGAGACAGAGACAGACACAGAGAGACAGACACAGAGAGACAGAGACAGAGACACAGAGAGAGACAGAGAGACAGAAAGAGACAGAGAGACAGAGACAGAGACAGAGACACAGAGACAGAAAGAGACAGAGAGACAGACACAGAGGCAGAGACAGAGAGACAGAGAGACAGAGACAGAGGGGGTGCCGCAGTCCCCAAAAGCAGAGGAATGGGTGTCATTGCACAAATGACAAACCCCCGTGTGGAGCCGTGGTCGTCAGCGGCCCAGACCCCCTCACTGCCTGTGTCTTGCGCACACGTGTTCCCAGGTGAGCGCACAGTGGGGCCGCCCCAGCACGCAAGATGGAAGCACGGAAGACGCCTGTGTGCACGGAGGGGAGCGAAGCCCCATCGGGTGCCTCCTGCCCAGCCCCCAGCTGTGTCTGGAGGTGCCTGCCTGGGAGGGCCTCACAGCCCCGTTCTGGGGGGAGGACAGCTGGAGTCCCCACGGCATGCGTCTGCTGGGCTGCCCTGGCCAGCGCCGCGCACGGGGCGGCTGATACACAGGCCTGTGTGCCCTCCCCGCGCTGGAGGCTGGACGTCTGAGGCCTGGGGTCCTTCTGGGGCTGGGGGGAGAATCCCCCCCCACTAGCTGGCAATCCTCCGTGTTTTTTTGGCCTGTAGAAGCAAAGGAGATGCCACCCCAATTTCTGCACTGTCTTCACGCAGCCTTCTCCCTATATGTGTGTCTGTGATCAAATCTCCCCTTTCCATAAGGACACAGTCAGATGAATTTGGGCCCACTCCCATTTTCACGTGACTAATTACATCAGCAAGGACCCTGAGTAAGGTCACATTCTGAGGTAGTGGGGGATTGGGATGTCAACATACGAATTTGGGGGACAAGGTGTGATCCATAATAACCATTTAAGAGCTTGTGACGTTGGGGAGATCACGTAAGCTCTCCTGAGGCCCTTTCTTATCTGCGGAATAGCGAGTGCTATTCCAGCTTAGGCTGTTGGGGGATTTCAGGAATAAACGCCTCTAAAGGAGTATAATCGGGTTTGGCCCAACGGAGGAACTCAGTACCTACAGGCCATCGCGGTCATCAGTCGGATTGAGGACAAGCCTCCCAGCTCCCAGCTAGCTGCCCGGCATGTCCAGATAACCCCCAGCACCTCTGGGCTCTACCTCTCTCCCCTATCCCTCCCGTCACCTGGTGGCCAGGGCCGAAGGAGGTGGCATCGCTCCCAGCCAGGCCCACAGGGGAAGAGGGCCTTTCCAGGGCTCTGTCTCCTCATTATCCTTTCAAGGGCCTGGGAGCTCTCAGAACACCTCGTGGTGAAATTCCCAAGATTTCTCCTTAAACGCAGCCACAAAGTCTTCCATTAATTCTCCGTAAGTGTAAATGTTCCCGTAGGCTGCAATTATGGGCTTCCGTGCAGCTGAGCTTTCCCAAACAAGCTCCATTTTAATTTGAATATCAAACACTTTGCACAGCACATTGTTGTGCTCCCCGCCCAGCCGGGGAGAGCTGGGTGCCCTCGGAACCCTGGGGCCCGGGAAGCCCGGACCTTGGAGATGGAGAGCAAACAGGCCGGGAGGGAGGTGGAGCCCTGGTAGAGACCTTGACCCACCTTCCTGGATGGGGGCGGGGGCTGTGGGTCTTGCTCCCAAGGCCCCTCGGATTTTGTTCTGTCCATCCTACACTGCAACTTCGCTTCAAAAAAGCTTCAAGTATTTCCAGTAGATCTGTTTTCTTTAGCCCACCAACACTTTCTTAAAAAATTTGAGTTATTCAGTTGGTTAAGTGACTGCCTTCGGCTCAGGTCATGATCCTGGAGTCCCTGGATCGGGTCCCGCGTCGGACTCCCTGCTCAGCAGGGAATCTGCTTCTCCCTCTGACCCTCCCCACTCTCATGCTCTCTCTCCCTCTCAAATAAATAAATAAAATCTTTAAAAAAAAATTGAGTTATTTGCTAATTTTGCAAATCAGACTATTTTTTTTTTAAGTAGGCTCCATGGCCAGCACAGAGCTCAACGTGGAGCTTGAACTCACTCCCCTGAGATCAAGACCTGAGCTGAGATCAAGAGTTGGATGCACGGGCGCCTGGGTGGCTCAGTTGGTTAAGCGACTGCCTTCGGCTCAGGTCATGATCCTGGAGTCCCGGGATTGAGTCCCGCATCGGGCTCCCTGCTCAGCGAGGAGCCTGCTTCTCCCTCTGACCCTCCCCTCTCTCATGTACTCTCTCTCATTCTCGATCTCTCAAATAAATAAATAAATCTTTAAAAAAAAAAAAAGAGTTGGATGCTCAACCAACTGAGCCACCCAGGCACCCCAGATTATTTCACATTTAAAAGGATTTGTGATGTCTCTAGAAGTATGGAGAAATATGGTCACGGATTGCTCCTGTGTCCTCATGGAAAGTGGAGGGTCCTGAGCAAGTACCGCTCCCTTCAGAAGGATGTGCACAATGCAGTCTGCCACATTTGCTGTCTGGCCCACATCAGGCATTTATTTTACCTCCCTGGCCTCTGCACTTTTAAGCTTAGAATCACTTTTTTAGACCCCTGACTCCTCTTCAACTATTCTGTGCCAGGAACAAAGAGCAACCACCATCATCACTAATCACCACCATCACCATCATTGTCACCATCATCATCATCATCATCATCATCACCACCATCATCACCATCATCACCATCATCACCATCATCACCACCACCATCATCACCATCATCACCACCATCACCACCACCATCATCACCACCATCATCACTGTCATCACCACCACCACCACCATCATCACCATCATCACCATCACCATCATCACCATCATCATCACTGTCATCACCACCACCACCACCATCATCACCATCATCACCATCACCATCATCACCATCATCATCATCACCATCACCATCATCACCATCACCACCAT
>NC_138381.1:81092900-81109869 GCF_054177405.1 Leptonychotes weddellii
CACCACCACCATCATCACCATCATCACCATCACCATCATCACCATCATCATCATCACCATCACCATCATCACCATCATCACCACCATCATCACCACCATCATCACCATCATCACCACCACCATCATCACCATCATCACCACCATCATCATCACCATCATCATCACTTTCATCACCATCACCATCATCACCTTCATCACCATCATCACCATCATCATCACCTTCATCACCATCACCATCACCACCATCATCATCACCATCATCATCACTTTCATCACCATCACCATCATCACCATCACCATCATCACCATCATCATCACTTTCATCACCATCACCATCATCACCTTCATCACCATCATCACCATCATCACCACCATCACCATCATCACCATCATCACCATCATCATCACCACCATCATCATCACCATCACCATCATCATCATCATCATCACCATCATCACCATCATCACCATCACCATCATCATCACCACCATCATCATCACCATCACCATCATCATCACCATCACCACCATCATCACCATCACCATCATCATCATCATCATCACCATCATCACCATCATCACCATCACCATCATCATCATCATCACCATCATCACCATCATCACCATCACCATCATCATCATCACCATCATCACCATCATCACCACCACCATCATCACCATCATCACCACCATCACCTCCATCACTGCACCTACCCGTATGTACATACACACACAGAATTTCTCTCTCTTTCTTCAGATTCATTTCTTTAACTCTGACCTGTATGGAAGATCTCACTGCATCGAAGTGTTGTTGACCTCTACAAGTACAAGTGAGTGCAACTGGGTCAGAGCTGGTGAAAGTGGCAGTGAGTGGAGGTGGGGTTAGAACCCTGTGTTAAGAATGCCCACCTTGCACAGACCTGAAGAAGATGTGTTGGTGAAACGAGCTCATGCAGTGCAAACCTGGCTCACAGCTCGCTGTGGAAGGGTGCTCATGCTGTTTGTTCCTATGACAGCTGTCTGTTACTTGGCTGGGCCAGCATCCATTTCTCCTCCTCATACAACTGTTCTCCAAGATTTCTTTGAGGAGCCACGTATTCTAAATCTATTGATTGATGTGAGGGAGCCCCCACTCCCAGATTCAGAAATGGTCCATGACTCATGTGGACAGTTAGCATATCCCATGCCTTCGGTCCAAGGATTGTTTTGGAGTTGGACACATGGCCAAGACAGAACAACAAAATGTGATTCTTTGACTTTTGTTTTGTGGAAGACTGGCAAATGGTGCTCTTTTCCCAGCTTGCACACCTGGTGGGATATAGGTGAGGAGTTGATGGGAGTCACCTTCACTGGCAGCTGAGGCCCGGCTGAGAATGAAGAGCTCAGCAGAGAGAGGGCAGAGGAAGGGACCCTAGGAAGCATGTGAACCCCTGAACCCAGTTGTGCCTGAATCCAGCTTCATGACCAATGAATCTGCTCTTTCTGCCATTTTCAGTTGGGTTTCTGTTACTTATAATCGAAATGGTCTTGGCATATTCATATTCATTTCCTTTCCTGGAAGATGTTTCTGGAAATGTCCCAGCCCTGCCTGGCCTCTGCAGGGCTCAGAGGTCACTATAGCCTCTCAGCTTCAATTTCCTTCTCCAAGAAATGTGAGGTAAGTGCACCTACCTCCGTGAAGTAACGCTGTCGACCGAGCTAGCTCCTCAGCACCGGGGGCAGTGGACCCTCCGGGTGCGGTTCTGCCCTGCCCCCACCCCACCAGCTCTACGCCACGTCCTCTGGTTGGGGTTCCTGGGCACCGTGATGAGCACGTTCTCCCTACCCCGGTGCCTATCTCACTCATCCCAGCACAGCCACGACCCTCCGGGGACAGACTGCAAAGGCACCTGTTCCTTGCAAGTTATGGCCAGACCTCCTGACACAGCCTAGAGGCAGGCACGAGGGGTGTGCCCATGGAACCATCCCGGCCCTGTGCCCCAGGGAGTCGTGCAGAGACCCAAGGCTCCTGTCACCGTAGCCATGGGTGAGCGAGTCCTTCAGACTCCTGCAGACTCCTGAGGGTGTGGGTGTGGTGAGATATTTGTGCCCCATTCCACCTCCTGCCCCTTCTGCCAGGGAGCCTGACCACTCTCTTCCCTCAGCTCAAGTGACCAAGATACCCTCTCCAGATGGTTTTGGCTTTTCCTGTTGCTTCAGAAGTGCTGGTCTCAGGTCCCTCACTCACAAGTTCTGTGATCTTGACAAGTGTCAGATCTTCTCACCTGAAAAAATGGGCATGAAAATCTAAGGGTGAAAATATGAGAGAGAGAGAATTTGGCCTGTTTCCCACAGTCCACACACACTGGCCACATCCAGCACTCTAACACACACGTGTGCAGAACAAGGGCCTCCACTCAGATCTCCTTTCAGGTCTAGATCACCCCAGTGGTCAACAGGGCAGAGGGTGCAGTGATTTCACAGGTAAAACTTCCGAAGACTGACCAACCTGCAGACCCTGCAAATAATTAGAAACAGGAGGGAAAAGAGCCCGAATGTTCCGCCTCTCCTTGCACGGCTCCTCTTGCCACACTGTAACCCAGACCCCCAGACCCCTAGCTGCCTGCCATGCCCGAGCCCCCAGGCCAAGGACGGCAGGTCCCCATCTTTCCCTGATCCTGCAGGGACCCCTGCACGGCTGCGCCCTCTTTCCTTCCTCCCCCGTCCGAGCTTCTCCCCAAGGCCCCAGCACTACACTCTCGTCTCCTGCCACGAGAGACCCTGGAGGGGATCAGGGGCATTGGTTGAACAAGTGCCGCATGTTCCTTCCCAAACCATTTGTCAAGTGGGTGAATGTAAATCTCCTCTCTTCCTGCCAGTATTCCCATGCGCAGTATTTCCCGTGCTGTGGGTCCAAATGCTTCCTTCCTGGCCTCCCCCCACCCCCTTACCCCCCAGTGCAGGAGGGAACAAGGAGGTGAGGCGGGAAGAGAAAAAACAAATAAATGGGAGAAGAATGTGAGTCTAAAGCAAGTTGGGGGCTTCAGAGCCTGTGTTCCCCTCTTCCACGCCATCCACCCCTGGAGAAGAAGGCAGGATTTCGGCAAACAGCGTTAAATCTGGCTTCCCCCAAGAGAGACAGTCTTCCTCTGGGTCTGTGGCCCTGCTGACAAGCCGTGATTAGACGGTAATCCTGAATAGGATCAGGAAGCAGCCCAGGCTCAGTTGCTAAGCTTGTCTGCCCTCTCCAGACGGCCATGAATGTCCTGGATGGCACACACGGACTACGCCAACACCGCTCTCCGAAATATGTGACCTATTAGCTCGCCGGTGGGATGGCTTCCCTTTGCCACGTCTTGAATGTCTCCTCGAAAGCGTGATCAGGTGTTCCCAGAACCTGCCGCTCGCTCCTATCAACCTAATAAGCCGCCCAGGTGTGGAATGCTGCATGATTAGGGCTGTGTGGTAAGGAACGCGGGGCCCAGCCATCTCACATCCAGGGTGGAGAAGGGGCAGGGCTTGTGGTCCAGCTCTGAGCATCAGCCCAGCATCTGGCAAGAAGCAAACCCACGATGTGTGCAGGTCAGCTGCAGAGCTAGGCAGAGCCCACCTTCTCCCCTCTTCCACCTGGACACACAGTTGGACTACATTTCCCAGACTCCCCAACTGCAAGGTGTAGCCATGTGACCGAGTTCTGACCAATGGCATGGGAGCAGAAATGATGGGCCTCCCTTCCAGGCCCAGACCTGATCCCCACCCTGTCCCGGCGCTGTCCCCAGTCCCGGTTCAGTGGAGAGGATCTCGGGGCTTGGAGGAGGGACAGAGCTGCAGGACTCAGAGGGGTCTGGGTCGAGCCTGCACCTGCCAACCAGCCCCTGATGACCTACATTGAATAGTGGTATGAGATTTTAATGCTGAAAGTAAACATTTTTTTGTATTAAGCCTCTGAGATTTGCATAGTTGTATCTATCCCCACAGTGGGCCTATTTTGCATTTGTTGATATAATGCCCTAAGTCAATATCTGATGGTTGGTCAGGACTTTATCTGTGGCAAATAACAGAAAACCCAACATGAAGGGGCCTGAGCAGAATAAATGGGACTTATTAGCTCCTGTAACTGGGAATGAGGGGCAGGCGGGGTCCAGGCACGGCTTGATCAGGGCTCCAAAGCGGCCCAGGGAATGAGGGTCTGTCTCAGTGCAGCTCTCCAGGCTGGCTCTGAGACAGCCAAGCTCCCGTCCGTGGGGGCCAAGGGGGCGCCTGGCCACACCCGGCGGGGGCCGTCACCAGAGTTCTCCTTGTGTCTGGAGGGGTCGCACGTCCAGGGGGACATGAGCCCCCACTGCCCCGGCTGAGGCACACCGACCCCTCAGCTCAGAGTCACAAGGCGGGGGAGGGGCAGAGCAGCAGCCGAAGGACTCAGTCACTGGACAGTCGTGGGGTCACCACTGCTGGTTCCCGGGGACCAGGGGACACAGACACGGTGGGAGGGACTGTGCAAGAATTTGGGATATGGGGTGCGCGCACGGCACCCTCCCCTTTTGGGAAACGCCGACGGCCTCCACGTGCACAATCATCCACACCAGCTGACCCAGAGTGGCCTGTGTCTGCCCTGAGATTTCTGTTCCGTCTGGGGGACGGGGGACAAGAGCAAGGTGGGCCAGTGACAGGTGCTGGGAGCACGTCCACGGGAGGGCCCGCCACAGGAGGCAGCTAAATGCTGGGACATCAGACACGGGGGGCGGAGGCCCTGCTCCGCGGTGTCCCGGAGCCCCTCCTGCCCTGGACACTTCCAGCACAGCCCTCCTCTGCCGGCTGGTTCGTGGCTTTTCCAGCCCTCAGGGCCAACAGACCAGGAACGCTACAGGCTGGTTCCACGGAGAGCGTTTCTCCTCTGCTGTGATCAAGCTGCAGATTTATCTCGTCACGTTGGTTTGTGACCCTACGTGACACAGACACGTGCTGGGGAACAGACCCCCGAGGGTGTGCGGGGCCAGGCCCGTCCTGAAGGAGGCCCTGAAGTCTGGCCTCGAGATCCTGCCCAGGGCCCCCCTCCTCCCTGACGCGCCCCAAACCTACTCCCAATCAGAAATCTCGCTGGCGACACCCCCCCACGCGGACAGCCAACACTGTCAGCCTCACGTGAATTTTCTCAATCTTATAGAACCGTAGCTTTGGAAACGGTGGCTAGTTTCAGGGTCTCTAACGCACAGTTACTATGTGAAAATAGAGTCGCATCCCGTGGTCGGGTCTCCCCACGTATCTAAACGCAGACGATCCCCTCGCCCTCCCTTCTGGGCCCCCTGGAGCCACCACCGCCCAACGCTCAGGGCCCTGTGTGGCCCTCCCACCCGCCGGCCGCAACCTCACCCCCTTCAAGCAGGGGTGAGGACGCCCAGCACGAGCAGCTGCCCACACCCCTAGTTCATGCTCACAGGCAGACAGAAATGCTGGTGACATGAGTCTCTGTCCCTTCCCTCCTTTTGTCAGACTCTTGGGGAAACATTCGGAGCCGAGGAAGGAGAGGAGCAGGAACCTCCCAGCCGCTGTGGAGAGTGACTCACGCAGCTTCTGTTTGGCAGGGAATATTCCAGCTTCCAAGGGAGGCAGTGCAGGCCCACCATCTGGAACAATCCGACTCCGATCCATTGGTGTTTACTTTCTAAAACTTTGCATTCCTGGGGCCTGAGATTGGGAGCAACTGTGTGTGGAAAATATGCACTTCCTTTCATATGTTGCTGTGACACATGACAGCTTGCCTTCAGTCTTTTAAAAACACAAACCAAAAAAAGAAGGAAAGAAGGAAGAGCCTTTGCCAAGTGCTTTCCTCCTGGAGGAGAGACCCTGGGGATTCTGGAAGAACAGAAATCGTCCTGAAAGATGGAGACAGCTGCCGGTAGGCGAGCTTCGAGGGGCCTGGTTGGTGCAGAGGACGGTCACAGGTGAGCACCATCAGAGGGGATCACATCACACTGGTGGCCAGCAAGAAGCCCTCGCAAATCTGCCAGGGCTGCTCTGAGATGTGGGCCCGGGGAGGGGCGGCAGAGGGCGAGTCCCTGGGAGTCATGAGTGGGGAGAGTGGGGTCCCTGGCCCCACATCTGTCCAGGCTCTTGGTGGTAAGTTGTTGTAACCCAACTAGAACTCGCTTAACTCATGAAATCTGACTTTGGGGAATGGTGGGTGAGCCTCCGGATGGGTCTCGCCAAGCCCCTCCCTCCAACTCACACCTTGACTTTCTTGTCTCCCTGGCTTCCTCCATGCCAAGCCCCCAGACCCACACTCCATAAGGCGTGGTCCCTGTGGCTGTGCCTCCTCCAAACTGCCCCCTCAGTCCCCCACCTGGCGAAAGAACCCAAGGGTCCATGGCTTCCAGGTGAAGACTACATTCCCCAGCCTGCCTTGCAGCAAGGTGTGACCATGTGACACAGCTTGGCCAATCAGCTGTGACGGAGGTGATGCCCTGATGGCCAGGTCAGATGTCCTCCCTTCCCTGGTGGGAAGCCATCCTTAGGAACACACAGGTGTGGACAGAGAAGACACATGCAACAATAGAAGCTGGACGTTGGTGGGGCAGACCTCCCCCACCATCAGAGATCTTGCTCAAGCCATGGCTGGCCTGAGAAATGTCCCACCTGGACGCAGATGAGCCAAAGAACAGTCCCCTTAGCATCCGTCACCCCTAGGTCTGTGTCTCTTATAAAGTTTATAGAAATGTAATCCTGTGACTACTTGGTGAGTGTCTTTCCTTCCTGCTGGACTGGAAGGCCCCCCGAAAACCCAAATGTACACCCCACCCACCACCACCGTATCTCCAGATACCGGTGTTTGTTGAATGAATGAAGGAGGGATACACGGGCAGACAGCCCACTCAGACGCTGGCGAAACAGACTGGCTCTCTATGATTCCCTCCATGGGGAGTGGTCCCAAAGCAAGGGATTCACCCCCAAATCGGAGCAATGGTCAGAATCGAGCTGTATCAGAACTGTACCAGATACATGGTCATTTTTAATTCACCCCAAATTGCCCATATGGAGGAGCCAGGAAACTCAGCTTCAAGGGAGGATTCATCAGATAGGACATCTCCTATGTCACCTAGGACAAAGCAGTTTAATTGTTTCCATTATCTGTGAGCTTTTATTACCCCAACTATTGATCTTCTCTTTTAATGAAGCCCATAATTAAGCGAACAGGGTGCTTGCCTGGCCTTAATGAATACACTCACAGGCCTGGCTCAGCCAGGGAGCCCCGGAGACCAGGAAGGAGAATCACCATCTCCTTGCCGCTCCTGACCTCTGCTGGTCCTTGGCTGGCAGAGGGATGAAGGCGGAGGGAGCCCCCAGGCCGCCCTGGGGACACTGTCATCAGGGGGCATTGGGAAGGTGTAGAACCATCAGGAAGGAGTAGAACCATCCGGAAGGCGTGGAACCATCCGGAAGGTGTAGAACTGGGTGGCAGAGGCGGGAGCAGGCTCCTCCTGCCCCTGGTGTCCGGCGAGTGGAGGCCGGCCACAGCCTCCAGACCCAGGTCACAGCCGTGACCGTCTCCCAGCTTGGGAATCTCATCTTCCCCTTGTTTGTGGCGACTCCTCAGTCCCACGCCTGACCTTTCCCTTGTGTAAGAGATGCCTGCTCCTTTGCCCGACAAGAAAGTAGGGAGCATCCCTCTGCCGTGACAACAGTCAACTTTCCTCTGGGGCGTGGCTCCAGGCCTCAGTGTCCCCTTCTCTGCTCCAGGGTGGGGCCTGGGACCATCCCGCCTCCCGGCCCAGGGACGGCCAGGACAGGGGGTATGTATGACCCGGCCAGGCAAGGTCAGGTGTGATTCTGGGGCGGCAGAGGCAGCCACTATCGAGAGAGAGGCTCCTGGAGAGAGCCCGCCTGCGAGGGAGCCAACCCAAGACAGAACCGGGTTGAGAGCTGGAGAGAGAAGACTTGACAACATAGCTCAGCGCCTGGAGAAAGCTGAGCCTGAAGTGCTGGCTGTCTGAACTCTCAGTGACGTGAACCCTTTTGGGCCGGACCCAGTCTGAGCTGAGCTGCTCTCAGTTGTGATAGAAACAGGGTTCACTGTGGTTCACTGAGGGTTCACTCACTCGGGTGGAGAGGTCCATTCAGAGGAGCAGGCTCCGGTTCCGGAAGCTGAGCAGGCAGAGATGATGCTGCAGAACGTGGGTCCCACACAGTCCCGTGGACCTGCTGGGCTACTGGTCCAGATCGCGAGGAGGCGCTCACAGTGGCCCCTCACAGACACCCACACCCAGCCAGTGGCCCCAAACTGTGGTGCTGTGCTCATTTGGAAGGATGACGAGGGAATGCCCTCCAGCTTCCCAACGTGCCGGGCCTGGGGACAGGGCCAAGGCAGGGTGCCTGCCCCTCGGGCTGGTGGGGACGCCTCCAGCTGCGCCCTGAGCCTGCATGCTGAGCGGGATGCCTCCCCTTCCCTGCTCTCTCCACATCTTCTCATTTCAGTCTCTTAAAGCAGGTCATCTGTGCAAATTGCTAAAAAGTTTCCATGTCTGATAAATGAGCCTAGAGGTGACAGTTCTCCCAGAACAGCCCCCACCCGTCCCCACACAGGCCTCCGTCCTGGAGGTCCTAGGTTCCACACACCTGCACCACATCCTCCCAACAAGGCGCCTTGAGTGCACACTGCCTGAAGGCCACCCTGTCCTACCCGCCCCTGGGCCTCTCAGCCTGCAAACTTACTCCCTTCACAACCACAGGCCAGGAGCGATTCCTTCTGTGCAGAGGTGGCCTACCCCAAGCTGGCCTGTTCTGTCCACCTGCACAGAAATCTTCTCTTATTGCAAGTGGGACGGTCCCCTCGGGCAGACACCCTGTCTCACAATGTGCGGGTGAAGGCAGCCACAGTGACAAGGAGGGCAGGACATTTGGCCGGATCACCCTGGGGACAGCTCCAGCAGAGCCACCAAGTCTAGACCGAGGACATCCCCTGAGAGTGCCCCGTGGGATGCACCCCTCCATGCACCCCACATTCTACACTCGCTCCCCCACGTTCCGCGCAGAGGCTCCCTGCTATAAGAGCTGGTGCATCAATTTAAGATGCTTCTGCAAATTGCAAGGCAAATACATGATTACTCCCCTCCTCGAATTATGGGTAATTACACCTGGACTAAGCGTAATAATTACAGACGAAGTGTTGTTGATGCAACTGTCAGGTAGGATGTTTACTCAGCAAAGCCTGCCCTGCCTCTGAGGATGAACAGGCACGTTGGAGCTGCAGAAGAGAACAATAAGATTGTATCCGAAATATTTCTGTCTCCCGCCTCTGCAGGCGAGAGAATGGGCGGTGACACCTTCTCTCTATTCAGAAGGGCTGGCTGGTCTGCCCGCCGAGGTTGCTTCCTGACAGGTGTGCTGTGGGATGGGCTCCTCGGGGCAGCACTGTGCGGGGGGAGGGGGGGCCCCTTGGGTCCCAAGCTGGCCGCTCTTTCCACCACCGCCCCCCCAACAGCGGACAGCGCTGCTCGGCCTCCCCCACTGTGCCCCAGGGCAGGGGGTCTCCCACCAGCCGGCCTGACCCGATGCCAGCTCTGCTCCTGGGGAGCCGCGTGTCCCTGGGGTGACGTGGTTCACACATCGCTGTCCCAATTTCCTGTTTGGTAAAATGGGTTCAGTAACGCCACCTTCCTCGTGGGGCTTTGTGAGGATTAAATAAACAGGTAGTTAGTACCTGCACGGGAGATGTGTAGGGCAGTGAAGCTCTTCTGTATGATGCTGTCATGGTGGAGACACTCCTTTGTCCGAACCCACAGAACACACAGCTCTGGGCGGAGCCTAATCGTTAGTAACAATGTGTTAATGTGGGGCTATCGGTTGTAACAAATGTACCACGCTAATGTGAGATGTTAATAATAGGAGAACCTATTGGTGGGGGGCACATATGGGAACTCTGTACCTTCTGCTCAATTTTCTGTAATCCTAAAACTGCTCTAAAAAAAAAAAAACTATTAATTTTTAAAATAAACCCAAAACTGTGATTTTCATTTACTCACTGCAGTTCCTCCCACACTGGTCTCCCCACTTTATGTCTCATGGCCCCTCCCCACCTGGCCCCTTTCAATGGATAGCTTGGTTCCATGCTCTGTCCCATCCTGGTTTCGCCCCAATGTGTGTGGGCCAGCGAAGCAAAAGGGGACATCTCCTGGGGATTTCTGGGAGAGCTTTCTTTTTTTCTGACGTAAGTGTTGCCTCTTCTTCCTGTTTTGAATGTAGATGTAATGCTTGGAGGGACAGCACCCATTCTGTACCCATGAGGTCAAAAAGACATATAGTAAGGATGACGGGGCAGGAAGTGAGTCTGAGGTCTCAGGGACATCCTCAATTGTTTGAACCTTATACTGCCTATTTGCTCTCCTTTGCTTAACCAGCTATAGTCAGGTTTTTGTTGGATGCAGTTGAACATAATCCCAAATGATGTGTACTGCCTTTGGGACTAGCCCCCTCAGGTCTACACAGCATGGTACACAGGTAGATGACCTTGTGCCCACGCCTTGGCCTCAGTGTCCTAGCCCCTGATCAGCAGCCAGGTCAGTGCCAAAGAGCTTCCATGACTTAGGCTTTCAACCAAGTGAGTAATCAAGACTCAATAGAAGAAAAAGATAGCCTTTCAACAGCGGGAGTCCTCCAGAAAGCTGGGGCATGAGGAAGTACCAGAGCAGATCTTTAGGACAGGTGTTAGCCCCTATGAGAAGGGAAGGAGCCACTCATTCCAGCTTGACCTGGAAAGTACCCCGCTGAGCCTGGAGCTGCTTGGCCACCACCTCTGGGTCATCCAAGAAGGCCCAAGACAGAGCTGGTGAGTGGGTCTGTGCCCAAGAGAAATGCAGATGCTGGTGGCCTGGGCACCAGGGTGGGATGCAGAAATGAGAGCGATCCTTCTGTGGACACCAAGTCTGTGTGGATGTGCCAGCAGACAGGCACGCAGACCCACTTCTTCTTAATTAGCTTAAACAAAAAGGGACTTTTGCATTTTCTGGGAACATTTGTGCAGCCAAGCCCCCCCGCTGGGCCCAGAAGCCCAGCAACATGACGGGCACAGCCCTCTCTCTTTCCCAGAAGAAATTTCTTCTTTCAGAGCAGCTCGTGGGGGGCCTGACCTTGAGGCTTTGAGGCTAGTTCTGCAAAAATGACTTCAAGAAGCCATCTTTGAACTAGACTTGAAAGGTGCTGCCCACAGGAAGGGTGTAGACGTCCCATGTCCCTCGTGCAGGCACGGATTGGAGGAGGGGCCTCCCAAGGTCATTAGCGAGTGGCAGCTGAATGCTCCTTGCTCACCACTGGCAACAGTCCACCACCCCAGGTGGCACAGATCTGGGTAGAAGCACCAGCCTCCAGGGCCCAGCAGGGCACAGAGCAGGGGCTCAGCGAGCCTGCATTCTGCCTCCAGGTCCACCATTAGCTCACTGTGAGCCCCTGGGCCACTGGCTTCTCTTCTCTCAAGTTCAGTTTTTCACATTAAAATGCTATAGGATATTGGTCCGGGATTGTTCAGTCCCTGAGAATGGCAGACACCCCAACTGAAATTTAAAAGGGGCATGTATTGGGCGCCTGGGTGGCTCAGTTGGTTGAGGGGCTGCCTTCGGCTCAGGTCATGATCCTGGAGTCCCGGGATCGAGTCCCGCATCAGGCTCCCTGCTCGGCGGGGAGTCTGCTTCTCCCTCTGACCCTCCCCCCTCTCATGTGCTCTCTGTCTCTCTCATTCTCTCTGTCTCAAATAAATAAAATCTTTAAAAAAAAAAGGGGGGGGGCATGTATTGGTGAAGTTGGCCAAAACAGTTGGGGGCAGCATGAGCTTCAGGTACATCTTGATCCAGGTGCTCCACCAACGTCATTGAGACCAAGTCTCCCTGGCTCTGTTTCCAGGCCACCTCTCCCCTCCTGGGGACGGGAGGCCACCCGCAGAGCATCCAAGCACTTGGGACGCAGGGAGCCTCTTTCCTGTCACCGTGGGCGGAGCTCCGGTGCACCTGGTTGGCTGGGCTTGCGTTACGTGGCCTTCCCCAGCCAATCAGATGGCCAGAGTCAGGGGCCTCTCTGATTGGCCGGGCCCATGACACCTGTGGGTCCCCTGGGCTGCGGGACTAGAAGGGGGACAGACGCGGCTCCTCACCCAAAACTGGGGTGCTGTTTCCCAGAGGGGTGCTGTGGGGCTTTGGTCTTGTCACCCTGGCCCCTCGCGACTTGAGCCCAGCCCGAGGCACTCTGAGCACGGTGGACCACGCGGGCCGCGGGCCGCGGTCTGTGCTGCCCCGAGTGCGCCTGCGCAGGAGCAGGTGCACGGCCAGCAGGTGGGTCGGGTGCGGGCAACCGGACCAGGTGTGGGGTGCAGCCCCCCGGGGGAGGCAGCAGCTGCCGCCAAACACAAGAAAACTGAAAACCTCTTAAATATTTACTGCTGACACCCCGCGGAGACAGAAAAAATGAAAACATATCCAGTGACCCCACGTTCCGCCTGTTGTATCTGGTCCAACCTCTGTTTTCCAGGCAAACAAATAAGAGCGGTCTTAGCCCTCGTCAAATGCAGCCCAAACAGAGCTTGGCTGAGCAAGGCCAGGCCATCCTCGGGTGGGGAGAGCCCGGAGGGTCTCCAGCCCCAGACCTTGAGCCCCAGGAGCAGTTCTGGCTGAAGAGGAATTTGCAAATGAATCTAGGGAGGCTCCAGGAAATCTCCCGCTGCTGCTTTCCCCTTTGTGGGCAGGAAGGGAACTCCCAGCTTATATGAGCTTTTCCCAGAAAATGAGGAGGGAGGTCTCCCAACCCACCTGACCAAGCCAGCGCCACCTCGATGGTAACGTGGACAAGGTGATGAAACCACACAGCTTTCTAGATGATAAGCCCTAACTCTGGATGAAATGCTCTCCCTGTCTGGACCATCTGAATGCTCTCAGAAACAAAACCCAACTGAAAGCAGCTAAAATGATGAGGGGTTGATGATCCCTCATCCGTAACTGTGAAAGCAGGCTGGCTGAGGGGTGTGCTGAGGGGGGCTGGGGAGCATTTCTCCGGGGACCCTGTGGCCCATCCCTCGGTGTCACCGTCAGAAAGCCTCAGGGAGCCTCTCCTTTCCTCCTGTCCCTTCTAAAGAGTGCAGACAGCCTCCCAGCAGCCCCTGGCAGGCTCTGCCCCGTCCCATCAGGCAGGCAGGGTGGCCTGCCGGGTCAGGGCTCCCCGGTCATCAGCACGGCTGACCGCGTTGCAGGATTGGCTGCACCGGACTGAGAATCACCCCGGGGCTGGGGAGGGCCTCCCTCCCTGAGCACACTGCTGCTGCCTGAAGCCTGAACAAAATTGGGGGTTGGATAGCCCTGGAGAAGGTTGCCTGGCAACCAATAGCGTCAGCCACCTTCTCACTTGCTGCCATCCTCTTGGCTGGACCCAGCCTCAAAGGTGCAAGGGCAGGAGGGGAAGGCCCCGGGCAAGTCTAGGGTGCCCCAGGGGCTGCCTCAGGAGGGCGGGGGGCTACTCCTGAGAATGCCATCCTGGGCACCCAGGGCCCAAGCCCGTGTAGCCTGGTGCTGTCACTCATCCCTCTGTCTGTCCCAAACAGCAGAATCTGCAGAAGCTCCCTGAGGCGGATCCCTGGGGAGGGCTCCTGTCTGCCCTGGACGCGGGTCCACCCAAGTCCCACCCCCTGCCGCCAAGAAGAATGAGGCCTGGCCCAGGGCCCCATCCAAGGAGGGAGGGGTGTCTTGCTTGTTTACTCTGACTGCCTAGGTTATGTCAAGGTGCAGTGAGAGAAGTTTCCCTCAGTAAATACCTGCTGGACCGGTGCACACGCATGCACACCAAACATGCACACTCGTACGCACAAGCACACGTGCACACGTACATACATGCACATGCATCACACATGCGCGCACACCAAACATGCATATTTGTACACATGCACATGTATATCACATGCATGCACACATACACATATCCACATATGCACATACATCACACACACGCACGCACACGCCCATGCACACACACACTACATCACACACACGCACGCACACGCCCATGCACACGCACATCACACACACGCACGCACACGCCCATGCACACGCACTACAGCACACACACGCACGCACACGCCCATGCACACGCACTACAGCACACACACGCACGCACACGCCCATGCACACGCACTACAGCACACGCACGCACACGCCCATGCACACACGCACTACATCACACACACGCACGCACACGCCCATGCACACACGCACTACATCACACACACGCACGCACACGCCCATGCACACGCACTACATCACACACACGCACGCATACGCTCATGCACACGCACTACATCACACACATGCACGCACACGCCCATGCACACGCACTACATCACACACACGCACACACGCGTGTGCGCACACACACAGTACACATGCCACCCAACATTTAGATCCAGCCTCACAAAAGAAGAAGCTAATTTATGTTTCCAATTATAAATATAATTACATTTCTGAATCCATTAGCATGACTATTCTCAAACGCATGACTCGCTATGTCGCAAACAGAGATGAGATTCATGATTGCAGATCAGCCAGCGCTGAGAATTTTAATTTTTATTTTACTTGAAATTCAACACCAAATAATAACAGTGCCGCTTGGATGGAACACATTTCCACATTCAATTAAAAGAGAAGCGATCATTCTTAGCGGGACCCCTGAGGCAGTGGGTTTAAAGGGTGCACAGTTGAGCCGCAGGGAAGGAGGAGCTCCTCAGGGGCCAGCCCCTCGGGGAGAAATCTTTGAGAATGGAAAGGGGTGGTTGTCAGGAATGGCACACGGGCGTGCGGCCCCAGGGGTCTGACCCGTGTCAGGCCCACGGTAGAGCAGGGCTCAGGACACGTTTCTGGGCTCAGACGTGACCACCAGCACCCAGGGGAGGTTGGGAGAGGAGCTGACTGGTGGCGCCTGGGCTTTCAACACCACCCCATTGGCCACGGGAACACAGACTGGCTTTGAAGACACCTCGAGAGCATTACCCCCAGTAGGAAGTCAGGACCACGTTCTGTGGCTCGCAGACTCGTGGCCACTGGCTGTGAGGGCACCCCCACTGTGGGGCAGGGGGACGGGGTGGCTGGCTTGCAAACCTGTGTGGTGCTCCCCTGCTGCCCACCCAGAGCCTGCCTCCCTCACTGCCCACTGCCCCCTTTCACTGGGCTGCCAGACTCCCCTAGGGCTTTGTGGGGATACAGGGACAGGAGGGCATGACCGGCCAGAGTGAGTCCCAACTAAAACCCCTCCGTGCACGCAGACGGAGCAGTGCAGGGCCGTGTGCACGAAGCAGCCAGCCCCACCCTGGGAAAGACAGCAGGACACGTGCCATCCGGGAGGCTGGGACGGCGCGCACACGGGCATCTCCCTGCCGGCTCTGCAGACGCAGCCCTCGTCTCCCCGCCGCCCCAGGACTCCGGCCTCCTCTGGCCTCTGTCTCTGTGCCGCTAATCTTATGTTTTAACCTGACACGGCCATGGTGCCCAGTGTTGCATCAAAACCAGCATAAATATTGCTGCAAAGGTACTTTTAGATGTGAGTAACACTTTTTAAATCATGGTAAAATATACACAATGTAAAATTTTACCATCTTAACCATTTTAAGTGTACAGGTCAGGGGTATCAAGCACATTCACACCGTTGTCAGCCGCCGCCAGCGTCCACCTCCAGAACGTTCTCATTTTCCCAAACTGACGCTCTGTCCCACCAAACACGGACCCCGCCCCAGCCCCTGGCTCCCACCACCTGCTCCGTCTCTAGGAACCCGACTGCTCTGGGGCCCTCGGGTTAGCGGGATCACACAGTGTCTGATTATGACCGGCTCATTTCCCTCAGCATCGGGTCCTCGAGGTTCATCCATGTTGTGGCAGGTGTTGGACGTTCCTTCTGAGGCTGAATGGTAGTCCGTTGTGTGTACACCCCACATTCTGTTCATGCTTCATCTGTCCACGGGGGTGCAAATATAAACCATCTCAGCATCTTCTCATGTCCTAATTGTTCATTGTACGTCTTCTTTGGAGAAATGTCTATTCAAGTCCTTTGTCCATTTTTGAATCAGATTGTTTGGGGGTTTTTGTTGTTGTTGTTAGGTTTTAGGAATTCTTTCTATATTCTGGATATCAATCCCTTATCAGATGCATGATTGGCAAATATTTTCTCCCACTCTGTGGCTGCCTTTTCACTCTCTTGATGGTGTCCTCTGACGCACAGAAGGGTTTTTTCTTTGCGAAGTCCAGTTTGTCTGTTCTTTTCTGTTGTTTGATATCATAGCAAATCCAATGTCATGAAGCTTTTCCCCTGTGTTTTCTTCTCGAGGTTTTATGGTTCTAAGTCTCACATGTAAGTCTATTTGATCTATTTGGGGTTAACTTTTGTATATGATGTATGGCAAGGGCCCAATTTCTCTCTTTTGCATGTGGATACCCAGCTTCCTGGTGCACCTTGCGGAAAAGACCATCCCTCCCATGTGAAATGGTCCCGGCATCCTGGTAAAACACATTCTGACCACGATTTGAGGATTTATTTCTGAGCTCTCTGTTCTAGTGCATTGGCCTTTGTGTTTGTCTGTAGGCACCGTTTAGATTACGTAGCTCCGTAGTAAGTTCTGAAATCAGGAAGTGTGAGACCCCCCCAGCTTTGTTCTTCTTTTTCAAAAAGAGGTTTTTGTTTTGTTTTGTTTTTGGCTATTCAGGGTCAATTGAGGTTCCATAGGAATTGTAGGACAGAGTTTCTATTTCTGGAGGGAAAAGTGACTAACATTTAACTTGGTAGACTTCGAGTAAAGCAGATTAGCCTCCAGAATGTGGGTGGCCCTCGCCTGATCAGTTGAAGGCTGAAAGGGGGAAAAAAAGACTGAGGTCCCCGGGGGAGGGAATTGTGCCTACAGACTCAAGACGCAGCATCAGCTCTCCCCCGGGTCTCCGTCCTGCCTCTGTCCCTGTGGATGTGGGACTGACACCTCTGCAGCTGC
>NC_138381.1:81110369-81120458 GCF_054177405.1 Leptonychotes weddellii
GGGGAGGTCGAGAAGGAAGGACGGCACCAGCTGAGCTTGCCATCTTGCCAGGAGACGAGAGCACGCAGCACAGTGAGGACATCCGGGTGTCACTGAGGGAGTCGGGCGCCTGGGGTGTCAACAAGGCCTTCATAGCAGTGACCTCGCTTCTGGGCTGATGACCAGACCGCGGGTGGTTCTAGCAAATCCACAGCCGTCTGCTCTCTGTCTTCCGTCTCTCGTCTGGTGTCCTGGGTCACCGGCGCTCTGTTGGGGTGAAACTCAGCCCCCACCCCTACCGGCCATGCCCTGGGGGCGGCTGATGGTGAGACCAGCAGTGTGCGGTGCCCTCCCCATCTCCCACATCCACGCGACCGCTCCCTGGGGTGGGGATGACAGCCCCAAGTGTGCAGGGCATCCCCACGTCCCACCGACCGCCCGGAGGCCCCGTCCTGGGAGCGGCGGATCCGGCCCCCGTCCAGCCTTCCAGGCCCTCCCGGCAGCCGAGCTGCAACCCCACAAGACCCCAAGCCAGAGCCCCTGCCGAACCTCTCCTGAGTTCCCAGCCCAAACACTGTGTGAGTGCAGAATCGTCCATCATGCAGGCTGCCAGGTTGGGGTGCTTGCTACCCTTGGTGTGCTCACCACCCTCAGTGAAAACGTCTCCTCGGTCAGGGGGGCCCTGGAGCACGGTGGCCTGTGGCCCCCGTTTCACACTCTGGGTGACGAGACTTCCTTTTTTTATCCATGGTCTGTCATGGGCTGGACAGTGTCCCCTCAAAATTCATCAGTTGCAGTCCTAGCCCCCACCTCTCAGGGTGACCAGATTTGGAAACAGGGTCCTTGCAGATGTAGTTAGTTCCAATGAGGTCCTAATCTGACTGCGTCCTTATTGAGAGGGACATTTGGACACAGAGACACAGGGAGAAGGCCCTGTGACCATGAGGGACGCTGCAGATGGCTGGCCACCAACAGGCGCTGGTGGGGCAGGAAGGACCTCCCCCCGGAGCGCAGGTGCCGTGGGGACCCCTGGACTTCAGGCTACCAGCCTCCAGAACCGTAGGAGAGTACGTGCCTGTGGGTTAAGCCCCGACTCCCTGGGCCTCGTCACTGCAGCTCCCGGCACCAGCAGGTGGTACAATTAGGTCTTTAGAGGATGCTCATCACGGTGTTATTGCTAATGTGCTAGATGGTATGACTATTACAGGTATTTGCTGGCGCTGCGGGTGAGGCCTGATGCTGGCGGCCACAGACATGGTCCCACTCGGGACAAAGGTGTGAGTGGAAGCTTCTGGGGCCCGGGAGTGGCAGAGCCCAAGCCCGTCCCTGTGCTGCTCCCCGTGGCCTGGTCAGGACTTGCTGCTCAGCCTGTGTCCAGGAGGGTAAGCCAGGGCGGACCCATGCTGGAATAACCTGTTCTTGTTGAAAGCCACTGACGTGGGGGCAGCTCCCTGTGGGGACGCCCGGCCTCGGTGACTCCGCGACAGTAAGACATCGGCTAATCAGCAGCACCCATTTCAACAAGGGAACACTCTCCGGTCCTTAAAATCAGGTGGAGAGAAACAGGACGGCCCGGACACGTTGCATTTTGTAGACTAAGGAGCACAGCTCCTCAGGAAGCCGAACGGATGGGACGTCCGCGGGGCTGCAGCCTGCAGGCCGCACCTACACACGCCTGTTTCACGGCGTTTCTCCCATAAACATGGTTTCCTAACACGATCAGGGAAAAGTACGCTCGACTTTTATGCACATCCAAACACAAAGGGTAATGGAAGTGTCACGAGGGGCGCGGCTTCACGCACACGCCTTCACTGAGCCCCCCAGCCCCCGCCTGAAACTGCCCCCTCGTGTGTGCACGCGCTCCCCGCCTGTCTCAGCAAAGGCGTTAGTCGGGACAGATGAAGCTCATCTTTCTTTCTAGGCGATGTATTTAAGAGCCTCCTAAAATCTACTAACTTCCAGGCTGAAAATCATTAAAATCGAATGAGTTTCCCCAGTGATAAAACCCGAGATCATCCCTCAGCCTGGGAGAGGGTGGACCTGAGTGGTGGTCCCCCTCCTGCGGGAGGCCGAGCGATGGTGGGGCTGGAGCTACCCCTGTTCTCTGGAGCCCGGCGCTGTGTCCAGAGCCCGTGGAGGATGCGCCCAGGGGCACCTCCCGCCGGCTGGCGCCGTGGCCCCCGAGCACCTGAGTTCCCTCCGGCGGATCCTGGCCTCACCGAGCTTCCCGCGCATGCACAGGCCGGACCACTCCCCGTGCAGCGGGGTCCCCGGAGTCCTCCTGCGTGGCAGGGGGGTCTCCATGGCTACCTGCAGAGGGCAAAGTGCACGCACCACATGACTGCAGCCGGACGCCTCCGCGCTCCCAGTGCTCACCGTGCACCCACAGGCCTCGCAGGGTGGCCTCCCTGCTTTGGCCCCTTTTCATCCACCCTCGGGGACTCAGCCAGCTTCTGCCAATCACACTTTGTTACAAGTTACCCCCAAAACTCAGCAGTTGTCAACAAGTGTCCCTCAGCTCATAGCAGTGCCGACGTGGGCCGACCGGGTGAACAGCGCTCAGGGCGCTGTGCCTCGCTCACGTCAGAGTAACTAACGGCTGTTATCTGTGGTTTAATCCTCAGCAAAGGGGTCTGGTGCCACCCATGCCCCTTCCTCCTCCTTCCCTGGGGAGGGGCAGTCAGCAAATGACCTGTGTGTCTTCCACCACCGGCCTGGCCCGCGTCTCCTGGTTCTCAGCCTCCACCCCTCTCCCCACCGCTCTGGTTGTGAATTTCAGCAAAGCAGAGACAGGCGTCCTGGTCCCGTCTGAGAGCAGCCGCTGGTTCTTCCAGATGCCGTGGGCTCCGCACCGAGACCCTGTGCCCGGGGGCTGGGTACTGAATGACGTGGAGAAATTATATGCGCTCCAAGAGACGAATTGGCAGTAATTACTCACTGTAATAACTCTGGAGCAACACCCTCCAAATGCTTCTTGCCATTTTGATACTAAAATAAATGATTTTACAGAGAAAGACTGGTGAGTTAGCGAAGTCCTGAACATGCTCATAAATATTTCATCTCCAGAGAAGCAAACCCTCGGGATCTTTGTATTTTTCTCTCCTTCCGGCTGAGGCCTCGCGACAAGGCAGCCGGGGCCACGGAGAGACGGGAGGGTGGTCACTAGGCCTCCCAGGGAATCTCTGCAGGAGATGCTGAGTGGGCCCCCCAGGCCAGCAGCATGGGCAACACTGTGAATAACGGCTGTTGCTCTTAGCTGGGCTCATCACCGCGCGGAACAGAACCCAGGTTTTGTAAGAAGCGGCAGCATCTGAAATACGCACCTGTCGTCCCCAAGCACGGCCGCCCTCAAAAGAGCAAGTCCCAGATGACACCGGGGAGGAGGGGGGCAGGACGTCTGTCCCGGGTCCCGGGGGCAGGAGTAAGGAATCCCTCGCGTCACAGCGGAGACAAGCAAGTGACTGGAAACACGTCCGATCCGTCATGTCCATGGCACCTGCCCACCTGAGCACCTGCCCACCTGTCCACCTGCACACCTCCACACCTGCCCACCTGCATGCACCTGCACACCTGCCCACCTGCACCCCTGCTCACCTGCCCACCTGTGCGCACCTCCTCACCTGCTCACCTGCGCACCTCCGCACCTGCCTACCTGCCTACCTGTGCACCTGCAGGCCGTCACCAAGCGTGAACAGCAGACGTTCTGGGAAAGGCCCCTGCGATGGGTGCCTGCATTTCTATCTGTGGATTTTTCCAATTACATTGTGATGAGAGTGCTTTCTTTGACAAAAACCACAGAGTACTTTCCTCCAAAGGCAGGAATGTGCCAGGAGCTGAACAGTTGTTAACGCCAGGCCAGAAACCGTGTAAAGGTGTTCACGCTGTTCTGCATCCCCCTCCCAACCCTAACCCAAACCCTAACCGTAACCACTGTTCCCTTGGTCTGCCTCTGGACGGATTCACCCCAATCCAGGAATCACCCTCCACGGACAGGGTGTCAGAGGCCGGCTGCCCTTGGGGTGCTGGCCAAGTGATCTGCGGGCTCCGCTGACCTCTGCCTGGATGGTGGGCGAGAGGTGAGGCCCATCAGCGAGGCTGCATACGCCCTGCAGGGGGACTGGGCCTAGGAGAGGGGAGGTGAACTCAAGGTCTCAGCCACCGCAGGCACGGGCCCCAATCTGGGGAGGGAGGTCAGGGTGACAACAGCACTCCTGCCGTCCCCAGACATGGAGCTCGACACCCCCAGGGCAAGCGGGGTCTCCTCACGCTTAGCCCCAGAGCTGGGGGCTGCACAGCGATTTGGACCTTTAACTCCTGGTGAGGCCATGTATCCATGTGTCCTTTCTCCCTCCTCCCTCTGTCCTCCCCCCCATGGCTGCCACTGGGCTCAAGAGGGGAGGGGTCGTGCACCCCCAGCAGGGAGAGGTCGCAACCCCCCACCCCTGAGGGAGAAAGTGGCAGTGCCCCTGCGGGTCAGCAGGGCATTTATAAACAAACCTTCAGCAGTCGGGCTTCCTACAACCACGGGAGGAAAAGGCGCGGCGCAGACTGCCTCCAAGCGTCCTTCTGGAAGTCTGAGGACGTGGCTGGAAAGCGCAGCCAGGAGTGTCAAGCCCCCGCCCCCCTCCAGGGCCCCCGGGCAGCAGGCCCGCTCGGGTTTGCGTGAGAAATAGGCTTCAGGTTGCACCGGTTGGAGCGCTTCCACGGCCTGCCCTGTGCCCCCGGGGGCCGGCCACCACCTGAGCTAATTGCTTCCAACAGATGTATGAGAACAATTGGCCATCCGGAAATGGCTCTCTGTCCACAAGTTGAGATTTGATTACTTTTTTATCACTAAATTAAATTCCTTCTCTTGCTTGTCTCCTTCCATTAAATCTCTTTAAATCTTAATAGACTGCAGCTTCTCCCACAGCTCAGGCCACTGATAAGGCGTGTGGGGCTCTAGGAGCCCACGGCCAGGAGACCAGGAGGGGGCAGGTGAGGGAGGGAAAAAGGAGATGCACCGGCCCTGGGAGGCTGGGAGGCTAAGGGGCAGAGAGGCTCCCCATACCCAGATGAGTCTTGTTTCTCAGAACACAAGCTAGGGCACCACAGAAACGGCCAAGGGCCCCTAGCAGTGCTCTTGCCCGCCTGCCCCTGGCTTCCCATACACCTGCCCTCATCTGCCCTCATCTGCCCTCACCTGCCCTCACCTGGTCTCACCTGGTCTCACCTGCCCTCGCCTGGTCTCACCTGGTCTCGCCTGCCCTCGCCTGGTCTCACCTGGTCTCGCCTGCCCTCGCCTGGCCTCGCCTGGCCTCCTCTGGCCTCGCCTGGCCTCGCCTGGCCTCATCTGCCCTCGCCTGGCCTCGCCTGGGCTCACCTGGGCTCGCCTGCCCTCGCCTGGCCTCACCTGGCCTCCTCTGGCCTCGCCTGGCCTCCTCTGGCCTCGCCTGGCCTCGCCTGGCCTCGCCTGGCCTCCTCTGGCCTCGCCTGGCCTCGCCTGCCCTCGCCTGGCCTCGCCTGGGCTCGCCTGGCCTCGCCTGGCCTCCTCTGGCCTCGCCTGGGCTCGCCTGCCCTCGCCTGGCCTCACCTGGCCTCCTCTGCCCTCACCTGGCCTCGCCTGGCCTCGCCTGGCCTCGCCTGGGCTCGCCTGGCCTCGCCTGGCCTCCTCTGGCCTCGCCTGGCCTCGCCTGGCCTCCTCTGGCCTCGCCTGGGCTCGCCTGGGCTCGCCTGGCCTCGCCTGGCCTCCTCTGGCCTCGCCTGGCCTCGCCTGGGCTCGCCTGGCCTCGCCTGGCCTCCTCTGGCCTCGCCTGCCCTCGCCTGCCCTCGCCTGGCCTCGCCTGGCCTCCTCTGCCCTCGCCTGGCCTCGCCTGGCCTCGCCTGGGCTCGCCTGGCCTCGCCTGGCCTCCTCTGGCCTCGCCTGGCCTCCTCTGGCCTCGCCTGGGCTCGCCTGGCCTCGCCTGCCCTTGCCTGGGCTCGCCTGGGCTCGCCTGCCCTCGCCTGGCCTCGCCTGGCCTCCTCTGGCCTCGCCTGGCCTCCTCTGGCCTCGCCTGGGCTTGCCTGGCCTCGCCTGGCCACCTCGGGCCACACAGTCAGGCAGCCCAGCTCCCCTCCCGCGCACTCAGGTGCCACCTTGCAGTCGGATGCCCCCCAGGGTCGTCTGGCGTCCCCTCAAGCGTAGCCGGTGTAGGGCATCAGAGCTCATGCGGAAGCCCATCTGGAGATTTGAAGCGTTTACTCTGACAAGCGACAGGGGTTGGGGCTTACTCTCAGCGCTTGCCTACCGAATCTTCTTGAAAACCAAGCGTAGGACTTGCTCGCGGTGCCTTGGCACTCACGCCCGCCCCGTGAAACCAGGCGTCCGCGTTCTTGCCCCGAGACCTCGCGCATCTGGGCGCGTGTTGGCTGCAAAGCGGCAGCAGCCTCGGGAGACGGCCGCGGGGGAAGAGGAGGCCCCGCATCTCAGCCTCTCCCTGCTGGGGCGGCACGCACACCTCCTGCAGCTGAGGCCTTCACGTCCCACGGGGGCCGGGCCGCGGGCTGGCATCCACCTGGGCACCCTGGCACCAGTGTGGAGAGGCCCGCGCCATCCCCCCGGACACACTGTCTGCGCTGGCCCCACAGCCCGCCCAGCCTCGGGGCAGGAGGAGCCCAGAGGCCGTGAGAGGCACACTGGCCAAGCGCAGAGGGCAGCACGTGGTCGAGCTACGGCGGCCTGAGCGTGCAGCCAAGTTCACACATTGATCCCCAACTGCCAAGGCTCTGGGGCCCCGGGGAGGGGTGAGGTCATGAGGGTGGAGCCCCTGAAGGAGAGCTCCCTCTCCCCGGCCAGGGAGCCACAGAGAAGACACGGTCCGTCCGTGAGCCAGGACGCAAACCTCACCGCAGGCCACACCCGTAGGCGCCCAGCTCTGGCCTCCAGGGCCGGCTTCTGGAAATACCTGCTGTTCAAGGCCCTGGGCTGCAGGGTTTGCTGGGGCGGCCTGAGCCGACTCGGACAGGTGAGCACCTGGAGGTCTCAGGTGACAGATGGGGACCATTGGGACAGGGCGCTCCTCACCCAGCAGGAGCAGCTGAAAGAATCCGTGTGTCGGGATCCATGCAGAGGACGGAGGACGCCCGGGCCCTGGGGCCTCCCGCGCAGGACCCTGGAGATGCGTGAGCACAGCAAGTAAAGCTGCGTGTGTCTGCGAGGGTCCGTGCCACCGACCTCCACGAGGGGCCCTGGGCAGCGAACCACAAAGGGCGTGACAGCCACGGATGCCGGGGGATTGGATCATCGTTGGCACCAGTCTTGGGTCACAGAAGCGCTGTCCTCCCCTCAGTGGCCTTGCTGGGGCTGAACGTACCTGGGAAGAAAGGCGTGGCTCGGCATGTTTAAAATGAAAGAAATGGGTAAATAAATAAAGCCCATATCTCATCGATAGTTCTCGACCTGCTGGAAGGCCTAGGTGCCCCTGGGAACAACCAGCTGCGTCCTTAGGGCAGGACAGTGTCTTACTCACCGCTGCGGGTCCAGCGTTGAGCGCTGTCCCTCCCATCCTTAGAGATGCTTGCTGAGGTGAGGCACTGGGTCAGACACAGCGGGGACCCTGAGTTGCAGGCTGGCCGGCCGGGGGCAGAGCTCCGAGCCCAAGACACGAAGGTGTGGCTGGCACGATTCATTTCCCAGAGATGCTGCAAGAAATTACGGCACACCGGGGGCCTTGGAACGGAAGGAAGGTGTTTTCTCAGTTCTGGGGCCACGAGTCTGAGATCCAGGCTGGGCCACGCTGCCTCCAGAGCCTCCAGGGGAGGGTCCTTCCTGCCTCCCCCGGCCTCTGGGGGTTCCAGGCGTCCTGGGCTTGTGGCCGTGTCCCTCCCATCTCTGCCCCTGTCCTCACACGGCTTCTCCCCTGCACGTCTGCATCTCTCATAAGAACACCAGTTGTTCGATTTAGGGCCCGCCTGGGTAACCCGGGATGACCTCATCTCGCGATCTTCTGCAAAGACCTTATCTCCAAATAAGGCCGCATCCACAGGTACTCAGGGCTAGGGCTCCCACCTACCTTTTTGGGGAACACAATTCAATCCACTGCATCGACCCTCCGTCTGGCATGGCTGCTCTTGAGCTCAGGGAATGCACAGGGATGCAGAGGGCCACAGGGCCGCCTGTGTCGTGGACAGGACAGGAAGACCTGCAGTTGGCAGGGAGGAGATGCCTGCCCCAGCCCCACCCGCAGGGCGATCGTGGCTAGGGGGCGGTGGAGCACCCCACATCCAGCGTCCAAGCACACGAGAGTCGACGCGCAAAGAAGCAGGAACAGTGGAGAAAGATTTGTCCCCGGGCAGCATGGCTGTCGCCGGCGCCCACGGGCCCTGGGACTGAGGCGCCCGCGCGAGGCAGCTGCTGACGTGGGGTCTAACGCTGAACTTACGGGTGCCTGCAGGTGGGGCGCGGTCGCCCGGCAACCCTGAATCCCAGCCCCAAGCCATTTCCCGCAGCGGCTCCCGCCCCGGGGCCCAACCCCCAAGGATCCAGCTGAACCAGCAGGCCTCAGAAATAAAGGAGGGCCAACTGCTTCGTGAGCTCAGACGTCCCAGCTTTCCTTTCCCCGGGCCCCGCGCCCCGCGCCCTGCGGGCAGGCGGGCTTCCACACTTGACACGGGTCGAGGCGTCCAGGCGCATGGCTGTGGCTTGTGACTTTGGGGCCCCGACCCCGCGGGCAGGTAGGAAGCAGCCGAGACAAAGACCAGCGGTAAGTTGTTTTGTTCTCCGAGCACGTTAGCGGCTGAGGCCCCAGAGTCCAGCCTGTTTGCTCAGCTTGGAGGAAGCAAGGGTGTGTCTCTTGCTCGGCCGGAGCCCTGTATGGATGCTCCCCGTTAGGTGGCCCGTTGGGGGTTTATTCTCTCACAGCCCAGAGGCCCTATGCCCCAGATCCGCCCGAGGCTGCGAGGGAGACTGTCCGGGCCCCGCACGGCTCCTGGTTGATGAGCCAGTCTGTGGCCTTCTGTGGCCGCATCCCGAACACACTCAGACCCAGGACAGGAGGCTTTCCCGGGAAGGGAGGCACGGAGGACCCGACCGTGCCCCCCCAAAGTCACCCCAGAAGGTGATTGCGCTCAGATGGGCCCTTACAGAGGTGGTTAAGGGGTCAGCCATTACCCACTCTGACTACTGTCCTTGACAGGTACATATTTTTTCTTTCCTTCTCCTGGTGTTTTTACTCGGTGAGTATAGTTTAGCCTCTTCTTCCAACAAAGTAGGTCAGGAACAGAGAGACTCTTCCGGAGACGGCAAAAACCTCAGAGTCGGCAAATGTCGGCGACAACCCCGGGCACGCCCAGCCCCATGGGGCGAAGCCCCGCGTGCGGCCAGAGAAGACCCTGGGGGCTGGGTGCCCACCGATGGTCAGGGCCCCACGCCGCACCACGAGCGGGGACACAGGGCGCACAAATCCCGGTCTGGAGGCGAGGGACAGCGGTTCAACAATTCACTGAGTGCATGGCGGGTTGAAATCTGTTGGCAGCACGAGTCTAGGGGGGCGGAGGGGAGCGCAAAGCTTCCAGGAGGAGTTGATGTTTGAGCTGCGACTGGGCAGCTGAGCAGGGTTGGGTCCATGATGCGGGATGGGGGACGCTGAGGGCCCGTGAGTCTGAAGGAACCCACCCCGCCCCCCATGGTGGTGCAGGAAGACAGCGACCGGAGGTCACGGGGCCACACTGGGGGCAGCAGGGGACGGAGAGGCAGAAGGCGTCCCCTCCAAAGTGAGCACTGCAAGGTGTCAGAGACGTGGCTGTCCCTGCCCGCGGAGGTGGCGTGAGGCCTGCTACACGTGGGACAGCCGGGCACAGGGCCGTGTCCTCGGGACCCTGACCGAGCAGGAGGAAGGACGGAAACACATCGGCGATGGAGGGCAGCGTCCAGGATCCGTGAACGGTGCTGTCGGTGGGAGAAAACGTGGCATTTCCCATGGTGGCCACGGCCCTCCTTCTGACAAATAGAACCCCGACTTTGTCCAGGACGGGGGAGGGCAGAGGCAGCCCCACAGCACAGAGTGAGAACTCCGCCTGGCCATGATCAGGGGCCGTGAGAGGAGCCTCAGCAGATCATCTCCCCGGGGACCTCACGTGGGAGATGGACACAGC
>NC_138381.1:81120558-81129675 GCF_054177405.1 Leptonychotes weddellii
AGAGCTAGCCTGGGATGGGGGATGGGGGATGGGGTGCAGAGCTAGCCTGGGATGGGGGATGGGGGATGGGGTGCAGAGCTAGCCTGGGATGGGGGGATGGGGTGCAGAGCTAGACTGGGATGGGGGATGGGGGATGGGGTATAGAGCTAGCCTGGGATGGGAGATGGGGTGCAGAGCTAGCCTGGGATGGGGAATGGGGGATGGGGTGCAGAGCTAGCCTGGGATGGGGAATGGGGGATGGGGTGCAGAGCTAGCCTGGGATGGGGGATGGGGTGCAGGGCAAGCCCTCTTGCACAGTGAACCCCTCAGCCCACAGACCGGGAACATCCTCCCACGTACAAGGGCAGCCTGCACCCCAAACTAGGACAATGGCAAAGCACTTTTTCTCCAAAGGCAGCTTGGATGTATCATGCATATTGTATTGATTGTAAGAAATGCTCCTCCCTCTTGTGGATTTGCTGGGGTACTTGGGCTGAGGAATTTGTGATTTTTATAACACGCATTAAATTCTTACCTTTCACTTTCATGGTATCCTGGGGCTTGTCTCTATTCAGACAGTTTTCTCAGGCTTTCTCTTCAAGAAAGCCAGTCCCTGTACCTGAACTCCGACCCTGTCCCAAACCCAGAGCCTGTGCACCCCTGTAACCCCTCCCACCCACACCCCCTCCCAGGCAGCACCGACCGTAACCGACCTGCAGACAGGTGCGATAGGAGATGGGACCGTGCCACCGTGGCCCTGCACCTCCTCACAGGACACAGGGGCCACGGGACCCAGCCTCCCTGGCAGGAGAGGGATGACCTTGGATCAGGACAGCGAGGAGGGAGCCTCTTCCCCCGAAGGGTCCAACCACCGCACTACCAGTGGGGGTGCCTTGCCAACATGACGAATTCACAGAGGGGCTCCTCCCACAGGAAGCCGGCTGCAGACGCACTGGGGGGCTCTGCCACAGCCACGTGCCAGCATCCCAACACAGCGGGAGGCTTCAGAGAGGGCAGGCCGGGCTCAAGGCCACCCCTGAGCACGGCCACCAGCTCCACCCACCACCTTCATCCCATACAAACCATCACCCCCTAACACAGGGCCACCTCACCTGCCCACAGCTCCGCCTGCGTGCGCAAGACAGGCGAGCGTCCCCAGGGTCACCCGGGACATCAGTCTGGCTTGCTCTCGGCGTTCCCAGATGGAGGTGAACAGTCCCAAATGTCTCGAGTGCAACTGTAATTATCGGAGGGGCTTCGCTACCTCCGCAAGCCACCGTCTCCCATCTCCGTACGAACATTTTCCCTCCTGCTGAGCTGACTGGTCTCTGGGGACCGGCCCCCAGCGTGCCCTCTTCGTGCCCAGGAGGACTCCGGCCGAGCCTGCGCTCAGCCTGGAGCACCAGGCGCCGTGAGGCGCAGCCATCCGAGGGAGGCACGCCTCCCAGGACTCATTTGCCCATGGCCTGCTTGCCCCCCAACAGCTGGTGCATCTAGGCCTGCCTGTCAGCAGGTCCTCAGGGGTCGGCCTGGGGCTCCCAGCTCCTGGCCTGTGCTGACAAAGCCTCCAAGGAGTTTGGGTTTGTCCAGTGGTCCATCCAGGCCAGGACAGGACATCTGCCCGAGGGAGGGCCCAGGGATGCTGGCCTGGCTCCAACACGCAGCAGGGACCGCACCCCGATCCGCGGGCCCTTGCCGCCACAAACGCCTCCTGGGGCTTCTCGTCCAAATGTTCAGACAGCCTGATGGTAAACGGGTCCAAATCCATCCTTAATGCATGTGACCTTGAGCAAGTGCGGGTGGGGAAACTGAGGCAGAGCAGGGCCCTCGCACAGAAGCCGTCTTCTGGAGGTCAGCTCGAGAACTGGACCCAATGCCCACAGCAGCAACATGTCTGTGGTGGTGTCCTCCACCCGGCCGTGGGGGCCCGGGGTCACCCTGCCCAGACACTGCCCATTCCCCTTCGGGGCTCGCTCTCTTGGGCCATGTGGTCCCGGCCCTGAGCTATCCCTGAGCCACGTGACTGGGGCCTGGCCACGTGCCCCCACGGGAAGCCAGCCCTGCTGGACTGGGTCCCCGTGGCTGACGCCCTGGGCTGGCCCGGTGGGATTTCTCCGGAAACGTGGGACAGACCGCGGCGGCCTGACCGACTGGCGATGGCCTCACAGATGGTCAACCTGGGGGTGGGGGGGCCTCAAAATACAGATGGTCTCCAACTTACGGTGATTCGACCTGTGACTTTTCAACTTTATGAGGGTGCAAGAGTGATCCACGTCCAGTAGGAACCGTACCGGAATTTTGAATTTGGATCTGGTCCCAGGCGCGCAGTCTGCATCCCAGCCCCCCCGCCCCCGCCCCGGGAATGCTGGGCCCGGCCGCACGGTCAGCAGGGTCCACAGTGATACCCTGACAGCCATTCCGCTTGTCGCTTTCAGCACAGTGTCCAACAAATGACGGGAGCTGGTCCACTCTATTAGAAACTAGGCTTGTGTCATGAGTCTGCCCAGCGGCAGGCGAACATCCGTGCTCCTGCCCGGTGTGTCTACGGCGGGCCAGCCCAGCGGCGATGTCCCGGAGGTTACGTGTGTCAGATGCATTTCCAACTCATGGTAGGTTTATCAGGGTGGAGCCCCGTCCTGAGTCGAGGGAGGCTGTGTGCCGGAAAGTTCTGAGGCACCTCTCCCCTCGAGAGGCAGGGCTGGCCGGCTCTTCCAGCAGACAAAGGGCACAGGGAGGCCGGTGGCCCCTCTGGCGGCCCCTCTGGCTCCGTGGCTTCGGGGACTGCTCCCAGCCCAGGCCTGAACCATCGCCCTGCAGGCTGCAAACACCAGATGCTGCCCCCACAGAGGCTCAGAAGCTCGCTGACCCCCGGGACACGATAATCTCTGCCTACAGATGTGCGGTGACTTGGCCGAGGCCGGCGAGCAGTCACGAAGGAGCAGAGGCGGGGCAGGAAGGGCCCAGGAGCAGTCGGCGGCTGTGGGCGCCAGGCACTCCGCCCTGGAGGTGAGTCCTGCCCCGCGGTCTCTGCCAACCCCCCCCCAGCGCCCCGGAGGCCTGAGAAGGGGGCGCGCTGAAGGCTGCTGGCTTCTCTCAAGAGAGGCCAGTTCCCCTTGTTGAGGCGAAAATAACTGAAAATCACAACAGACTGGAAAAAGTGGGGGTCCCGGGTCCCCTGTTCAGCCCTGCCCCTCCCCGTGAGCCCCCCCCAGCACAATGTCACATACGGGAATGGCAGCCCCTGGATGTGGGGAAAACGCACGACAAATTTCTTTCCCAAAAGCTCAGGAGAGACCATCAGAGCAGCCAAAGGACATGGTCAGAGGCTCCCGGCACCAGCTCTGCTCCCGAGAAATCCTCCTTCTTAACTGGCTCCTGTGTCTTTATTCCCTGGGTTTTGCCTTTTGTTATTTCAGAGTGAAACACATTATCCAAATAAGCCCCCTTTTCAATGAAAGAGAAAAGAAAGTAGCATCAACTTCAATGTAAGGCTGTAAATTTAGGGTGAAGAAAACCCACCAGCTGTGACCAGAGGGGAGCCCCCCACGGGCACGCCCTCCCCGAAATCACAGTGGAGGGGTGCAGGTTGTCACCAGACCATGGTGTCCGCATCCTGAGTGCAAGGGCCGGGTGGGGACAGTGTCGCCAAGGCCTGCTGGCTCAGCCGTCCCCGTGGGGGCTCGGCTCTCAGAGTCACTCCCACCTGGGCTGGGCTGCAGGTGGCATGACCTTGAGCAGCAGAGCAGAGGTCAAGGCCCAGGGCTGCTGCGTGCTGTCCACTCGGAGAGTCATCTGGGGGCCCCAGCTCCCCCAGGTGGTGTCGGAGGCAGCAGAATCCCGAGGGCTTTGCCACCGCGCCTACTCGCAGGCTGCAAGAGGAGGGGGGACAGGAGGAACTCGACCCCACCCAGAACCACTGGGCTCGCGCTGAGTCACCTGGCCACGCCTAGCTGGGGGGAGGCTGGGACGTCTTTGCCTATCCCAGTGGCCAGGCGCCCCGCTGAAGTCAGAGGAGGGGAGAGGAGTATTGGAGACCCTGCCCCACAGCCATGTCCGAAAACGGAGCCGTCCCTGTTCATGACGGAGAACGCAAGCTCACACCATGTGTTGGTCTGTCCTGTAACACCACAGACTGGGGCGAGGCGGGGAGCTCATAGACAGACACAGATTTCTCACAGTTCTGGAGGACAGACAGTCCAAGATCGGGGGCCAGCATGGTCACGGTCTGGAGAAGGCCCTCTTCCGGGCTCCCAGCCGGGACCTCTCACTGTGACCTTTTAAAAGGGCTCTAGTCCCATGCACAGGGCCCTCACCCTCAAGGCCTCGTCACCTCCCCAAGACCCCACCTCCAAATGCCATCACCCCTGGACATTTGGATTCAATGTATGACTTTGGGTGGGCATGAACATACAGACCACCACAGGCCAGACTCTGAAGGAGATCTCTGCACGTGTGGGCAGGAAGGTGCTTGAAAACCCAGAGAGAGAAAACCCACAAAAGTGTAAGGTGTGTCTTCTCCAGGCCCAGTCAGACCCCCAGCAGACGGGGATCCAGCCCCTTCCAGCCCCCAAGTCCTCGGATGCCATTTGGGTGACAATCCTTTCTGCATCCTTTCTCACGCCCAGCCCCATAACTGAGGCAGCCCTTCCTCACCAAGAAGACAAGCTCTTCTAGGTGAATTAGCTAATTGTTATTTACTGGGTGGAAAACATGAAGTTCAGACCACAGACTATTTTGTTCCCCTGTCTTTGACAAAGCTCTCCCCGTGTGGCGGGCCGGGCTCCCTGGGTGGCCTGATGCTAAGCCCAGGTGCATCCAGGGGACAGTGGGCTTCTTGTGCCCAGCTCTGCTCCCTGCCTGCCCAGTGTCCCCCCTTGTAGCCCCAGCTCCCTGGGTCCAGGCCAGTCTTACCGTGAGGCTCAGGGTGGCCCCTCAATCCAGGCCAGGCCAATCAAAGTCACAGTGTTGATTTGGAGATGGACAGGACCGCCGTCCGGGCCCCTTGCAGATGTCCCAGAACTCTCGGGGAACAAGGAGCTCCTTCTGCTGAGCTGTAACCTGATGGGGTGTCTGGGGGGCTGGGAGCCAACCGCACCCCCCTTCAAAGTTCTCTGGAGAAGGAAACAGCCCAGGAAAAGAGTGGCAGATCCTGACGTCATGGGCATGCCTGGAACCCGTCGTGGGGAAGCCCAGGCTTCAGTGACCTGTGCCAACAAGGGGGGCTCTTACTGCCTCGTTCCTAAGCTAGTCTGAGTTGTACTCCTGTCCCCTGTGGACTACAGAAGCGCGGTGCGCTCGGACGGCCCCGCGTCAGGTGCACGGCCGCCGACGGGCACCGGAGCACTGGGCCTGGCAGGCCGGCCCCCTCCCGCCCCAGGGGGACAGGCGCGCCCAGAGGCTCTCCGCCCGCCAGCGCTCTCGGGCCGCAAACCCGCCGACAGCCTAGGCCCCAGGGTGCAGCGCTGGGGCTCCACGGCTCAGCCAGCAGGACCGGCAGGACCGTCCCCGCTGCCGACAGCACAAGGAAACGAGGGTGGACCCAGGCAGCGCGGAGGGCGGGCCTCAGCCGGGTGAGCAGGAGGGTGCGCCTGCCCTGCTGTGTTGCCCCTGGGCGCCGGTCCCCAACCCGCGAGTCCGGGAGACAGGCTGCGCTCACCGCCCGGGGAGAGCACGTGCGGCCGGAGATGCACCACCCACGCTTCCGGGCTGGGAGCAGGAGAGCGGGACAAGCCTCCCCGCAAACCGCCCCCCGCTCCCACGCACGTGGGTTCCACCGTCCTGGAACGCCGGCCACTCACGTGCATGATCGGCATCCCCAAGGGTTGGCGGGACCCCTGCACACCCACCAGCTCCCCTGTCCGTAGACCGCCACCTGTGGACGGTGCTGGCTCAGGGAAAGTGCCGAGGAGGAGGGGTCATGTGGGGACTGGTGGTGTCCTGGGGGAGGGGCAGCGGGTGCCCCCGACATGAGCAAGGGCCGCAGAGAGGAGGTGGGCAGCTCTTCGGGATGCATGGGGCACATCGGGTCTCTCCCAACCCAGATCCCAGAATTAGGTCATGGCTCCCCCTGCGGTCCCCAAACACACAGGCAGGCACGCATGCACACACGTGCACGTGCCCCGGTGAGCACACGCGTGTGCACATGCTTGTACATGTGCGTGCGTGTACACACACATGTGCACGTGGTAAATACATACACACACACACCCCTACACACACAGCACAGCAAATCAAGTGAATCCTCAGGGGAAAAACTCCACTTTAAGGTAATCTGTGGCCCACATGAGGGAAGAGGGCCACAACTCTAGAACAGCAGCTTTGATTACAAACAAAACGAAAGCGGCGCCCACAGTCCTCTGCCTCCAGGTCAGGTTGGGGCGCCCAGCTCTGTGGGAGGCTGGTGTGGACAAGGCTCTCAGCTCTGCTGGGAAGGCCACCGGCCGGGACCTGGGCTTTGCTGGCTGGCTTTGTCAGCCCAAGGTCGGGGAGCATCTGGCCAGAGGTCGGGGGGGTCGGGGGGCATCAGGCTGGAGGTTGGGTGGAGGTCGGGGTTGCATCAGACGGAGGTCGGGGAGCATCTGGCCAGAGGTCAGGGGGGTCAGGGGGCATCAGGCAGAGGTCGGGGGGCATCAGGCTGGAGGCCAGGGGGCATCAGGCCGATCACACGTGTGCTCCCAGTAGGGCTGCATAGTAAATATTTTAGGGAGAAATCAGAGGTGTCCCAAAGATACTCTGGCCCGCGCACCAGGACCCCAGGGATTTCCGACCTGAGGCCATGGCCCCTGGGCTGGGTGCTGGACGCCAGTCTCTCTGCCTTCAAGGGCCTTCAGCCGAAGCCCATGGGATGAGGGCCGGCTGCCCAGGGCCTCCAGCGTCCAGCACCGGGAGCGAGGAGCCTGGGCCAGGCATCCCCCACTAGGCCCTGGTTTCTCATCCAGACAAGGAGGATTTTGGAGGAGCTCTGAGGGCAATGCTCATGCATCCCAGAGTGCACTTGGAGACACAGACCCGGGACCCGGGGGCACAGGGGCAGCCCCCCCCACCTAATGGAGGGAGGGGGTCTGGATGTCGTTTGGTGACTTGACACGGATGCGGACAGCGCAGGCCACGCCCCAAGCACTCGTGGTCGACAGCGACTTGTCTGATGCTTCCAACAGCCCTGCCCTCAGAGGCCACCCCCACCCCGTGCGGAGATGAGGGCCCTGATGCATGGGAAGGCCGGTCATTGACCCAAAACGGGGGGACGGGCTTGACCCAGACAGAGTGACCCAGGTCTGGAAGAGGGGCCGGGAGCTCAGAAGAGAAACAGACAGACAAAGACAGGGAGAGAGAGACAGGGAGACAGAGAGACAGAGACACAGAGACAGAGAGACAGAGAGGCCGGGAGGGAGAGATACAGAGACAGAGATAGAGACAGAGACAGGTAGAGAGACACAAGGAGACAGACAGGGAGACAGTGACAGAGAGACAGAAAGAGAGAGACAGACTGGACAGAGACGGAGAGAGCGTGGCAGGCAGTGCTGACCCTGAAGAGCGCAGGCTTCCTTAGGAGGCGGCCCTCCGCTGCCCTCCAGGTGCCCTTCATAGCTGTCGACCCCACATGTCCGCCTGGAGGAAGGCCAGCGCCCCAGCCCTGCCGGCCCTGACCTCCCGGCACCTCCAGGGCGGGAGGGTGGTCCAGGCTGCAGGGCACTGCTGCCATCTAGTGGGCACATGTGGTCCCACAGGGCTCAGGAGGCGCCCGCCAGGCTCCCCTGGACACCCTCCCTGTCTGTGGGTCGGCTCATCCCTCACCTCCCACAGTCCACGGTCAAAACAACGAGTGGCCACAGTAACTGCATTCCCTGGACAAGAGCCTGCTTCTCCGCGCCCGTCCCGTGCCCGGGGCCCCACGCACCCCCACCCATCCAGGCTCAGGCTCGTGCCGGGCCCTCACCTCGACAGCTTCGAGCAGCACTGGTCAGGTGTTTCCAGACTGCCTCAGTCTGTCTGGGTCACTCTGATGCTTTCTCGGGATTCTCTGGGGCTGTGGGTTTGGGGAGATCCTACAGAGGTGAAGCACCTTCTCATCGGGGCACCTTGGGTGCATGCTGCCAAAGTGACCTTGACCCCAGGGCTAAGGCTCCTCCTCTGTCTTTCAAGAGTGACTCAGTCAGTCCCCCACACCCAAGAGGAGGGGGCCTTCACCGGGCCCACGACTCCTGCTGGGCCTCCAAAGAGCTGCAGTGAGCTACAGCTCTCCCCCCAGCAGGTGCGTCACCTGGACAAGGAGCATGGCTCTCCCCACAGCAGGTGCATCAACTTGACAAAGACCGTAGCTCTCCCCACAGCAGGTGTGTCTCCTGGACAAGGAGCGTGGCTCTCCCCCCAGCAGGAGCATCACCTGGACAAGAAGCGTGGCTCTCCCCACAGCAGGTGCGTCTCCTTGACAAGGAGCGTGGCTCACCCCACAGCAGGTGCGTCACCTGGAGAAGCCACAGCTTGGGCTGAACATGGTTCTGCCACATCCACTGAAGACCCAAGTACAGGAGCAGAGCAGGTGGGAAGGGCAGGCTTCTGGGTCCTGGTGAGGACCTGAGCAGGAACCCACCTGGGGCTGGGGGCCGCGAGTGTCTCGGACAGCTCCCGGAACCAGAGAGGAAGCCATGCATCCCAGCCTGGGGACACCACTCCTGCCAGCCCTGCCCACACTTGGCTCAACGCATGGAACAGCCCCCACACCCAGCATGGGTGAGGGTCTCAACCCCCCATCTCCAGGCCAGGGCACGCACACCCTGGGTGAAGAACACAGCCGAGCCCCCGTGGGTCTGGGGTCAGGACTCAGTCTCCCAGGTGGTCAGGCTTCTGCGATTTCTCCCTGGGGAAAGGTGAATCCTGAAGGCTGTGGTGGTGGCCTTCTGGCACCTGCCGCCCACCCTTCCCATGTCCCACCGCCAACAAATAGAAGTTTCTGTGAAAGGCACGAGCCATTGGGCCTGGTAGGGCTGAGTGCTCCACCCAGGCTGAGGGTCCACTGAGGCTGAGGGTCCTCCCAGGCTGAGGGTCCTCCCAGGCTGAGGGTCCACCCAGGCTGAGGGTCCTCCCAGGCTGAGGGTCCACCCAGGCTGAGGGTCCTCCCAGGCTGAGGGTCCACCCAGG
>NC_138381.1:81129775-81152277 GCF_054177405.1 Leptonychotes weddellii
AGGCTGAGGGTCCTCCCAGGCTGAGGGTCCTCCCAGGCTGAGGGTCCACTGAGGCTGAGGGTCCTCCCAGGCTGAGGGTCCTCCCAGGCTGAGTGTCCACTGGGGGGAGGCTCCTCCCAGCCCGTGAGAGCACTAGGGGCAACGTCCCCTCTGTCCACTAGGTGTCACGCTTGGCTGCACTGTGTGCTGGCGCCCTGGGAGCAGGAACCCCTGGATGGGAACGTGGAGGGACCGATCCACCGGCCTGGAGCTAGACGACGGGGACAGGCCCTGCGTCCGCGGGCACGTGCCCTACGCTGTCGACAAGCTCTTACCGCGTCAGGCCAGCTGCTTAGCCAAGCCGATGCCCCATGGGCTGCCACCCGTGAAGAGAGTGGTTCGACTGGAGCCCATGGAACGCCCCCACCCCGCACACCGCTGGCACAGGGAGGGTCTCCCCACTCATCTTCAGGCCAGGCCTGCCCAGGGCCCGGGTGCTCAGGACTCGGTCTCCCAGGCGGCCAGGCTTCTGTGATTTTGGACCCGCCGTGGGCTGCACTCCTGACAAGCTCCGGGTGGTGCTCCCGGCCCCAGGATCCCCTGCAGAAGCCCTGAGCAGGTGGACAGAGCGTCCTCCAGCCACGTCTGATGTCCCCCAGACATCAGTGCGGTGACCTGAGGAGGGACCGGATCCTCCGGGTCCTAGGAGCTACAGGCCCCAGTTCCCTCTGTTAATCGTTCAGGACCGGGTGTGAAAACTTGGTGCCCCGGGGGACACTGCTCCAGGACGCGGGCTGTGGGCCCACTGGGTGCCGACCAACCCAGGTGCTGAGGCCAGGAACTGGACCCCACACTGAGTTTGCCAACCTGCAGGCCCGTCCGGAAGCCCCTGGAGGAGAAAGGACAGAGGCGGGTGCTCGGGGCCGCCCCGGGGGGACAGAGGGGGCTGGGGGCTACAGGCGAGAGACCCAGGAATCAGCCCACAACGCATCTGACGTGCACCAGACCGTGGCTCCCTGGGGCCGCGAGTGCAGCCTCCCTCGGGCAGCCCCTGGCGGCCTGCTCCGCCCCCTCCCTGCCTGGTGCAGGCTCCAAGAGAGCCCTCGGCTTGCAGGGTGGGCAGACGACCCACCGCGACCCCTCACGACCCACAGTGTCCTACAGCACAGAAAAACTAGTTTAGAATAATGAGCCCTTGACCTGCATTTCTGAAACATGAAAGGAATACATTCCTAGGGCCCCCGGCTGGCTCAGTCGGGGGAGCGTGGGACTCTTGATCTCGGGGTCATGAGCTCAGGCCCCACATTGGGTGCAGAGACGACTTAAATGATAATAATAAAATTTAAAATATAGGTTTGAGGGGCACCTGGGTGGCTCAGTCGTTAAGCATCTGCCTTTGGCTCAGGTCATGATCCCAGGGTTCTGGGATCGAGCCCCACATCGGGCTCCCTGCTCAGTGGGAAGCCTGCTTCTCCCTCTGCCTCTCCCCCTGCTTGTGCTTGCTCTCTCTCACACACAAATAAATAAATAAAATCTTTAAAAATAAATAAATAAAATATAAGTTAGAGTTCCAAGTAGAATGGATATACATTTTAAAAGTCCAAGACTTTTTCACCCCCCAACGCCCTCCACACTCCAGTCCCAGTGAGCCCTGGTCCCCACTCTGCATGGTCACCGCTCTGCAGGATGATCAGGAAAGAGAGCCTGCCCGGGGAGTCCCTCTCTCCACAGTCCCCCAGGAGCAGCTCGGGGCGCCGGCCCCACCAGCCCTGACCTGTGCGGTCTCCCGCGGGCTGGGCCACTGAGCACATGCCACACGGGGCGGAAACGTTCTAGCAGGACACAGTCCAACTTCAATGTGCCCGCAGGGCTGGCCCTTCTGGGGCTCTGAGGGAGACTCTGCCCTGGCCCCTCCCTGCCCTACCCCGCCCTGCCCTTCCCTGCCCCCCAGATGCTCCCAGACCCTCCCAGCTCCTTCCAGGCCCTCCCACCCCTCCCTGCCCCTGGTGTTGCCCCATCTTTGGTGTCCCTCCCTGCTCTGCCTCCATTGCCTCCTCCCTGTGTGTCCGTGTCTCTGGGTCTCTTCTTTTTTTTTTTTTTTAAGATTTATTTATTTGTCAGAGAGAGAGCAAGCACAAGCAGGGGGAGCGGCAGAGGGAGAGGGAGAAGCAGGCTCCCAGTGGAGCAAGGAACCCGATGCCAAGCTCGATCCCAGGACCCTGGGATCATGACCTGAGCCGAAGGCAGATGCTTAACGACTGAGCCACCCAGTTGTCCCCGTGGGTCTCTTCTTACAATGACCCAGTCATTGGATCAGGGCCCATCCCACTGCACTATGACCTCATCTTAACTAATTCCATCTGCAAAGACCAATTTCCAGATAAGATCTTCTGAGATTCCAGGTGGACGTGAATTTGGCGGGATGCTATTCAGTGCTCTGCAGAACCCCTGAAAGGGAGAGCCCAGCCAGGTCCCCATGGGAAGCCTGCCCTCAGCCTGAGCCTGAGCAGGTGTCCTAGAAGAGGAGGAAGGAGAGAAGGCAACAACTGGGGCAATCCTGGAGTGCTGCCTGTAGGAGGCAAGACTGCAGTCGGCCTTCCCCGAGGAAGGGCGGTGTGGGTGGAGAGAGGAGAGAACCCCTCACCGCAAGGACACCCTGGGGAGACGGCCAAGTGGGAGCCCTGAGATGGGAAGACACGGGGGCGGCCGAGGAAGGGGGGGTCCAGGACAAAGGCTCCGGTACACCCTCCAGGGGCAGTAAGTCAGAGACGGTAGACAGGGAGAGTCCAGCCCAGGAGGCTGGGCACCATGACAGGAAGCTGGCTCCCTTCGTGGTCCCCATTTCTGCTTGCTGACCCCACAGGCAGGAAGAGATGCAGCCTGCGACCCCCGAGCCAGGAAAGGTGCAGGCCGTCGAGGCTCCTGACCCTCCCTGTAGCTTCCCTGCAGCCCCTTGGGCCGCCCCCACTGCCCCGCTGCCCCCAAGGAGCACACACCCCCTTGTGCTCTCCATCTGGGCTCTGGCCCCTTCCCAATCCTGCAGCTCCCACACCCTAGGAGGAGACCCAGGGCCCCCAGCCCACCCAGTGGCCCGTATTCCTGACAGTCCTCCACCAAGAGGCCCACACGGACCTGGTGTCTCCCTCTTTCAGTTCTCGAGCACCTTGAATTCATGCGGGTCCACCTGAGCCTCAACCGGTCATGGCCTCGGGCCATGACTCCTTCCCAGGGCCCGCAGACCTTGGGGAGGAGGAAACTAAGTCTGGTTGACCTGGTCCTGGGTCCTAACCCAGCAGTCACGGGGTGAGCACAGGCAGCTGGCACCGTCCTGACGCGGGGGGGCTACAGAAGGAGACAGAGAGGGAGGGAGACAGCCGAGGACAGCGGCAGAAGCCACCCTCTGTGGCCTCCCAGCCTCTCCATGCGCAGCCTCGGGCGAGGGCCAGGGAGGGAAGCCAATTCCCAGAGAGCCCTACTGGGTGCCATGCTGTGTGTGAGCGCAGAGTGCCCACGGCCTCCCCCGTGGCCGAGACACAGGACGCCAGCCACTCGGCCTCTGCATGCCCCCAGCAGCCCCAGCCCCTCCCCCGTCCCTTAAGGCCCCAATAGTTTGGGGGTCACGTTACAGCAGAGCCGTGGAGACAAGACTGGAGCCCTTGGCCCACACCGTCAGGTCCCTCCTCGGGGGAGGCGCCCTCGGGCTGCTGGCCGGCCACGGGGTCAGCGAGGAAGCCAGGGCTCCGGGGATGCGGGGGGGGGGGCTCCGCGGGGCTGAGGGTGTGAGCGGCCCCCCGGGGCTCCGTCGATGGCTCCCCTCACTGCCCCAGCTCTAAAAGGGGAGGGAGGCGATGCCGATCATGAGGCTCAGACCTACGAAAGGTCGGAAGGGCAGACCAAACTGAAGTCCTGGGGAAATGCTCTTGGGGCGTCTGGGCGCTCTGAGCCCAGGCTCACCGCCCTGTAACCCGAGCAGAAGCATCGCCAAGCGCGCGCTGGCAGCCCAGCCAAAGATCGCGGCACATCTGGGTCAAGGAGACAGCATTTTGGAGAACCCACTGGTGACGCGGAGTTTCTGATGAGTCTGTGCGTCTCACCCCCCACGCCCCGAGCCGTCCACGCTTCACGCCAGCAGCAGCGAGTGAGCCCGGGGAACGGGGGGACCCAGACCCAGGTGCCGGCGGCCAGGGGCTCCAATACCGTGAGGCGGGGGCGCGCTGTCCCCAGCATCGAACCCCAAGGAAATCTCTGTCCCTTCCTTCATTCATTGGAGGAGGCAGGGACTATTATGGGTCATTTCGTCTCTGTGGCAACGCCAAGGTCTGAAGCACTGGGAGAGGCCTGATGAGGCCGTTGTGGCCGCCGTGACGACAGGAAGTGATAGGGACAGCAAACCAATGGGTCTTGACAGGGCTGTGCCGAGCTGGCCACGGGGAAGGCTCCGGGGCGGGGGGCTCACTCCAGATGGAAAGCTAATGAGGCAGCACGACTCGCGGGCACCCCTCCGCCCGTCCGTCCGACCGTCCATCTGTCCAGGAACAAGCCCCCTGCAGGGGGACGCGACTGCTGCCCCGGCCCCTCCCGGGACGCCACCCCAGCGCAACTCCCCGCGTCTCGGGTGGGCCTGTCCTCACCAAGACCCCAGTCTCCCAGGACCTCAGGCGTGAGACATCAGGAAAAAAACCACACGTGTTATAAAATCGCTAACAACCCGAGTCCAAGAAGGTCCCCTGTCCTGTTTCGGGGTCACAGTATTACCACTGTACGCGGTAAGGACAGTAACACAAGCACATGCTGACACTGGGCTCCGCGCTGGGTGCTAAGCACCGCGGCTGGACAAGCCGACACAGGGGTGGAGTCACTCTCCCTGACACGGAAGAGGAAACGGGCCTGGAAGGTTAAGTATCTTTCTCAAAGCCGCGCAGTCCATGAGGGCTGAGGGCAGATGGTGCCGGCCACCTGGTTTCTGACTGGCGGGATCCATGCGTGGACGTCCGGCTCGCGGTCCAACGCGCTTTGGCCCCGCACTCACTGGTGGCGTCCAGCTTCAGGCGGCCTCTGCGAAAGGAGAAGCCATCACCGGGCTTCCGTGGCAGCATCCTGGAGCACAGAGAGCGGGCCTGCCCGCTGCTCATCCTGGCCTGCTTGCTCCCCGACCCCCTGCGGATTCCCTGCTCTCCGTTTGCGGGGCAGCAAATTAGCGTCCCAAACAGAGCAAGAGGGAGGAGGCCGCCCCACAGGTCTTGAGGCCAAGCGCAGGAGCCGCCAACTTTCTGCGGGGCTCTGGGGATGGCGGCCCTCGGGCGGGGCAGGGGGCTTTGCCCTGGGTTCCTGGGGCCTCTGGACTCCCCAGGACGGGGGTGAGGGGCGTGTGCTTCCGGCCTGGTCCTCTCCTACCACAATGGAGCCATGATGAGCGTCCCCAGCAGATCTGGGGAGATCCACGCCCCGCCGTGGGCAGGCTCCACGTCCCTTCACGAACACCTGGGCAATTTCTGGCAGTCTCGAGCGAGAGCGCAGGACGGGGGAGCCCCACCACGCTCCTGTGGACTGTCAGTTGGGAGCCTAATAACTTTTCATCAAACATCAGATACTATTTCTCTTTGTATCTAGTCCTGATGGTTGTCCAACATCTTTTCTTCCTCCCCAAGGGTCCCTACTAAAGACACATTTTTGAACTGGACGACTAGAGCCCTTCTCTCTCTATGGTCCCTCCGGGTGGCTTCCCCGTGTGGCCTCCCCACGTGGCCTCTCCACAGTCTGGGCGGCTGAGTTCATGCCAATTCAGGGCACCCAAGGGGGTGCCCACAGAAGCTACCAGAACTTCTGAGCTGGCACGGAGGAGGGGCCACCGGCAGAACAGCCTGGGCCACGGGAGGCTGAAGGCGCCAGGACCCAGGGCCCCAGATGTACCTCAAGCACTCCCCACCGCCCCTCCCCTGGACTCCCGTGTTTTCCAGACCTGCCCAGGCTGCGGCTGGAGCACGACCCGGGGCCCAGAGTGGCCGGTTCTGTTTGGGGTTGAGCTCTGGCCAGGGGCTCCTCTTCTGGACACGGACAAGGGGGAGGAAACTGGTGGGCCCAGGGAGGGGCGCACAACCAGATCTCCTAAGCAATCCCTCATCGTCCGGGCTCTGGCTAAATCCTAAGTGGGAGGACGGGTTAGACCATCTCGGGAGCTCGGGAGCTCGGGTCGGGCAGCTGGGGTCCCCCTTCCTGAGCCTCTCCTCTGGGGCAGAGAAAGGTGGTCCCACAGGGCTCCGCAGGCTCCATGAGCGAGCAGTCCTGGTGAGCACGCACGCGGCGCCCACAGGAATGGCCCACGCGCCCAGCCCCGCCTACTCCCAGGCACAGCTGTACACACATGTGTGCACACCCCCACGGGGGCCCGTGCACAGAGAAGGAGGTGTCAGAGCACTCAGTCATGCGGATGCTGAAGCAGAGGCGGGGAATCGTGCCACACAGGGGACCCTGGGCAGCCCCCACGCACACACCGGTCCCACCTGCTTGCTGCCCGGGGCCCCTCCTGTCAGCCGCACCCAGAGTCCCCGTGAACCACGGGCTCACCCTGCACCGACCGTGGCTCCGGAGAGGTGGGCGCTGCTGCCGGCCCCGAGGCCAGGCAGGGGTGTGTCCGCTCAATGCATGACCGGCCCGGAGGCCCAGGCGGTTCTGGTCGGGGACACTGGAGCTGTTGGCGGAAGGGTAAGCACAACGGCTGCCCACCCTCTGCATGCGGAACTCGGCGGGATGGCGCGGGGCCCTCAGGAGTCTGCACGGCCTCTGGGTGAGCATTGCCTGGCTCTGACCCTCGCTGTGTGACCGTGGGCGGGACACTTACCCTCTCTGTGCCTGTGTCCCATGTATAAAATGGGGGTAATAACATACGTACGTCTCAGGAACGGTGCGTGCCTCCCGCTCAGAACGTGGCCTCGGTGTCCTCGCCACTGCAGCGGAAGGACAGACCAAGGACAAAAAGCCATGTGGACAGTCCATGGGGCTAAGGGACCCCCCAGAAAAGGCCCTGGAGAGACCCTCCCTGGCTGGGGCACAGGGGAAAGGGCCGGCGGGCGCTGTTAGGGGTAATCAGAGCGCGTGATCCACAGCCACGCGGGAGAGGGGGCGGTGGCCTCGGCCAGGAGCAGCCTCCAGGCCTCAGGCTCTGTGTCCCCTTCACACCTAATGAGATTCCCTTGTAAAGAGAGAAAGGCTGTTACTTTGTATCGGGGCATCTTCCTCTGCAGGGCTGAGTTCCCAAGAGGGGAGAGCCAGACAGGGGGCTGGGGGGAAGGAGCCGGCATTGATGGACTCCAGAGTCAGATCCCAAGAGGCTCAAATGGATTCTGCAGCCTGAGAAAATTGAATGCAGAGGGAATTGGATTTATGCCCTGTTAAATGTAACTGCCTTCTGGTATCTCTACCCAAAGCTGTTAAAATGGTAATCTCTGGAGATGTGTGGAGATTGTGTGTGAACAGACTGACGAGCCGACCCGGGGAGCAGGCTTCTTCCGTGGGAGCTATGCACGAGCCAGCACCAGCATCATTAATAACATTATAAACACCTTGCACTGCGGCTACAATTTAATCAGAGCATCTAAAAGTACGAGCAAACCCAAGGCTCCTGGCAACTTCTCCAAGTGTGGGGTCGCTCGGGCTTCTGGGAGCCACAGGAGCAGGCTCTGGGGGCTGTCGGTCCCGGGTGGGCTGGGGGGGTCTCACCTCTCCCGGCTTGGGGTGGGGAGGGCAGGATTCACATCTGTGCGTTCATCAGCCTGGATCCAGGACCTGCTCAGAGGAGGACCCGCCCCTCCCTCAGCACAAAGCCCAGGGGACGCTCACGACCCGCTGCCTGGCCCCACACCCCTGCAGATGCCCCACTGTGCCTCTCACTGTCTCTGAGGGACCCAGGAGTAAGGTGTTTGAGCGTCCCCGAGAAACGGCCCTGCGCCCACTGCCTCCGGACTAGGAGGGGAGAGGCAGAGCCCACTCGTGTGGGGGGGCACCTAGCAGTGGGGCTGGGGTAGGCTCTGCTGCGCCACGGACAGCCCCCCACCGTGCATGCACATGTCCAGTTGCACCTGCTCCCCCGTGTCCAGGGTGGGCCAGCGGAGGCTTTTACTCTTGTGTTCACCGGGGGGACCGGGACCCCAAGCTGACGCAGCTTTCCACCACCACCAAGCAGGAAACACCGTGAACTGACCTTCAAAGCCTCAAAGCCGGTCACGCAGCCAGGCCGAACTTCAAGAAGCAGGGGCACGTGTCTGGAAAAGGAGGCCAAATTATTTGAGAATAGCTCTAAAGACTCCTGTGGTCTGCCTTCCAGACCAGTTAATTCTGCTCGCTGTCTCCCCGGCCATACGGAGCCGGGGCCTGTGGGCGAGGCCTGCCCGGGAGGGTTCTTCCCCGGCCCACAAGGGGCACCTGTCATCTGAAGACCCATCACCTGAGAAGACAAAGCGTTTCCTCCACCCGCTCTGCGTCCCAGAATGTACCTGAGCCGGTCTGCCGGCTGGCGGCCAGGCGCGCGTCCCTGTGCAGCACACGGCGTCCAGGGGACCACCCACACGCTGTCGGACCTGGCTGAATCTGGGGGTCCGGAGATCTGTCGGCAGTCCCGGCACTGAGGGGCACAGTATTTGGAGTCTCATTCTCTCTCCTCCCTGCTCCACGCCGGCAGCTCCCGTCTGAGTCTGGCTCCTTCTCAGAGTCTTTGCCAAGCGCAGCCGACACCTGCTGGCGTCCTCCTCCTCCTCCCCCTCCTCCTCCTCGGGCCTGTGGCTGGCGTCCGTGGCTTGTCTGGCCCCACCCCGTCTCTCACCGTGTGCACAGAGCTTCCTCTCTGTCTGCCACGTGGGCGGGCTGTGCCCCGAGGTTTCAGGCTGCAGCAATGCCCGTTGATCAGTGCCCATTCCTGCAACGGTCCAGGCGGGCTACGCTCCGTAGCACCGAGCCATCCCCAGGCTTCAGTGACAAGGGCTGCTTCTCACTCAAGCACAGCGGGTCCTGGGGGGACTCAGACTCGGGGGCCAGGCCGGCAGACGCTCCAGCAGCACACCCACCATGGGTGTGGGGCAGGAAAAGCCGCGAGGCCCCCGCCTCCCGGCCCTGGGGTTTCCCAGCGCTCGCGGACCCCAGAGAGGGGGCTCAGGAGGCAGGGGCCAGAGCGGGCTGTTTTATCTGCTATCTTTGAATTTTTTGCAAGAATAGATTCGGGCATTAACTGGTCGAGCTAAAAAATATTTCTCACAACTTTTTTTTTTTAAAGATTTTATTTATTTATTTGAGAGAGAGAGAATGAGAGACAGAGAGCATGAGAGGGGGGAGGGGCAGAGGGAGAAGCAGACTCCCTGCCGAGCAGGGAGCCCGATGCGGGACTCGATCCAGGGACTCCAGGATCATGACCTGAGCCGAAGGCAGTCGCTTAACCAACTGAGCCACCCAGGCGCCCCTCTCACAACTTTTTTTAAGGAGAAAACAGGAAGAAAGGTTGGGAGTCGATAATCCTGCAGAGCGTTCCCTCCTGCACGAGGAGGCAATGGGAGGAAGCCGGAGCGGCCAGCGGGGGGCGGCCCCCCCAGCGGTCGGGGGCTGCAAGGGCCCTGGCCGCCCAGCCAGCCGGACACGGGTGTGAGGTGCCACGTGCAGGCGCCGGCGGCCATGTCCAGGCCTCTCCTTCCTTCCTGTCCCTCAGCGGAGCATCACGGGAACAGGACACGCGGGGCAGGCCCTCGGACTAAGTTTCCTCCAATATGCTCAGGATTTCGAATCCTGGCCCGCGTCCTGTGGGGCGCAGAGACGTGGACCGCCGAGCACCAGAGATGGCTTTCTCCCGGGCAGACCGGATCACCCTAGGCTCCCTTTACCCGTTCTCTGCACGGACATTGTTTGAGGGCTGCCACGGACGCGGATCCAGGCGCTGGGGGTGCAGCGGTCGGCGGGGGGGAATGGTGCACAAAGAAATCCCTGTTGTCCCTGAGCACAGGAGGAGGGGGGCGACAGAGGACCGCACAGGCGCTGACGGACGCCGTGGGGTCCAGCACGCAGGGAAAGGAAGGTGCCGGGAGGGGAAGGTCAGGTAGCTGACCTGAAGGAGGGGAGGGAGTGGGCTACTCACACAGCTCGGGGGAAAAGCATCGCAGCTGAGGGAAGGCCCAGCGCCCAGGCCCTGAGACAGGCACGTGGAAGGTGGGGAGACAGCAGATGGGTCTGCGGCTGGAGGAGAGGGGGTTCGGGCGGCTGCAGGAGGGCTCTGCTGTGCTCGGGGTGTGACGGGGCCATGCTGACCTGAGATGGGGCCAATACAGGCCCACACGTCTGGGGTCTCTCCCCGCAGAACAGGGAGGTGAGGCGGGGGCATGGAAAACGCGAGACCCAGAGCCCCCGAGGGCAGAACCCGCCCAATGCCTCCTACCTGCAAGCGGTCTCTGACCTCATGGCCACAGTCCTTGCAACTGAATAAATTAATCTCCGCAGGAAGGGGGAGCCATGGATGCCTTGGAGGACGCGCTGCCTGGGTCCCTAAACCCGCTAACCCTCCCCCTTAATCCGATTTCAGACTGAGGCCATGGCAGGTCCCTCATCAGTTTTTAAGGTTAGGGACAGCATCCCCGCTCCTGCGGCTGCCCAGGGCAACGGTGGGGGCTGGGCACCAGAGCTTGCATTCCTGCCCACGGGATCCAGATGCTGGACATTAGCCTACTCTGCCCGCCCCCGAGAGGGGACCTAGGGCTGCGGCTGACGGCGGCCGCCGGTGTACCTTCCGTGCAAAGCAGTCCCCAGACCGAGGGTTGAGCGCCTGGCTTGGAAGACGAGATTTCAGGAAAGAGCCATGGCAGCACCAGCTCGGATCTCCAGAGGCCAGAAAGAACAGAAACAACCCTCCACCGAACACCAGTCCCGGAGGCCGCCCCGAGGAAAGCTTTCAGTCCTCCGCACCTGTGTGCCCCCGGCCCCTCCCCCCTCCCCATCTGCAGGCTGCTCTCACTCACTGGCCACCTCCCTCCTGGACCCCGGTCACTCCAGGGCACTTGCCACTGCCCGGGACTAACTTGCAATGAGCCTCCCTCCCCAGGATGAAGGTCCCAGAGGGCCTTGTGCATGAGTCACATCCCAACGCCTAGGGAGGGAGTGAACGGGTGGGTGGGTGGGGGACATGCGGGGTCACGACAGGAGGGGGCTGAGCGTGGCGGGAAACTCTCGGTGGGTGCGGTCGCTGAACCGCATCAGGCCCTGGGGCGAAGGGGGCCATCAGCGCCTGTTCATAGACACAAGCCCAGCCGTCCAACCCGCTCGGCCCGCCAGCGCCCAGCCCGGCCCCGCTCTCCATCCCGTAGACCAGCAGCTGGTGACCCCTGGGCCCCAGATGGGGAGGAGCCCGTCCACCGTCCACTGGGGAGGGAATGGCTGCGCGGGGAGGCCAGGAGTCTCCAGGAGCTGTGGCAGCAGGGACGCTGGCCTCTCCTGGGGGGGCTTCTTTGTTTGGGGGTCTGGGTGTTTCCAGCCCTTGGGTTCCAGAGGCTCCTGAATTCTTCCCAACCGTTCCTGGATGACGTGTGCCCCATGCAGGATGAAGCAGACAGTGAAGGAAGCATCTGGGCTGGAGCCCGTGCTTGCGAGAAAGCCCTGCCAAGTCCACTCCCGGGCCTGGAGAAGCCACAGGTGGACCAGGTACCCAGAATTTCCCAGAGCTCGGGCAGCCGCCACCAGGTGGCAGTGCGGGGACATCCCGCCGGGCCAGGCCGACTCTGGGCCGGATGCCCGGTTCTGCGCCCTGTGGGCAGTGGGTTGGCAGACCTCCCACACCAGGCTTCAGGCAGCAGGAGTCCCAGGTAGGACACGCCGCAGTATGTGCACTCCTGGGCCTGCGTGCCCCACACACCTGGGACAAAGACCAGGCTCCACCTGGCTTTCTCTCTGCACCCCAGACACTCGAGCCTGGAACCGCCACTGAGCCGTGAGGAGGCCCAGGCCTCGTGGGAGGCCAGCGTCCTGCCGAGGCCACAGCTGACAGCCAGCTGGCCCTGAGAGATGAGCTTGACCCCAAGATGCAAGCCAGCCCCCTATGCCCTGCCCAAATCCACGAACTAGGTCAACGCTGCTGGGGCTGGATGCCACTAAGTCTGGAACCACAGGTAACTGAAGCGTGTCTGCTCCCCACGGGGCCCCTCCGTGCACGTTTTCCACGTCTCTGCCCACCCCACAGGGAGCTCGTGTTGTGTTGTACGGATTCAACAACAACACACGCGTATCGTGCTGGGTGCATGGTGTCCCCCAAACACACGCGTCCCCTAGAATCTCAGAATGTGACATTACCCGGGAAAAGCGTGTTGCAGACCTCATCAGTGTGGATGAGGTCATCCTGGGTGAGGGTGGGCCCTGAGTCCAATGAGCGGTGTCTTACAAGGGGAGGAAGCAGACCCGGGGGAGGCAGGCAGGGTCACCGCGTGACCAGGGGCAGAGGGAGGAGGGATGCGTGGGGGAACACCAAGGCCACCGCCAGGAGCCAGGAGGGGCAGGAAGGACTCTCCCGGAGCCTCCAGAGGGAGCAGGGCCCGGCCTACACCTTGATTTAGGCTCTGGCCCCAGAATGGCAGCCGGGACGCCCCCACGTGCATGAGGGGCCACGGAAGCATTCGCTGCCACCCATCCTGGGCCCACAAGAACTCTGTCACTCTGGATTCCAGGTGGGATGAAGTCACAAGAAAATCCCGCCTGCTGCAGGGTCCACCAGCTGCCAGCCAGAAACACCTAGAAAGCCCCTTCCCCCGCAGGGGTGGAGGGAACTGTTCTCCTGCTGGGTTTGCAGAGCACCTGAGCCCGGCGACCCACAGGGAGAATGCCAGCCCTCGACCAGCCCAGGGGGCACACACTGCCGTGGCCGGTTTCCCAGACGCCCACACCGAGCCCGTGTCCCAGCCGCGAAGCTCAGCCTCTCGGGTGGGCACCGCCCCAGAGACCCCACCGCGGCCCAGCCGGCAGCCCCCCGGCCTCCCCCTCCTGGGCACATGGAGGGCCCTCAGCCGCCACCTGCATCCCCAGAACCCGGAGCTCAGAGGCCACACACCCGCCGGGGAGACATTGCCAAGTGGGGCCCGGGGGGCGGGGCAGGGGCTGGGCTGCAGCTGTTTCAGCAGCTTTTCTTCCAGAGCAAGGCCTCTGAGCCTCACTTCCTCCCTGTTGTTGGGAGTTTTGCCAAAGGCACTGAACGGGAGCCCCCGCTCTCGACCTGCCCCCACCTCCGCAGAACAGCATGCAGCTGTTCTGTCCGTGCCCAGACAAAGCGCCGCAGAAGCCAGGGGCCAGGCCCCCGCGTGCACTGGCACGTCCCGCACACGCAGGCCTGCCCGTGCACACCAACAGAAAGGCCCGCCCGGGCCGGGTCTGCCGAGGTCCAAGGTCGGGGGTTGTCTGTCCTGCCAGCTCCCAGAGTCCCGGGCTCTGCGCTGCTCACCCCTCCCGCCGGGAGGCGGGGGCACAGGCTTCTCCAGCGGCTGGGGTGGGGAGGCCAGCCCCAGGGCCTGCCAGAACGCACGCGTCCCCTGCAGAGGTCTCCCTGGTCTCCCCGGCTCCGGAGGCGTCTGTCTCTCCACGGAAGGAAGCTCTGTCCAGAAAGGGAGAGCAAGTAGAAAACCTCCAGAGAAATGGGGCTCGTGCGTGTTAGAACCTCTTCCACGGGGCTCGCTTCCCTGCCCGCAGCCTCCAGACCCCTGTGGGCCCAGCGTCCTGCCCCAGCCCTGGGCGGCCGTGACAACAGCCCTATTCACCAGCAAACACTCCCCCTTACGTGCTTCCCTTGGGATCAACCTGACATCCTCTGCTGTCACTGCAGGAATGGGTTTGCCATCGTGAATAACAGTGATTTGCCACATTTTGTGTGTTCCATTGCCAAGCTGCGCTCAGGGCGTGAAGAGGGGCTGGAGGGAGCCCGGAGTGCTGAGTCATTAACCGTGTGATTAACGGTCCTCAGCAGGGTGGCCACGAGACCCCAGGCCCAACCTCCGAGGGTGGGGGCCCAGCTCTCAACTAGTAAGGCATCAGGTCGGGGCCTCCCAGGAGCTGGATCTGAGATCACGGGCACCTCCGCCTGCCCTCCTTCCAAGTAATGACCCCGACTCCCCCAAAGGCAGACGGGATCCAATCCTGTGGTTGTGGCATTTAAAGATCCCTTTTTGAGGGTCCCCAGGTTCCACCCCCCCAAAGCTGCAGGCTCTGTAGGGCTTCTGGGATGGGTCCTTCCCAGGGTGGGCTGGCACGTGGCTGGTCAACACCGGACCCACCCTGCTGCCCAATCCAGTCTCCATCTTGGGCCACCCTGCTGTTCGGGAAAAGCTTTAGGGCCGCCTCTCCTGGACTCCCTGTCCACTGTCTCTCGCACTGGCCAGCCCGTCTTGGGGGGCGTCCCCTCCCGGGTCCCCAGCGCGCACGGCTGTAAATCCTCTGTTTATAAGATTTCTGTACTTGATTCTCTCGTGCCGGTAGCCGGAGAGAGACGGCAGGAGCCCAGCGGGAGCTGGCCACTGCCTCCACGGACAGCCGTGAACCCAGACGCGCGGCCGGAGAGGAGAGGTCCTCGCTGAGTCCTCTCCCTGGAAACCTCGCGGACGTCCCCTCCGCTGCGCAGCACCAACACCCGTGCCCTCGACAGCAGCACCCAGATGCCAACCCGAAGCCCCGGCCATCAGCACGGCAACGCCCCCTGCGCGGAGCCCAGCATCCGAGGACTGGCCGTGTAGTCCGGGGGCCCAGCGCGCCGGGAAACGGTGCCAATATGGGCCCCAAATGGGAAGTTTCTCTTTGTCCTCTGTCCCTGTCTGCTCGTCTGCTGTATTTAATGCCATTCTCACTAAATAAAAGTTACAATTATTAGCATGAATTTTGCTCCGCGTTTACGTTAGGTATCTCAGTGCCACTCGGGCGCACGTAAGCCACATCCCGCATCACCAAACCCCCTGGTTTGTATCGTGCGTCCCAGGAGGTGCCTCCAGCTGCCAGAGAGAATATGCGACCCGTCCACGGACAGTCACGGCTCGCAGAGGACCCCCAAACGTGGAGGCCATCCGAGGGCCGTTGGAAAATAACGAGTTTTGATGGGAACTGTGAGGCTCAGCAAGCCAGCGGGTCAGGCCTCGGCCACCTCCGCGAAGAGCGCGTTCCTCTGGGCCCAGAGGAGGGGCACGCCGGGCCACGCGGGACGTCCGGGGGGAGGGGCACGCCAGGCCACGCGGGGAATCCGGGGGGAGGGGCACGCCGGGCCACGCAGGGCGTCCGGGGGGCCTGCAGGGTTGCTCAGGGTCGGAGGCAGGGGTGCAGGGGGCTGGGTGGTTTGCACACAGAAGGAGCCCCTCTGGCAGGTTGCTCACTGCCCCTGAGAATCGGCTAGTCCAGGGAAGGGCAGCCCTTCCAGGGTCAGCGAGCGCCCCTTCCCCCCCCACCCCCGGCCATGTCCATAATGCAGAGAACAGAAGATGCAGTTGGCGCGAGGGAGATTTCTGTGGGACCTGTGTGGACCCTCCCGGGTGCCCATAGCCCAGTCCTCCCACGTGGGCCAGCGCTGGGACGTGACAGTCGTCAGGCCACCCCCACCCCGCCCCGTCTGACAGCAGGGGCAGCATGGGGGGGTAGTTGGATGAGGCGTCCCCCCTCCCACAGGCCCCCACAGCCATCCACGACAAATGGGTGACCCCTAAGGAATTTAAATCTCCACACTGGGACATATGTGGTTCCTGAATCAGGACACAGCCTCCTGCTAACCCCCACCAGCCCTGCCGGCAGCCAGGGGAGGGGCAATGCCCCCCGCCTGCACTGAGACTGTGGGGGGATCCCCGACCCCTCTGCCCACGCCCCGGCCCCTGCAGGGGAGGCCAGCCAGCGTCTGGGATCCCGGGCAGGGGGATGGTGGTCGCGAACCTGTCCCCGGCGGGGGGGGGGGGGACACCGTGCCCCGGCACACCCTCCTTTGTCCTGTTGGACTTCATCACAAAACAAACACCAAGACAAAATCAATAAAGTTTTCAAGACTTCGACCAGGGAGCATCAAAGTTCAGCAAAGTCTCCTCGAGATGGGCCCTGTGCTGCCCCCGGGGGCCGGCTTTGGAGAGAGAGTTTGGGTCAAGGATCCCAGGAGAGCTGTGCGTCCCGCCGAGGAATCGAGGAATCGCAGCGCAAAGACCCTGTGGTTGCAGTGAGGGGGAGTGGGGGGGGGGGCTGTGCTCTAAGAGGACCTGGCCGGAGGCAACAGGTGCGCCCGAAATGCAAATTGCACGTCAGCTGGTGGGGAGTGGGGTCAGGGAAAGGTGCCTACGCATGTCATGGGAAGGGTCTTGGAAAGAGACGGCAGCGAGGCAGGAGGTGGGGCTGCTGGCCGGCCCTGGGGTGTGGGCAGGAAGCGGCCTGCCTAGGAGCAGGGCCAGGTGCAGGGAGAATGGTCACAGGTCAGGGCGGAGGCCGCACCCTGCAGGCCTGGGAAAGCCCTCTTCCCTTCGCTTCTCTCAGCGAAACAGGAAGCAAGGTCTCCCGAGAGTGAGGGTGGGGGCGGCGGCCGCGCGGGGGGAGAGTGGGGGGGGGGCGTGGAGCCGGCCGGCCAGCCTACAGCCCACAGCCCAAAGAACTCCCGGGAGCTCCGAAAGCCTCAGGTGAGACCCGTGGGCGCTGATGTGCAAAACAAAGGCAAGAAGAATAAAAGATTGAATTTCCTTACTCCCTGCAGCTCCTCCACAAGCCCTTGAACCAGACAGAGTGACCTTCCCCTGGGAGCTTGGCTGCCTCGCTGTGGACACTCTGCCAAGGGCAAAAGGCAACCTTAGCTTAACCCTAGCCCGACCCCCCCGGATCCTGTGAGTCTACTTTACCATACAGAAATTCCTCTGGAAACTCCCTTTATCTCTGCCCCCCAAGACACTGTCAGCAATCACCCCCCAAGCATACGGCCCACCGGTACACATCCGAAGGGTCTCATGACTGAGTTTTTCCTAACCGGTAATAAATGACCTTTTCCTAACAATAGCGTGCCCCCTCAGGGTCCTAGAAATCTTGCTTCCAAAACACCTGGGAGGCTTGTGCTGTCCCCAACCCCCTCCCAACTTGAAAGTGTGTAACAGACCACTCCTCAGGACCTCGGTGCAGCTCTTCCCACCGCGGGTCCTGTCCCCGTGCTTGAATAAAACCACCTTTTTGCACCAAAGTTGTCTCAGGAATTCTTTCTCGGCCTTCGGCTCTGAACCCCAACACTCACTTACTTTCTCTGCAGTGACTCAGCTGAAAGATGCAAAGAGCAGGAAGAGTGCTGGATTTCACCAGTCAGATTTTCAGCAGAGCAGATGAAGAGCGTCAGGAGTCTGAGCCACGAGACTGGGCTGAGGGGGCGCAGCCTGGGGACAGGAGAGGGATCATTGGCGGCGGTGGGACCAGGGATCCAGGTGGGTGCTTGAAACTGGTACCGAGGGACCCACCAGAAGCCGGGGGGACCAGCGCCCTAGACCCGGAACCGGCCAACAGGGCGGCTCGTGCACCCGCGTGGGTGAGGACCGGGAGCGGCGCCTCCGTGGAAGGCATCCAGGCGAGGGCGAGCCCGGACTCGGGGAAAGCTGCTTCGGGCCCGCTCTGGCCGCACCTCACGGCACTAATCGCGCTGGGGACACAGGTGCTGCCCCCTCCTGCCCACTCGCGCCAGCGAGTCTGGTCTCCTGGCCAGGAAGGGTCCAAGGAGCGCGGGAGAGGGGGCTGTGGCCCATGCTCGTGGTGGAGAAACAGTGGGTGTCCCCTGGACCCTCCTCAGGCCCTCCCAGCGTCAGAACAGGACGAGGGCAGACCCCACACCTGCAGGCCAGTGAGCTTGAGGCCTCCGTCCACCATATCCCAGGGCACACACGAATGAGCGTAATTCCTTCCCCGTCACCTGCGAAGTTTGGGGGCAGCAGGACCACCCTCATTTCTGACAGTCACGTGTAATATGCATTCTCTTTGTTGCCTGCGTCCTGCAACAAGAGGGGCGTGGGCAGGGATGTCCCGGGTCTGCAGAGGGCCGCTCTGTGGGCTTTGTGGAGGGGGCTGAGGCCCTGGGCAGGGGGTGGCCAGAGAAGCCGGGGGGAGGGCTCACCAGGTGACAGGCCCGCACCCCCTCTCCTGGGGGCTTGCTGAAGTCCCACCTGGCATCCCTGCTCAGTCCCGGCGTCTGGGCTCTCCTGTGGCCACGTGACGCACACTGGGATGGACGCCGGTGGAGGATCCACAGGACTTCAGGCTCTCGCAGGGGCCTGTCCCGTGTCTGGTGGGACCGTGGGTCAGGATCCGAGGCTGTAGGCAGCTGTCCTGTGGGAGGAGCCGGCAAGGGACGGCCCCCACAGCCCAGGGAGGGCCTGAATCAGAGCCCCTGAGCTGTTGTTGTCCCCAGGAGACCCTGGTGGCCGGCTGCCTTCTCACGGGCTCTGCCCACGGGAGGCACAGCGAGGGGCTGCTTCCTGTCAGTGAGGACCTGTTCCCTGCCCAGCTCTGCCAACGCCCAGTGGCCTGAGCCAGCCCCCCTCCCCCGTCAGGAGCAGGCTGCGGCTACCAGTCCCCAGACACCCCTTCCCCTGGGCTGCCCCCAGCCCTCCCGGCGCCAGGTTCCCTCGGAACCCTCAGAGGCTCCTGACTGACACGGGATTCTAGATGCAGCCCTGAGCCCCGAGGTCACCGCATACCTGTTGTACAGCCAAAGTGCCTGGAAGGACCCAGACCTGGTGTCCCCGCAGGTGCAGCCCCAGCCAGCCCCACCCTCCACCCCTGGAAACAGCCAGTAAATAAATGCTCCTCGTGACCTAACCCCCAGGAGAAGAGTCGCCCACCAGAAGAACGGATCTCCTTGCAGTGATGCATTAACCTGCTGGCCCAGCTGCCCCGTGCCCCTGCGGGAGGTGGGATCCCCCGTCTGCCCCGGCAATGTTCCAGCTGCGGCCTGGCATCCCCACACGCTGCTGGCCCCAGAGGGCAGGGCTGACCGAGAACCAGACGAGGCTGTCTGGGAGCAGTGGAATCCGGCATCGGGCTCCCCCGCGCTCAGCCGCTGAGCCCACATCGATCAAACACCAGGAAGGATTTCCAAAGCAGGGTCACCTGAATGGGGAGCCCCTGGGCTGTGTGAAGGGCTCAGACCCCCGCCCCACGGCACGGACACCATCTGGCAGGAATAACCACAGACCACCCCGTGGGAGGCCCCCGGGAGCTGGGCCAGGCCTCACTGCCCCTGGGACCCCTACCCCTGAGCCCAGTGGGAAGAACCCAGGGAGCTCCTGCAGAGCCGATGCTCCAGGCCTGGGCGGGCCTGCTGTGTGGTCCTCCCTCCACCCAACAGAGGCTCTCCAAGGGGCCAGACAAGGCCGAGCCCGTCCCCACCAAGCCCTGTGTCCCAGCCCCTCCAGAGGCCGGTGGGGAGGAGGATGAGCCTGGCTTGGCGGCCAGGGGGCAACGGGGCATCCGGAACTCGTGCTGGGCCGTGGGCGCCCTTCCCGGGAGCCTCCAGGGCCTGCCCCCAGCCGTCCTGCACCCCAGGACCACATCCACTCTGCCCACCTCCTGCCTGCTGGTCAAGAACTGTCTGGATGAAGGGCATTTCCCGGTGCGTGGTTTCCGGGGGCTTTTCTTTCTGCAGCTGCAGCCTGAAAATTCTCTTAAATGGGAGAGACTGGGCCCGGCATTCGCAGAGGCCGGTGGGGGGAGGGGCACATGGGGAGGGGGCACTTAGGGGCGGCACACCTGCCCCTCCCCCACCGAGTGACCTGCCGGCATCTGTGGGCTAGGGAAGGCAAGGAGAAGCGTGGGCTCGTCCACAAGGCACTGGGCCGCTGAGCATGCTGGAGGGGCCCCCGGGCAGCCCGAGACACACACAGGCCAGATGGACGGCTTCGGAGGTCAGGCCCTAGGGTCACAGGATAAGACGTTTGCAGCCCCTGGGTCTCACAGCGGCGATTCCTGCCCCGCAGAGTGGGGCCATGGTCTCCTGCTGGTCCCTCCAGCCCCCGCCCCCTGCCCCGAACGCTCAGGTCCCTGGAAAAGGCATCCAAGGCTGCAGAGCTAGGGGTCTCGGGGAGCAGGTGTGGGGCATGGAGGGAGGGGCCGAGGCCCGGGCTCAGGGTCCCCAGCTCTGCCTCGAGGGGTCACCCCATGCCGCTCCCTCCACGGGGGCTGCCCAGCAGCGGGACGCACCCCCTGCCTGCATTTCTGGGTGTCTCACTCCTTGGGTTAGGCTGGGCGTGTGCTGGGGTCTGTCAGGGTGACAGGCCCTGCTCCTTGGCCGCAGAACCCGTCACACGGTTCCTTCAAAACACGGGCTCTGGAGCATGGACACCCAGGCCCACAAATAACAGCCAGGGATGCCCTGAAGATAGTCTCCAAAAGTGAAAGCACGCGGTCAGAGGGGCTGGCGTGATCTGCCGGGGACCGTGCTTCGTGCGGAGACCCAGGCAGCATCCACCAAAGCATCCCCTTCTTCCCGAAGTCATGGACGCCTGTGTGTTCCCTGCGTGACCGGAGCCCTTCCTTGCTGACATATTCCTCTGTGGGCGTGTGAACGGCCTGGAGGCTCCGAGGGCTCGGGGACCTCTGCCTCCATCTTCACGTGACCTTGTCGGTGTCCCTCGTCTTATAAGGACCCCAGTCCCTGGATTCAGGGCCCACCCTAATCCCATATGACCTCATCTTAACATGCAGAGACCCGTGTCCAAATAAGACCACATTCTGAGGTCCCTGTGGACGTCACTCTTCGGAGGGGACGCTACTCCACGCGGCGCGCCGTCTCGCAGAATGAGGGCCTTGGAGGCTGCGTCCCCGCACCTGGCTCTCCCTTCTGCTCCATCCCACAGCCCCCAGTCCCAACACCTTCCCTGGTCAGCCCTGGAGCCCAGCAGGCCAGCCATACCAGCTCTCGTCAGGCCCCGTAACGAGGCACCAGCCACCATGTGGCATACGTGGCTCCCCGAGGCCACGAGACCCCATCTTACTGACCTTCTCCGCTGACTGGTCATAATCCCTGAGGCATGGCCGTGTCTCCTGGCACAGCTCCTGGCACAGCAGGGCCGACAGCTCGGGGTGGGGGAGTCCGTGCATGGAGGGCTGGGGGCTCCCGGGAGAGCCGGCCCCAGCAGCCGGGCTCCCGACCGCTCGGCCTCTCCCCGTGCCCAGTGGCAGGAGGGCCGCTGACTTCACTGAATTGCAGAATCCCTGTAATGAGCCAGGAAATGTGTACCTGTAGTTGGTGGGGCTGGGCCGAGCAGGCGGACGCCTCGGGCCTTGTTACTCATCAAAGGAGAGGATTGGTGGAGGCCAGGGAGGCCTGCGGCCAGTTAGCCACAGGCCGTGTGGACAGCTGGGCTGGGGGTGCCCTTCCTGCCCCCAGCATGCAGGCTGTAGGCCCAGGGAAGGGCGAGCGTCTGGCCAGCCTGGCATCCGGGTCCTCATCCTTGGCCTGCGTGGGAGGAGTTAAGGGAAGGTCTGACCCGCCATGTGGGGGGCCCCGGGGCCATGGGCAGGCCCCCGAATCCGCTCCTGAGGACTCTGACGTTTATTCTGGGAGATGATGTGCTGCATGAACGGGGTCCCCAGAGCTGCCTGCCTCTCTGACTCCCCCTTTGCCAGGCCCACAGACCACACAGGACCCAGGACCCCCCTCCTCACTGTCTGGGGAACCCCTTCCTCCCCCACCTGCCCCAGAAGCCACTTGCTCTTCTCCGAGGAATCGGGGTGCGGGGCCTGAGGCAGAGGCAGGCCTGGAAAACCCAGCTTCACAGGGACGGTGGGAGAGGGCTGAGGCCACCCAGGGCTCCCCTCCCCAAATCGGGGTGCCTGTGCAGCGAGGGGAGCACTGGCTGCACACGAGGACAGGAGCCAGAGAGGCCAGCATCCCGGGAGCATCCCGGGAGCATCCCAGGGCAAGGCAGCGGCGCCGGACGGTCGTGAGAGCAGGGGCCAGCGGTGGGAGGCGGGGGTCTGGGCAGGACTGCCTGGGGGGAGGGGCAGGGGCGCAGGGGCCTCCAGGGGTCTCCCGGGGCTGCTCGGAGAGGAGCGCTGCAGACTGGTGTGGGGTGCCCGCCTTCTCTCTGCTCCGAGGGCCCGGGCAGAGGCCGGGCACGCAGGGGCCCCAGCAGCCGCCTGAGGGCACACCACCCTCAGCATTACACCGGCACCAGGTGGACGGCCCCGGCCAGGAGAGCCGTTGACTTGGAATAAACACAGGTGTTGGGGTGCTCTAGGCTATGGCCTTGTGAGGAAAATCCTGGGTCTCTGTGTGCGTGCATGAGCGGTGAGCCTGTGTGTGTGCACGTGCTGCAGGTGCACACACGCCGACGGGGGGGGTGAGGGCGTGCACGGTGCACACACACCAGGCTTGGGGGTGCGGTGAGGGCGTGCACGCGCATGCAGGTGCACACACGCCAGACCGGGGGGGGGTGAGGGCGTGCACGCGCGTGCAGGTGCACACACGCCAGACGGGGGGGCGGTGAGGGCGTGCACGGTGTGTGCACACCAGGCTTGGGGGTGCGGTGAGGGCGTGCACGTGC
>NC_138381.1:81152777-81210206 GCF_054177405.1 Leptonychotes weddellii
CGTGCAGGTGCACACACGCCAGACAGGGGGGCGGTGAGGGCGTGCACGCGCTGCAGGTGCACACACTCCAGACGGGGGGGGCGGTGAGGGCGTGCACGCGCATGCAAGTGCACACACGCCAGACGGGGGGGCGGTGAGGGCGTGCACACGCTGCAGGTGCACACACGCCAGACGGGGGGGCGGTGAGGGCGTGCACGCACGTGCAGGTGCACACACGCCAGACGGGGGGGCGGTGAGGGCGTGCACGCGCTGCAGGTGCACACACGCCTGACAGGGCGGTGGTGAGGGCGTGCACGCACGTGCAGGTGCACACACGCCTGACTGGGGGGCGGTGAGGGCGTGCACGATGTGTGCACGCACGTGCAGGTGCACACACACGAGGCTTGGGGGGGCGGTGAGGGCGTGCACGCGCGTGCAGGTGCACACACGCCTGACTGGGGGGCGGTGAGGGCGTGCACGGTGTGTGCATGCACATGCAGGTGCACACACACCAGACTGGGGGCGGGGGCGGTGAGGGCGGGGTCAGCCAGTAGGACGCCCTCCCAAGTTCAGAATAAAGTCAGACAGATGCCCTGCTGGGTTTGGGTGAGGCACGCCCGTGCTGGTAGCCGGCTGTCCCCTGCCCTCGGCTGCAAAGACAGCCCGTCCCGCCATCCCCCTGCCCTCGGGCGCCTCCCAAAGCAACTTGGCTGTCTTCCCATCAAGGGGTTCTACTTGCCCCACTCCAAACCAGGGCCAGCCTTGTGTCCAGCCTTGACCGTTAGGATGTGTGTGTGGGGGGGGAGATGCCATATGAGCTCCGGGCCCAGGCCTCGGAGGCCACAGCAACCCCCTTGCCCTGGGGGAGCCCCGAGGGCAGCTGCCCCACAAGCCATCAGATTAGCCAGCTGGAGAGCAAGAGACCACAGGAGGGGCCCCTTGACGGCCACCCCAGCCACCCAGCCGCAGACTGCGAGCACGCTGGAGCGTGACAGCCACGGTGCGGGGGCAGCTTCCTTCCTGGTCCCCGTGGAGAAGCCAGGGGCAGGTGACGTGGCTCCCTGGGGGTGTGGAGGCTGGCCCCGGGCCCCTGCCCCCGCCCGCCTGGCCGACCAGCACGCCCTCGCCTCACGGGGTATCACACACTCGTCTAGGGGCTTGTCAGGGGCCCCAAAACAATGTGCCCAAGCCCTAACCCCCAGTACCTGTGAATGTCACCTTATTTGGAAGAAGTCTTTGCTGATATAATCAAGGTGAAGTGAGGCCTTATTTGCCACACTGATCCCCGACCTGTGAATGTATTAGGTTACATGGCGGGGGAGGGTTAAGGCTGCAGATGGAGTTAAAGCCGCTAATCAGCTGACCTTAAAACAGGATTATCCTGGATGATCGGGTGGGCCCAGTGTCTCCACAAGAGTCCTTTCCTGGGGGAGGCAGACGGGCTGAGACACGGAGAAAGACGCCCGGTGGGAAAACCACAGTGTCTCGGATGTTGCCAGGTGTCCCCCGAGGGCAAAATCACCCCCAGAGAGACCCCTGCCCCGGTCTGACACGTTGGCGGGTGCCCACGCCGTCCACAAGCCCAGTGCCACGTGGGGCTCTGCTGCAGAGAGGGGGCAGGGACACAGAGGGGTGCACGGTGAGGCACCCTGAGGGCCCGGGGCTGCAGAAAGCCCTCCTCCCCTTCCTCTGAGGGCCCTGGAGGGCAGGGGCCCTGGGAGAGCAGACCTTCACGGAAGGGGGGCACAACGCCCCACCGAGCCCCAAGATACTCAGGAAAAGCTGACGCTGGGAAACAGCGTCCCTGCAAAACCTCCTAGTGGCTCTTAGACAGAAGGGGGGCTCGGCGCCCAGAGCCTGGGGTCCAGGACCCCCAGGATGAGGGTGCAAGCAGGGGCTCACTCCAGCCTCCATGGAGAGTTGGCTCCTGGCCAAATGCGTTCCCTTGAACGCACCTGCTGTGTTTCCGGGTACGCACAATCCTACAACAGTGGGACAACACCCACTGATCCTAATGACAAGAAGAGCTGACGTTCCGAGCACGTACCGTGTGCCCACACTGTGCTCAGTGCTTCTCGAAGCACATGGGTTTTCTGTTGCCACTTGACAAGCCACCCCCAAACCCAGTGGCTTAATCCACTGCACGCATTGTTTTGCTTGCGAGCCCGCCGTTTGGGCAGGGCTCAGCAGCCATGCGCATCTCTGCTCCAGATGCGGTCCCCGGGGCAGCTCCGCTAGGCTGAGGACCTGCTTCCAAGGTGAGCGACCGGGGGCCGAGGGCCTTGGTTCCTCTCCCCACGTGGGCTGCGTGGTGGTTGTCCCCCGCGTCACTGGGCCAAGGGAAAAGCCTGCCAGGTTCCAGAGAAGGGCCAGGCCCCACGCAGACGGGAGGAACGCACAGGGGTGCGGGTCTCTGCCAGCATTCTAGAGACACACGGCCACGCCAGGATCATCCTGCGGCGACCCTCACGCCCCTCTGATGTGGACTGTGTTCCCGGCGAGGAAACGGGGACGTGGCGAGGTCAGTCACTCGTCCGAGGCCACGTGTGACGTGGAGCCAGGACCGGCACACAGGCCACCTGTCCCCAGCGGTGGGATGGGACATGGTCAGCACTGCCCTTGGATCTCTCCCTGGGGTCCCTTGTTCACCTGCATGGGCCCCGCAATCCAGCGGCCACCGCCTCCCTCAGCATCCAGCCTCACCTGCTGTAGCTCGCCCCGGAACACGTCAAAAGTCTGCCAAACACCCCGTAAAATCCACACATTTCCGTGTCACACGGGTGTGGTGGGCAGAAGGACAGCCCCAAGGACACCAGGCCCTACTCTCCGAGACTTGTGACTATGTCACGTTATAAGGCAAAAGGGACTTTGAAGAGATTGTTAAACAAAGGCTCTTCTGTGGGAGACTGTCCTGGATGACGGGGTGGGGAGGTGGGAGGGTCGGTCCACGAAGGAACTGAAGCAGAGGGTGGGGCGTGGGGGGAGCGGAGCCGAGGATCAGGGCAGAGGCCAGAGCCGGCGGGGGTGGGCTCTCCCCAGAGCCTCCAGAGGGAACCGGCCCACACGTGGACTTCAGACATCTGACCCAGAATCAGGAGAAGGGGTGCTGCTCTGAACCACAAAGTTTGACAGTGGGGACCCGACTGTGGGGACTGCTTCCTCTCTGGACGCCCCCGAGCATCGTTTTAGGTGCCGGAGAACGTCGCCCAAGGCCCGCGTGTCCCAGTGGTCCGTGGGCTCCATGCCCTGTGCCCTGGTGGAAACGGGACCCCGCCTTGGTCCTCCCTCTTCCTCTGGGTCCCAGCCTTGTCTCCCAGCTGAGCCCTGCCAACACTGCTGGGGCAGGGGGCACGTGGACACCCCCAGGCCCAAGGCTCGCCCTCACTGCTTCAGGGTACGTAGGGTCTGTCTGTTCAGAGGTGGGGAGCCAGGCTTGCATCCCCAGGTCTGAGGGGAGCAGCTGCGATGGGAAGGAATCGGGAGGCGAAGGCAGAGCCAGCCCTCAAATCCTGCCCTCATCAGAGCCCAGAGCCCCACGCCGCGGACCCTGGGGAGCCCCAGTGAGGAGAACATCCTCTGCAGCAGGGAGAGGACGAGGGACCTGCCCTGGCTCTGTCACCCAGCCTCCTGCACCCACCCCCACCGTCGCCGCCAGGCCACCTGCCGTCCACCTGCCCCCCCAGCCCTGCCCACGACCCACCGACCTTCAGGGGTGGCGGCAGGGGCTCTCTTGTTTGTAGGTCGTCCTTCAAATTTAAATTTTAATCTGCATTTAATTACCATCATTATCCACGTGTGTGTGCGCTCGCTCAGAAATGAAGTGTAAGCAGTACGGAAGAAAAAAATGAACAATGGGGTCACCCCCAGCATCCCCATCCCTCAGCCTACCCCCCAGAGTTCCTAAACCCCACCTCTGGATTTGCAGAGATGACCAGCTCCGCCTGGCAGGGGCCCCTCCCCTGAATGCAGCTCTCTTGCCTACCATTTGGTGGCCCCCCAGAAGACGTGTCCATCAGGGACATGGACTTTATCTGGAAAAAGGGTCTCTGTGATGTAATTCTGTTATGAGCCTGGATTAGGGTGGGCCCCCAACCCAGGGACAAATGTCCTTACAAGAGACACACAGAGGGGACGGCACGGGCTGGCCAGGCAGAGATGGGCCACGGCCACGGACCTAGGACACCAGGGGCCCCCAGAGGCAGCAGTGGCCAGCGGCCCCGGGTCTCAGACTTCCAGCCCCAAAACAGGGAGGATAGACTCCTGGGGTCTTCAGTCCCCGGGTCGTGGAGACTTGTTTCGGCCGCCCGGAGAAGGGGGGTGGTGGCGGAGTCTGGGCGGCGGGTACACAGGTCTGCCCTGGACGGTCCTGCAGCTTCTTTATGTGTCTGAAAGTTTTGATTAAAAAATGTTGGGAGGGGCACCTGGGTGGCTCAGTCGTTAAGCGTCTGCCTTCGGCTCAGGTCATGGTCCCAGGGTCCTGGGATCCAGCCCCGCATCGGGCTCCCTGCTCCGCGGGAGGCCTGCTTCTCCCTCTCCCACTCCCCCTGCTTGTGCTCTCTCTTTCTCTCTCTCTGTCTCTCAGATAAATACATAAATAAATCTTTTAAATAAAATAAAAATAAAACAAGTTGGGAAAAACCTGAAAAATCAAAGAAATGCAAACCTCTCTCCCCACACAGACTCACTGAACTCTGCATGGGTGTTGAAAGTCTGCAGAGGAAGGGCTGCAGAGTCCAGCCCACCAGCCCATCTCCCTGCTGCCTGCTGCCTGGGCGGAGGGCGCCTGCCTCCTCCCCAGGCGGGGGCCAGGGACCCCCGACCCCTGTCCACCCTCAGCGGCGCCTTCCTCCCTTGCTCCCAGACCCCAGGGGTGCCCAGGCCTGGAAGCTCCCGGGGGCCTGCTCCCCAGCCCCGCCTGGCCCCCACTGTGTCACCCACAGAGGCTCCAGCATCCCTGGCCTTTTGAGGCCTTCCCAGGAGGACCTTTGTCTCACCTCCCACCAGACGGTGGACGTTCTTGGAGACGGATGTCAGCACCACCTCCTTCTGCCCCAGAGGTGCCCCTGGGAAAGCCCCAAGTGGGGAGGGCCCCTTGCGTCCTGGTCTCTGCGGTCGCCAGTGCCCAGAACAGGGCCTGACCCTCAGCACGCCCACCGTCCCACCTGCTGCTGAGCAGATGAGTGAGTGAGTGGCAGCTCTGGCCATGGCCCAGGCGGTCACCCCGGCCCAGCGAGGCTGTGGTGCCCGGGGCCCCCTCCCAGCTTCCAGACGAGTCCCCATCGCGGGCAGCGCAAATACCGCCCCTCATGTCATGGCTGGCAAGGGCCGCTCCGGCTTCTGTTCTGTTTTCTCTCGAAGGAGAGCCTGGAAGGAGGCGCAGGAGCTTCCCACCGAGCGAGCTTGGCCTGGCCCTGCACTTCTGCAGGGATACCCGCCCCGCCGGAGGGAGGTAATGCCCAGAGTGCCTGCAAATGCCCACATGCCCCCACCAGGCTACTGTTATCCACGTGACCCCCTGGGGTTAGACATTGCCTCCCGAACAAAGTCCACCTGGGCCACACCCACAGACACCCTCCGGACCTCCTGCGCCCCAGGGAGGTGGAGGGGTCCAGGGCTGGGCGGCCAAGGAAGCCCAGCTGAGCGCAGGTCAGAGAGCAGGGTGACGCCGGGAGCCAGAAGCTGGATGAGGCAGGAAGGACCCTCCCCTGGGCCCTGCAGACTCCGTGATCTCAGACCTGTGGCCTCCGGATCCAAGAGGGAATGAATTTCTATTGTTTGAAGCTGCCAGTGTGTGGTGCTTTGTTTCAGTGGCCCCAGGAAACAAATACAGCACCCCAAACCTACCTCCCCCCAGCATGCCCCACTCGAGAAACGGCCACTCCTCCCTGGTTGCTGAGGCCTGTAGGACACCCTCAACGCCCTCCACCCTCCTGTGTTCCTCTGTCCCCCATCCCTCCCCGTAGGGGCATCCTCGCGCTTTGCTGTAGGTGGGTGCCGACCGCAGGTCAAGGACAGGGTCTCCGATGGGGTGCATCCGACATGGGGAGGATGAGAGGGGCCCATCCAGACCCACGCCCCCGGCCTGGGCTTGCAACCTCCCCAGCCGGCCTCCTGCTTTTGTGTTTGTCTATAGGAACTGGTTCACTCGTTATGGAGACTGAGCAGTCCCAGCCTGCCCATGCCCAGCTGGCGGCCTGGGAAAGCCCGCGGTGGGATGCGTCTGAGTTCTAAGGCCCAAGAACCCGGGAGCCAGTGTAACTCCCGGTCCCAGCCAGAGAAGGTGGGATGAGGCACCCAGCAGCGCCCTCACCTGCTGCAGGCACCCGTTTCTCTCCGCAGTACCTGACAGGGCACATAGCAGGGCCGCCGAATGCAGCTGCATCCCAGGGCCCAGAACTGGGGCACGCGGCGGGCGCTGGAGCCGGGCCCGGGGAACGCGTGAGCGTGAACGCCAGCGCGCAGCAGGTGCTCGAGCCGGGCCTGGAATGGGCCGCACGGCATCCACTCCATGCTGGGAGGGGCTGGACCAGCAGCTCCCACAGCCCCGTAAAGACTGGACACAAAGGCCTGGTTGGCAGAGCCTGGTGCGAGCCGTCACACATCAGGGCTGGGAGCCGACTCTGTCCATGGCCCCACGGAGACAACCCCAGAGATGGGTGTTTGGGGAACCCCTGGGCCTGCCCCGAGCCTTTCCCCTGGCTGATGATGTCCCTTCCCTGCAGTAAACCCTGACAGCGAGAACAACAGCTCTCAGGGAGTTTGGGGGCCCCCCTAGGGGGTTGCCCAACCTGAGGGGGTCTCAGGGACCCCAGACTGGCTGTGGGGGTCAGATATGGGGGATCTCAGGGACCCTGGACTGTCCGTGGGGGTCAGACGTGGGGGGTCTCCAGGACCCCAGACTGGCCGTGGGGGTCAGACGTGGGGGGTCTCAGAGACCCCAGACTAGCCATGGGGGTCAGACATGGGGGGTCTCAGGGACCCCAGACTGGCCGTGGAGGTCAGACGTGGGGGTCTCGGGCACCCCGGACTGGCTGTGGGGTCAGACGTGGGGGTCTCAGGGACCCTGGACTGGCCGTGGGGGTCAGAAGCAAGGGTCCTGTGTGCACTGGGCTCCCCCAACGTCACAGTTGGCTGCCTCTCACAGAACAACCAACACCATGTACCCCCCAAACTCACTCTTGGGCACCGCCTCTGCTCGGTCTCTGCATCCCTGCAGGGAGGATGGCGCCCGGCCCAGAGCTCACGCTTGAATGATTGGCCCGGATGGACGTGAGGGTAGGGGAGAAGCCTGGGGCGCCTTCCAGATTCCAGGAACGCCGGCAGGCCACGGTGACAGACAGCAGGGCTGGGGTGGGCTGAACTGTACTGCTGCCCCCGGAGAAGTGTTTGTCGTGGGCTTGAGCCACACATACGTCCTGTCACGTCTGTACGGACAGCGAGTCTTCGCCAAGCCGCAGGGGCCTCTCGCTCCTGCTCTTTCGGGACCACCTTAGCCCACAGGTCTGACCTTGACTTGGGCCGCAGCTCACACGGGATGCTGGACTGTCCAGGTGTACCTCCCGCGTCCGGCCGGCAGCTCCCACGCCACACCGTCCCCACAGACACTCCTCACCTCACACGGTCCCTTCCCTCACCTCCCAACTCTGTGCCCTGCACTTCAGAACTCTGCCTCCTCCCGCCCAGCCTGATCCCGCCACCGTGCCCATCACCCCGTGGCCACCCCCGCCGGCTCCTCTCCTCCTCGGCCCGTTCCCTCAACACCTGTCAGGGGGCCCCGGGCTCCTGTTTACGCCGTAGCCCCTGAGCCCCGACTGTCACGGCTCTGACTCTATTCTGTCGGACGCCATGCGGGGCCACGCAGTGCTCCATGAGCCCCTCCGAGGGCCGGCTGGCTGGGGTGGACGCCCCGGTGTCCCCAGCTCAGCCCCCTCCCGCTCTGGCCTCAGCAGCCCCGTGGAGCGCCCCGAGGACACACCCTGCCCAGCAGTCCACGCAGCCAGGGCAAACCGGGACGGCTTTGCCAAAACCGTTCCTGCTTGAACACCACCACCCAGGCCGTCTCCCGAATTCACCCTCTGACAGAGCCCCCCAGGGGTACCCCCAGAGCGGGAGGTGCCAGGAGCCAGCCCCCAGCATGGCCCGGCGCTCCCCGCCTGTGTTCTGGTTGCCCCAAGGCCGTGGCGGGTGGAGAAGGATTGGATTTTTCAAGTGAGTAACATTGGTTATTTCTTCAGTTTGCTGGGCTGGCAGTTTGCACGCCGCCGCCCGCCTCTCTCTGGTGGACAGAGAATCTGTCTGAGGTGGTCACAAAGATGGTAACTGAGACACCCCAGGGGCTAGACCCAGCCAGCCTCCATGGACAGACCCCAGGTCCCAGGCTCGCAGAGGCCCGCGACTGCGGGTTCCAGCCGTCCAGGGTGGGAGACGAGGGACGAAGGATGGGTGCAGGCCCCCCATCTGCACGTCTCCCGGAACTTCTGTCTGGACGTCAGAGCCTCCGGCCTCAGCATCCTGCTCTGGCCCTGGAGGTGCCGAGTCGGGGGCTCCCTGCCCCATGGTAGTGCCAGCAGGAGAGAGAGGGCAAGGTGTCTGTTCCCTGGTGCCTCCGAGCCCTCGCCTGGCCTCAGCCCTGCCAGCCTGTTCCCTCTCGCCCTCCCTGCCCCCGTGTCTCTGTTCCAGTGCCTGTTGGGTCCCCTCCGCCCTCAGCCCCAGAGCCTCACCACCTGTGGTTCCCGCACCCCAAACACCTGCCTCCCTTTCCAGCATATCAGCGATATTTCTCGGAAAACCTGTTTAGTGGTCACCCTAGAGTTTGCAGTGTGCATTTACCACGAATCCAGGTCCGCTCCCGGTAACCCTGGTGGGCTCCCCGGGCAGGGCCACACCTTGGACACATGTCACCAGTCCCTCCCCGCCCCCCATGGGACGCCATCACTCGCGCACCCACAGCAGCCGTCACCCAAGATGGTGCTGCTGGTGCTGTCTTGAAGAGACTGGGATCTGCTAGATCAACTGAGAAGAAGAAGGAAGGACCCCGTTTTGTTTGCTTGTTCCTTCCTAGACCCGAGTACCTGACTTTAGTCGTCCCCTCGGCCTGAAGGACATCCCCTGGCGCTTCCTGTGAGGCCCGTCTTCCGGCCGCCACCTGTCTCCCCCATCCGTGCAGGAGGCCCCACAGATTCACTTCACTAACCTGTGATGGTCCCCAACCCTAGGACATGGGCACGATTATTTGTGTCCTACAGATGAGGAAACTAAAACCCAAATTGCTAGCGTTTGAGGTCATTCACCCAGAAAATGTCAGGTCTGGGCTCAAAGCTGTGCTCTGAGCCACTGCACCTGCCGCCCCGAGTCACTGTGGGATGCGCCCCTGCCTGGTGCCCGTCCTCATCAGGATGCGGGGTGTGGCATCAGTGTCCCCCAGAGGCTCATCAGTGGCTGTGAGATGAACAGTCAGCTGGTCCAGCTGTTGCCATGGAAAAGCTTGGAGCACACAGGCTGCCTGGCAGCCTGACCATCCACTCCCCCAGGACCCCTGGCCAGGCTGCTGGCCCAGCACCCACAGTGTGCATGCAGCAGGGAGCTGCTCGCTGCCAGGAGCCTCCCCTGGGAGGGGCAGACAGTGCTGCCCACCCCTGGCGTTGGTCGGGGTCTCTGTAGCCTCTTTGTAGGGTACAGGGGCTCTCTCTGCCTGCTGCCCCCACCCCCTTTTTGCTAATGGCACCTCAACCTGCTTTGAAGAGCATCCCCCGTGAATGCAGTGTCAGGGGCCCAACTCTCCCCTTGGCCAAACCCAGGTCTGGCCAGTCAGGGTGTGCTCTTTCCCAACACCCCCCACACACCTGGTCCATTACCTGGACAGGTTGATCCAGGTATGGGCAGCTAACTTTAGTCAAACCAGTGATGCTCCTGGGTCTGTGCAAACAATCGGGAAAGGTGAACAGCTGAGCACAGAGCCAAGGAGGTGCAGACATGTCGGCCCGGGTTGACCTCTAGATTAAATCACTCCTGAAGTCAGCCCCCCTGGCATCGCCATGTGCTGTGCTAACTAACACAGTTCCACGTTTATTCATTCCTGATGGGCTTGGGTTTTTCACTAAGGGTCCTCACTAACGTCCTTTGGCTCCTAATGTCCCTGGATCCACCGCAACCCACCCGGTGTGACTTTGAACAAGTCAGCCTCCTGGGGGCCTTGGTCTCTATGTGCCATGACGACTGATGCCCAAGACGCCCCCACTCTGAGTACCCTCAACTTCTGTGCCGCCAGGACCCCAAAAGTCTTTCCTGGTGGGCGCCTGGGTGGCTCAGTCGGTTAAGCGACTGCCTTCGGCTCAGGTCATGATCCTGGAGTCCCGGGATCGAGTCCTGCATCGGGCTCCCTGCTCAGCAGGGAGCCTGCTTCTGCCTCTGGCCCTCCCCCCTCTCATGTGCTCTCTCTCTCTCGTTCTCTCTGTCTCAAATAAATAAATAAAATCTTAAAAAAAAAAAAAAGTCTTTCCTGGTGACGTCAGCCTTTCTCCATCTTTAGAAAAGTGTCAGGATACACAGGGGACCAAGGAGGTGAACACTTGCCTCTAACAGAAGTCTGAGCCTTCTGCTCCCCTGGGGTGGGGGGTGCTGTCTGTGTGCATAGCCAGGCAGGAAGTGCTCTGTGGTGTCCATCCTGGGTCCAGCTGTGTGCCTGGGATGCAGTCCTTGCCTCATCATGACCCTGCAGTGCTGGCTTCTGCCAGCCGAGAAGCCTCAGGCAGGAGACTGTGCATCTGTCAGCCTGGACAGGAACTCTCCCGCACCTCAGCGCTCCCTACCCTGGTGTGGGCATCCAAAGTGGGGCTCAAGAGACTGGGAAAGGGGTACCCCACATCCAATTCTGCCTTCCTGGAGGAAAATTCCACAACTTACCCCAACTGCCTTCTGTGAGCCAAGTCCCCCTGTCTCCACATCACACTAAGAGAAGTGATGCTCCGGAGAAGGTGAGCCTGGAGCCAACATATTGATCCTTCAGCAAAGGCTTGTCCTAGCTCCAATGTTTCCAATGTGCTCCTCTGACCCTCTTAATGCAGTAAATCACTCTTGCCTGACATCTGGGCTGGAGACCCCTGGGGCCAGAGAAATCTTCCCTGCACCTTCATACTTCATCCCCTCCAACTACACTTTCACCTTTACAACGATGATGATGGTGATGATGGTGATGATGGTGGTGGTGATGATGGTGATGATGGTGATGATGGTGATGATGGTGGTGATGGTGATGATGATGGTGATGGTGATGATGGTGATGATGGTGGTGATGGTGGTGGTGATGATGATGATGGTGATGATGGTGATGATGATGGTGATGGTGGTGATGATGGTGATGATGGTGATGGTGATGATGTTTGTGATGGTGATGATGGTGGTGATGGTGGTGGTGATGACGGTGATGATGGTGGTGATAGTGGTGGTGGTGGTGGTGGTGGTGATGATGATGATGGTGGTGGTGGTGATGGTGATGATGATGGTGATGATGGTGGTGATGATGATGGTGATGATGGTGGTGATGATGGTGATGATGGTGGTGGTGATGATGGTGATGATGATGATGGTGATGATGGTGATGGTGATGATGGTGGTGATGGTGGTGGTGGTGATGATGATGATGGTGGTGGTGGTGATGGTGATGATGATGGTGATGATGGTGGTGATGATGATGGTGATGATGGTGGTGGTGATGACGGTGATGATGGTGGTGGTGATGGTGATGGTGGTGGTGATGACGGTGGTGATGGTGATGATGGTGATGGTGATGGTGACGACGATGATGATGATGGTGATGATGATGATGGTGGTGATGGTGGTGATGATGGTGATGATGATGATGGTGGTGGTGGTGGTGATGATGGTGATGATGGTGATGATGATGATGGTGGTGATGGTGGTGATGGTGGTGATGGTGATGATGGTGATGATGGTGATGATGGTGATGGTGATGATGGTGATGATGGTGATGATGATGATGGTGGTGGTGGTGATGATGATGGTGATGATGGTGATGATGGTGATGATGATGATGGTGGTGATGGTGGTGATGGTGATGATGGTGATGATGGTGATGGTGATGATGGTGATGATGGTGATGATGATGATGGTGGTGGTGGTGATGATGATGGTGATGATGGTGATAATGGTGATGGTGATGATGATGGTGATGATGGTGGTGATGATGATGCTGATGATGGTGATGGTGATGATGATGCTGATGATGGTGATGGTGATGATGATGGTGATGATGGTGGTGGTGATGATGGTGGTGATGGTGGTGATGGTGGTGGTGATGATGGTGATGGTGATGATGGTGATAGTGACGGTGATGGTGGTGATGTGGGAGCCATAATGCCTAAGTTCAAATTCTGGTTCATGAATAAAAGTTATTCAACCTCATGTACTTCAGTTTCCTCATTTATGAAATGAGGATTAAAAAAGAATTGATGGGGGCGCCTGGGTGGCTCAGTCAGTTAAGCGTCTGCCTTTGGCTTAAGTCATGATCCCGGGGTCCTGGGATTGAGTCCCAGTCAGGCTCCTTGCTCAGCAGGGTGCCTGCTTTTCCTTCTCCCTCTGCTTCTCCCCCTTGCTCATGCTCTCTCTCAAATGAATAAATAAAATCTTAAAAAATAATAAAAATAAAAAAGAATTGATGTCGTTGGATTTTTATGGCAAATGTCCAGATAGATAGTACTTTTGCAGTTGATAAGCACTAGTAACTGCTCACTATTACTGTCATTGTCATCCTCCCCTGGGTCAGTGTTGGAACAAGCATGGGCAAAGAGCCCACGTCAGTCCAATGAGAGTGAGCCCTGGGATTTTAGCAGGACTGTCTTGCTGGGGTCACTACCCTGGCAGAATGTGATCCTGGAGATTCAGTTCAGGGCCATGTTGCCACCCCAGGTGTGAGCTTGGCTAAGAACAGGGCCAACACAGAGGACAACAGGACTGATTGAGGGAGGCAGGGTCCGGGGGGGCATCATCTGAAACCCTGCGTCAAGCTGCATTTACCCTCCTCAGCTACACCAATAACGTCTTGTCCTGTTACCCAAGCCAGGTGAGTTGGGTTTGGGTCCTTCACAACAGGAAGGGCTCTGCTCTACAGAGCTCTGGGGGGCAGGTGATATGTGAAAGCTAAGCCAGGCGAGCTCTGAAGAGTGGGGCGAGGAGGGAGAGGACAACCTGGCATCAGGTGGCCACCTCTTGTGCCCCTCCAGTGCAGGGCCACCACGTACACCCACGCCAGTGGTCCCCTGCACGAGCCCAGCGGTGCGGAGCACTCAGGCTCTGGAGTGTCTGGAGTGACAATTTTCAGCCCAAATCTCTACAGGTCATCTTGGATCAGGCTAAGTCATTGTTTGGGGAATTCTCTGGAAGCATCTGGAACAAGGCCTAAAGAGTAACCTGAACAGAGAGACAAGGACATCCCGCGCCGCAGATCCCTGTGCAGGCAGGCAGGAGACAGGGCGAAGCACACGGCTGGGGCTGGAAGAGAAGAGGCAGGGTGGGGGCTGCGGCAGAGGAAAGGTCCTATCTGCCTGCAGGGTTCCCGGAGACTGGGCCGGGGACCTCCTCCCGCCAAACAAGGGAACTGCAGCAGAACTCAGATCGGGTTCGGAATCTTTGAAATAGAGACGCGGGGGCTCGGGCAGGGATGGTGTCCGATGTCTCCCACGGAGGGCTCAGCACAGAGTGGGTGCCCAGGAGTAACGCTGACCTGCCTTAGCCTGAGACTCAGGCTGCATGTTCTCTGAGAGGCCAGAAAGCAGGGCTCCCGCGCCGGAGTCCAGACAGTCACACACAGAACAGCGTTGTGCGTTGGGTCCCGTCCACACACCGTCGCGGAGATATCCACTGCTGACAAATACCAGTGTGCCCTCCCTTCCCAGCCGCCTCTCTTATGGGGGGCCCCTAACGCCGCTCCACCGCGTGTCACCTCAGGAAGCAGGCATTACAAGTCGGGGTGTTCCCTCTCGGGCTCCGTTTCACAGCTGGGGCAATGACAGACCCTCCACACACCTGGACCCCTAAATGACTAGGTGGAGCAGAGCCCCCCTCACCCCCAGCACGTGGGCAAGAAATGAACCGGTACTGAGGGGCTGGTGGCCACAGCAGGCCACCGCAGCGTCACGTGGTCCATCAGGGCCGGGGTGTGACTGAGCAGCCACCACATGGCCGGAGCACCTGGCCGCCCAGCCCAGCCCCCGCGGCGCGCTCACAGCGGCTTCCTTCAGCTGGCGCTGGCCCCGCACCCTCCCAGGACGCCCTCCTTCTGCCTTCATCCACGTCGAGGCTGGGCATCTGGGAAAGAAGAGCTGACATATACAGATGCTGTCCTGCTTCTCTACGGGTTTCTCATAAACGTCTGAAGCTCACAGAGCTCAGAAATCGTATGCCGGATAAACCAAGAGATGAAGGACGTGCCTGACGGCTGCCAGGGCTGGACCCCCGGGGGCCACTGCCTGCCCTGAGCAGGCGGGTGGTGGCATCAGCCCTGACCGAGGGCAGCCAGGAGCCTGCGGAGGAGTATCAGGCTTCAAGGCACCGGCCCCACCCGGCTCTGGGGCCTGCATGGGCTTTCCACAGATAGTAGGGTCATCTCAGACAGCATTCTTTCGGGAAGATGTGCTTGTGGCAGAAAAAGCAACACAAACTGGCTCAAGCAAAAAGGGAATGCATTGAATTGTGTGTCTGTGAAGTCCATGGGAAGTTCTGGCTTCAGGTACAGTGGGATCCAGGAGTTTAAAATGTCTTCAGGACACAGTTCCCTCCGTCTCCTTGCTCAGCTACCCTCCATGTGGTATCCATTCCCTAGCAGGTTCTCCCTCCCCTTGTGATGGCAAGATGGCGGCCAGAAGCCCCCCCCGCCCGCCCCCTGATGCCTGCCTGTCCCCGAAACCTGAGGGAAAGAGTGACCTTCCCTTCCAAGTGTGACCACCCATTCCTGGACCAATCACTGGGGACAGGGAAATGGGATTTTTCAGTTGGCAAAACTTGGGTGATGAGCTCACACCTGGAGCCAGAGATGGAGTTAACACCTCCCTAATTTTGCCGACTGAGTATAGGAAAGAACGGCCCCAGAGAAAATCGGGGTCCTGTTACCAAAGTCAGCATGACGGCACAGTGCTCACGTCCACCAAACAGCCACACACGCCCTGCTCCCCTGCCCACGCAGCCCCGTGTTGTTGCATAAGTGGCAGAAAGCCCTTGACCACAGCAAAGATGGGCACCCTCCCCCGGCCTTATGACGAATCCCATCTGGTTTAAGGCAGTCTTGGTGAATCCCGCCTCCCCCCCTTTGCCAGATTTTCATTTTCCCAGAGACCTTTACAACAATTAATAGCCATGAGCCTCTGTTCGGGTCCATGAGAACCCCTGGGACTGGCACCCAGTCTGCTGTCCTCGTCGGCATGGCCTCTGGAGTGAGCATATGATGTCTGGAGCTACAGCAGCCGTATTGTGCCTGTGAAGTACTGGGTAAGAAGAGCAAAAGCCAGAGCCGTGAGCTGTGCTCTGTTTCTCGACTGTCGCATGGGTAACACGCACACTTTCCCTGTAGGGGACAGCTAAGAGTGGCTATTATGAATTGGTACCACCACCACCTACCAGCTAAGAGTCCTGTAAAGATTAAGGGAGTCTGCATGGGGAAGTGTTTGAAACCCTAGGGGTAATAATGAGCTCCCAATGACTGACGGCTGCTAGACTCATCGCTATCACACCACCACACTGTGCTTCCCCCGGAGGAAACTGCTCTTGGCCCCATACTCCCCCCCAGCTGCCATCCGCATCATGCTCCCCTGCGCAGACACACTCACTGACCTCAGATCCAGTCACTCAGCGGGGGCCTCCACCCCCTCTATGCTGCGGAAACTGACAAATACAAGGAACTGGTAACGTGCACTGTAATGATTTGCGAAGTACTCGCCCCCTCCGGCCGACTGCAGGCCCTGGGGGGCCGGGTCTGCGCCTCTGGAGATCACACCCCCTTGCTGCACACCACAGATGTTCTGAAAGTCACCGACGGCTTGTTCCTGTAGCCTGGGCTGGCCGAGCGGAAACACTTCAGTCCCCACGCACAGCCCGGTCACACATCATCCCATCTGCACCTGTCAGCTAGTCCACAAAAGTGCCAAGTAACAAACACCCAGGAGCCTCTCAGCTCCGTGGGGTGGGGCCCCGGAGCCTGGCCTTCCACCACAGAGGGACGGGGTGGTGGGGACAGCACACAGGATGTGGGCACGCCTCTGGGGAGGATAGCGGCAGCTGTGAAGATAGTCTAGACAAACCCAAGCTCCCGAGCAGACCACTCGCCACCTCCACCCACATGACACAGCTATCCTGCTTCATCGGGACTAAGAGGAGGAAGGAGAGGGGCAGGAGCCCTCGGGCTGCAGGCCTGGAGGTGTCCACGCCGGCGTGGGGGCAGGGGACCGTGGATCCTAACTCCGTGTGTGACTGAGGCAGACCTGGTGCCTTGCAGGCTCTCCAGAGAAAACTGGTCCTGCTTTTACTTCTGCCTGCCTGAGCACGCACCAGCTTCTCATGTGGGCACCCTGCTCAGCATGAAGCCACCAGCCAGCCTCTGGGAAGAAATGATATCAGAGTCAGGGCTGAGGAAGAGGGAGGGTGTGGACGGACAGGGGCAGGATGTGGGTAGCCCCCAGGGCAGGAGCAGGCTCAGAAACTGACCACAGAACAGATCCTGAGGAGCAGGAACCAGGGGAAGGGGCACATTTGGGACAGGTGCACCCGGAATATCTATCAATCTCTTGGATACTGTCCTGAAGACAGATTGTAATTCCAGGAACAGGCTGTGACAAATGGGAATCTAGTCCCCAAAGGTTCACTTCCTCTCTGTCGCAGACCCACACGCATCCCCTGCCATGGGGTTCTGCAGTGCCAGCCCCCACCCACCCCAGGGGCAGGCATCAGCTTCCTATCCCACATAGCCACCTGCCTTGCCTTGCACCAGATGTGAACAGACAAGATGCAAGGCCTACAGCATAGACTTTCAGCGTGCCTGTGTGGTTGAGCTTGGCCCTCTGAGTTTTGTACAGAGAACACCCCAGGTAGCTCACCTCTTGCCGCCTGGGTCCCAGAGAGATACCTGAACCTGACCCACAGTCTGGAGCAGAGTCCCTCAGGTCAACCGACAGCCCTGGGAGCAAGAAAAAAGAACTGGTGTTGTAAGTCACAGAAATTCTGTGGGCTGTTCGTTACACAGCATTATCGCGGTGGGAGCAAACACACCTGCCGTTATTCCTTGGCTAGGGGACGGTGGGACTTCCCAGGGAGCCGACCAAGATGGCGTCCATGGAAGTGGTCTAAGTATCCGAAATGCACTGAAGTGCTCTTACCTGAAGGAGGCGCAGTGGATACCGGGACGCACAGAGGAGCTGACCTCCGGTTCATAGATGCGGCACCAGGGGCTGTCCTGCTAGCCAGGACTCATCATCTTCTGGCTGTCACCCTGCAAGCAAAAAGCATGTTTGAATCAGCTGGCCCTGCTGATTTATAGGGCCTGAATCGGATCTGTGAGAGCAAATTGAATTTTGAATAGAATTTCATGTCAATTAACTTGCTCAGAGCCTTACAGAAGAGCAGCTACTCTCTAAAGCAAAACCAAACGGTGAAGATTGATGGGGCTGACAGGCCATCCTGGAAGCGACTAATTACCAGCAAAGCCTCTCCGAGCTGTGCTGGGGAGGGCGCTGTGCTGTCTGCAGTGACCAGGTGAGGGCTGGGCTTCCGGGCCAGCACTTCCATGGCAGGCTGGGGTGGAGAGAGGCTTCTCTCTGGCGGAGTTCGCGTCTGTGGGCAGGGACCCCCTCTGCCCTTACTGCACTCGGACGGATGGTCCTCGGCGACAGGATGAAGTGGCAGGGAAGACCTGGGCCGGTCGCAGGCCAAAGAGCCAAGCCCCAGGGGCCTGGGAGGGAGCTCGTGAGGCGCCCAGAACTAGGGCAACAAGAAGAGGGAGGGTATCATGGTCGTCATGGGCCAGGCCCTGAGGGTGGGGATCGCCTGGGGAAGGGGCAGGATCCCATTCTCAGGGACACTGGTGGCTGCAGAGGGGGGCACACGTCTGCAAAAGCCCTACTATGTGCCAGCTGCTCTTGTGGCTCCAAACCCTGTGGTCCCCAAAGTGTGGTCCCCAGAACTGCAGACTGTTTGTTGGACATGCAGATTTTCAAGCCCCACGTGGGACCAGATGAATCGGAAGCTCTGGGGCAGGCCCAGAGATGCACGCCAACGAACCTCCCAGTCCCACGTGACTGACAGTTTCAGAGCTGGAGAACTCGCTGGACCTTCAGACCACCCACTGCGAGAGCAGAGTCATCACCTCCAGCCCTGTTTTGGAGCAGGGACCCCCAGGGCAGAGAAGCCCAATCATTCCCCTAGTCTCGTGGGAGGAAGCTGAGGACGCTGGCTCTATGACTGCCCTGCCCAGTGCGGCATTGTTCTAGGAGGGGGGGAAGGGGCGGCAGGAAAGGGCCCATTGGAAGCCCCAGGCTGGGTGTAGGGTGGGTCTCTGCACCCTACAGAGCAGATGTGGAGCCTGGAAGTTGCCCTCGGAACAAGCCTTGGACCCAAGGGCCTGTATCCAAATGAAATCCTGCAATATTATCCTGGGACACCCTCCAATGCCCACATTTTCTGGCCTTCTGTCCTCAGAGGGGAATTAGGGTAGCGGGAATATAGAGGGACCAGTCTGGGTCCATTTCTGTCTTCCTAATGAGGCTCTTACAACTCACAGGGGATGATGCTGGAGGAGTCAGAGAAAGTTTTCATAACAAAACCTGGAATGGGAAGAGGTGGAGGAGAACCCTGACCCCACCCTGGGAAGGCTAGGAGAAGGCTGGGGAGGGCCCAGAGCAGAGACAGCCTCACCGAGGGGAGGGGCTCGGGTGGCCTGGAGGCGGGCAGTTCTGGGGCCTGAGAGCCCCAACCCTGTGTCTGGAAGCTTGTAGAGCTGCCTTTCCAACGACCACCAGGGACAGCTCGGCCAACGGGGCACCCAGACCACCCACCTCCCTGCCCCCCCACACACTGGGGCCCTCAGCCCTCCAAGGGGCAGGGTGATATAGACTGAAAGCCAAGTCCCTATATGGGGGGACAGTGGACTATCCCTCCAGTATTGCCCAGGGCAGCACTTCCTCACTGAGCAAGGGGGCACCTTCCAGCGCTCATGTACTGTGTTCCCTTCAGTCTCCACATAGTGCAGCAAATGTTACTATGCCTCAGTGCCTTTGCATGGGCTGTGCTCTCTTCAGGGAAACACGGTTCCGCCAGATCCTTCTCATCTTGCGGGTCTCAGCTCAGATTGGCGCTCAGATTGGCACTCAGAGACATTCTGAGACTACCCAGTACTCACTTTCTATCGCACCTCCCTATTCAGTAAGCTTCGTGTTATCATCAGATGCTCTGTTATTTGGCTCTGTGGTCATGTTCTCTCCCACTTCCAAAAGGGCTGTCTGTCTCGTCCACTACAGCCTCACAAACAGTGCCTGGACCTAGTGCATTTGGTAAGTATGTGTTGAGTGAATTAATGATCTTGGGATTGAAGAAAACAGCCTCTCCCCACCTGCAGGTCCCTCCTTTCCCCAGGCGGTCCCCTGCCGGTGAAAGAGGAAGTTCACCATTATATCTAGCTTTCAACTCTCCAGCTGCCCCTTCCCATCTGTTCGTGCTCTTCGGTAGCACCCCTGCAGCCCAAACTGCTGTCTCAGTGCAAACTGGTAGACCCCAGGGTGCATTCTGGGGTCTCTGGTCTTGGGAGGGCTGTCCTACTCTAAAATCTGAGCAACCTGACCTGGGAGAGGGAGGGGGTGCACTGCGCCCGGAAGTGCAGCAGGGAGGTCAGGACTCCAGCTGGGCAGGGGCAGTGGAGAGCTCCAGGAGCTGAGAGCCTACAGGAGACCCCCTGCAGGAAACGGGCAGGGGGTCACATGGAGACAGCTCAGGTTGGGGTGCGGGCTAGTGGGAGGCCAGGAACTTTTCACCCGGCCTTCACACCCTCCCTCTCTGGGAAGGAGGGGCAGTCCATCCCCCTTCTACACACATCCCCCCGTGGGCAGGACTTCCAGTGCCTGGGAGAACTCCCCCAGTGAGACCCCACCCACATCGCAGCCCCCAGCTCGGGGTGACGGTGAGCTTGCCCCTCGGCCCTCGTGTCGGGTTTGGCTGGAGAGGCCGCCCCTCCCCTTTTCCGGAGTGAGACCGAGGCTGGAGAAGGGCAGAGACCCCTGGACCCTGCACTTCCCACGTGAAGGGGCCACAGCCCAGGTGCTGGCAGAGGGGCGGGAAGAGGCGCGGCCTTCCAGCTCCCTCCCCGAGGGGCGGAGCCTGCAGGGATGGGGTCGGAGCTCGGCAGAGCGCAACGCGCACGGGGCGGGGCCTGGGGGGCGGGGTCTCGTCCGCCGGAGGCGGGGCGGGGCCGACACGGGCGGGGCGACGGGCGCTTGGGGCGGAGCCTTGGCGGGTCCGGCCGGCGGCGCGCTGGAGGGGCGGGGCCAGGGCGCGGTCGGGGCGGGGCCTGGGCGGGGCTGGCGCCGGGCTCCGCGGAGCGCCCACTTCCTCTGGCGCTGGCTGCCGGGCGGAAGTACGTCAGTTGTTATCCGCTCCGGGCGCCGCCGCCGCCGCCGCCGCCTCCGCCTCCGCTTCAGCCTCAGCCTGACCCTCAGCTTCACGAGCCACGGCGCCTCGGCCCGGGACCCGCCCCGCCCGCGCTCCGCCCGCCGCCGCCGCCGCCCGCCGCGCATGAGGCGCGCCCCCGGGGCCGCGGCCGGGGGCCGCTGAGCGCCGGTCGCCCCGCCGATGCGCGCGGCCGCCCGCGCCGGGGCTCCCAGGCCGCGCCGGGCCCGGGGCTGAGGGACCCCGCGCGGCATGCCCGGCCCGGCCTGCCTTCCGCCGCCGCCGCCCAGGGCCCGAGCCCGCGCGGCCCGCACCGAGCCCGGCGGCGCCGCGTAGCGCAGCGGGAGCGCGGGAGCCCGACGGCGCGGCCGCAAGGTCACCGCGCACCATGGAGGCCAAGGTCCGCCAGAGCCGGCGCTCGCGCGCGCAGCGGGATCGCGGCCGCCGTCGGGAGGCGGCCCGCGACGCCCGCGACCAGAGCGCGTCGTCGGGCGACGAGACCGAGCCCGGGCCTGGCAAGGAGAACGCGGGCCTGCCCCGCGCGCCCCCGCCCCGCGCCGCCGCCGTGCGCCCCCCGCGCCGCCGCCGCCGCGAGTCCAGCTCGCAGGAGGAGGAGGTCATCGACGGCTTCGCCATCGCCAGCTTCAGCACGCTCGAGGCCTTGGAGGTAGGTGGGGCGGCGGGCGGGGCGCTCCTGGGGCGGCGGCACACCCACCCCTTAGGGCTGCCCGGGCCGCGCGGGCCCCGCGCGCCGCGCAGGTCGCTGCTGGAGGGCCCGGCCGCCTGCGGGGGGGTGCCGGCGGGTGCGAGTCTTGAGCGGCGGGGGAGAAAAGTCTCTGAATTGCACTGTCCCGGCCGAACGCTGTCTGCTTGCACACACGCCTTTTTTCAGCTGCTTTCCTTTCAAAATACCACTGTGTTCGGCTCAGGACGTGCCAGGGAGGTGAGCTCTGCTGGTCGTGGTGAAGGCGGTGGCGGAGGGGAGACTTTGAGATTCTTCCTGTTCCTCTTCTCCTCCTTGAGGTTTCTGTTTGGACGGCGGGGGGGGGGGGGGGCGGATTTCTGAGACCCCTTTCCTGACGGCTGTTCCCCTGGTTAGTTAATAGGGTGGCAAAAATACCACTTGTCTGGCTGAGTTGTCCTGGGCAGTATTTGCTGAGCAAATAACCGCCCTTCTTGCGTGAGCCCAGGTGAGTTGAGAAGGAAGTGAGTACTGACTGTCAGAGATTTGGCAAGTGGGGTGGGTGGGGACCCACGGCCTCCTAAAACTGTAGAAGTGCTGGCGAGATCCCACAGTCCTGCCAGCCTCAGCCAACCAGCCCCCCTGCCCCCCCCCAGGGGCCCCATGCAGCGCTTACTAGGGGCCGCCAGCATCTGCTGGGTTTGGGGGTCCCAGACATTGCTCAGTTAACAGCCCCCCCCTCATTTTCCTGGAGCTTGGGAGCCAGTGGCCTGGGATCCCCAGTCAGAGGCTCAGCTTTGGGGAGAGAGGAAGTGCCTACATTGCAGATCCCTGCAGTGGGTCCTCTCCCTGAGGTGGGCCAGGTCTGTGGAGAGCCTCAGGGTCGGGTGCTGGCAGCCAGAGGGACGTGGCCCAGGGACAGGTGTGCTGCTTTCTGTCTGGGCAGGTGGATGTGTAGGTGGGGCACTTACGCCAACCACACAGCTCCCCCACCCCCACTCCGGTCCTCTTTGTGTACACCTGGGGGGCCCTAGATGGCTCCCGGATTAAGGGATCCCCAGCTAAGACACCTTGGGGGATGGCACATGCCACAGCTCTGAACTGGGAAGGGGTGGCCAAGTTCTGCGCCGCAGCTTTGGAGAGTGGTTACTCCAGCCACCTTCCAGATGTGTACCTGCCCTGCCAGGTGGGCACAAAACAAAACCCTGACTGTGGTCTCCAAGGCCTTGCATGCTGGCCTCTTGTGCCAGCATATTGGCCCCTCTGAGGTTTTCTTCTGCCTCGCGGCCTCTGGATCTGCTGTCCCCTCTGCCAAGGTTGTTTGGAGCCCTCGTGTCTCAGCACAGACATTACTCAGGCCCTCCCTAGTAACCTTCTGAAGCAGCACCCCTTCTTCCCCACCCGCCCATCTCTCACTTCCCTTCCTGTCAGTGACCACTCTCTCTGAAGGCATCTAGAGATTGGCTCTCTTTTTTGGCTCTCTCCCCACCAGAACTTGTAAGCTGGAAGAGAGCAGGCACCACGTCTGTCTTGTGTGCCCTCCGTGAGGTCCCCATGCCCCATACGTGTTTGTGCAGTGAACAGGTGAGAGGAGAAATTGCTTTTGAGGAAGGTTGTGCCAGAATTCACTGCACCCCTGCTGAAACGAGCCCGCAGCAGCCTTGGCCACACCCCTCCGGCAGCGGGGATACTCAGTGCAGCCTCGGGTGTGGGGGCTTCTGCAGACTCTGAGCAGCCCCGGTCAGGCCATAGTGAGACTGAGTCTGCTGTCGTCTTGGTATTCACCCAGCCACGTCACCATGCACCTTTTTCTGCCCTACTGAGCCAGGGAGGGACCCGCCTGCCTTGGAAAGTACGGGGCTTCTGCACAAGTCATAACTTCTAGATTGGTTCTCTTGTTTGGGCTCATTTCTTACTAAAGTGTAATGGTTTTCCCCAGAGTTCAGATAATTCGTCAGGACACTGAATGTAGCACACAGTGAACATGTACCTGACCAGGCACGATTCTGAGTCTGCTTGTCCTCAGACTCCACTGTATAGATGGGGACACTGAGGCCCAGTGCCATGAACATCAAGCCTCCCCTCCCTGCCCAGTGTCAGAGCTTTGCCAGGGCTGCCGTGGCATGGGGATGTGAGCAGCTGTCACCCCCGGGGCATAACACCCAAATGTCAGGTGTAGACTTGGCTCAGGAGGTTTGAGAGTGCCAGGGTCCACGAGTCCTCCTTACCCTTGTCCTGAGGGTGCAGCCTCCCCCGCCCCCCGTGCCCCAGGCAGGTCCCTGACCCCACCCTTCCAGCACCTCCCTGTGCACCTGTGTTTGCCCCGAAGGGGGGATGAGTCTCTGTCTCGGGTGGCTGAGAGGATCACAGGCCACTTCTGTGAAATGCTGGGGACACACACATGTGACAGTGGTGGTGTTGGCTGAGGAGAGGGCTCCCAGGTCTGGCCAGGTTCACAGTGTGTCCAAGGCCCTGGGCATGGAGTTGGACGGCTAGAGCTTGCTGTTTGAGCTGAGGGGGTGCAGGGGCCGTGGGCCGGGCAGGGGTTGCACATCTGAGCGCCGGTCCTCCGTCAGCTTTCTCACTCTGTTCAGCAGGGTGGGAGCAGTGAGCAGGTGGCAGCACGGCGGTCTTGTGGTGTGGTGGGGGGACAGGGGCGCCTTTCCTCTGCTCTCATTGACCAGGAACACTGGGGACAGGTGAATGTTTCTTGCTGTCCTGGTTCCTGTGACATCTTTGTCTCCAGAGGTGACGGCAAGGCCCTTGGGGGACAGGCCAGGGCAGAACTGAGGTCCTCCTGACCCTTCCTCCCTAATGGCAAAGGAACCTATGGCCACAGGTCAGGTTGTGCCAGCCCCTGGGTCTCCTGGGAGGTCCACTTTGCAGGCAGAGCCTGGGTGAGCCCAGCAGACCTACTGTGCGCCTCCCAGCCCTTCCATCAGGGGTGCGTGCACGCCTGGGCCCCAGCGCTTCCCCTTCAGGCTCTGTCTGTGCGCTGCCCACCTCTCGAGAGGCACGCGTACGCGATGGAAACCACCCTTCTGGTTTGGCGTCTGTGTGGTGCTTTGCTAATTTGCTTCAGAACAGCGGGACACTTTCAGCTGGTTCAAAGATCGGTATCAGTGAAAAGGTATATCTCGAAAAAATGTTCAGTTCCAGCCTTGATCTCCTGCAGTAACTACTCTGGCCAGCTTCTGGCCTTTTTGGAGTATGTTGTGCAGATAGAACCACACAGGCTTATAGTCTTGTATCCCTCCTTTTTCTGCTGAAAGAGAGGGTTACGTACTACCTCTGTACATGTGTCTAGGAAGCATGTATCCAGGAATAAAAAATGAAAAGGAAAACACCCAAAGTTTTAGCTGTGGTAACGGGTGACTTTCTGTCTGTAATTCTGTTTCCCACACAGATCACTACACGTTAACTTTGATAATTCATAAAACGGACACCTAAACCCAGACGTGACCTGCTGCACACAGTTGTGCTTGAGAAACCCTGCCCTGGCCTCCCAGTGGCCACATCAGCAGATGAATGGCTGTGTGGGCTGGTGGTCCTGGCCTGGCTGCCCAGCTCCCAGCTTTGGGTGATGTCAGGGGCGTGCTGTGCATTTCTGCTGGAAATGACCAAGTTCTTCCCAGTCTTAGGACACTGGGGCTGGGGCCGTGGGCCTCGAGGCACGCAGTGGAGGCTGCCTGAGTCCTGATGGTGGTGGCCCTGTAGGGGGGCCAGAACTCCCTCAGGCCCATGCAGGGGGCTCAGTGGTAGTAATTTCTCTGCAAGCTGGTGTTCAGTGTCCCCCCGGGCAAGGGGCACATGATCATGCTAGGTCTGGTTGCTAAGGGTCAGGAGTGTGGGGGGCCAGGATGTGGCCCTCTTGTCCATGTGTAAAAGCCTACACTGTTGGTCCCGCCTGTGGAGGCCTTGATCTGGGGGGCTGTATGTGTGCCCAGTCCAGCCCTCCAAGGAGGGGGACAGAGGACCGTCACTGCTGAGAGGAGCTATCAGCTGGGAGTGTCCATGCCCACCAGCCAGAGCACCTCCAGGCTGCTCTCTACTCTCCAGATGGGGAAACTGAGGCCCAGAGAGCAGGAACACTTACCTGCAGTCATGGAACGGAGGTACGACACTGAGCCTGGAACCTGCCTAGGCCAGCATTGGTCTGCTCCCTTATTCTGCCTAAGGGCTGCTGTGGGGAAGGGGCTGCTCCCTCCAAGGGGTCCCCGCCAGCCGATGAACACAAAGCCGTTGCATAACCTCCTCCGCCCGCCCGGGTGGATGTCTGCTACCTTGCCTTGGCAGCAGCAGGTTGCTGATGGTGGGGTGGGAGCCTGGACTGGGCTCTCCTGTTGTGTGGGTCAGTGCTCTGCTGTGATAAGGCATGTCATGGGAGCAGGGGCGACATTGACTGCTGCTGAGGGCACTGTCCTCACACACCCACTTGGTAGTTGAGGAAACTGAAGCCGGGGTGGAGTTCTTGTCTGGGATCCACCCACCATAGCACCAGACAACAGAAATCTCGTGAGTCTTCACCCAAACCTGGGTCGCGTTTTCTGGATGCTCTTTGGGAGGAATCTGAGCTTGAGCAGAGGGGACAGTGGTCTCCCTAACATCTAAGGGGGTGGCCTTTCCTGGGCTGCAGGAGCAACAATAGGAGCTTGTGCTGCCCTGGGTCAGCTGCCTGACCTCTGGTGAAGGCCCCTCTGAGCATCGTGGGCATCGAAGATGGTCTGCAAAGCCTGCGGCTACTCACGGGCTGGGAGCAGTCTGCTCTGTCCCTGCACGCCTGTCATGGGCCGTGGAGCCACAGGGTGAATGCTCACACGCTGTGGCCCAGCGCAGTGGAGCCATGGTCCTCCTGATGGTGGCCCTGTGTGTCTGCGAGCCAGCTTGTTGTCCCTGGCCTCCATCACCTCAGGCCACTCCCCTGCTCCTCTTTGGCTGGGATCACATACACAGTGCTTGTGGCTTCTGGGCCTCAGTTTGTCTGTCTCTCCTGCCCACACTGTGTCCCAGCATCTGTGAGGGCTGTGTGGGACTGATGGCGGCAAAGGAGGCAGACCCATGTCTCCCCACTTCCACCCTTCTACTGAGTGCCTGGAGGCTGCACCGCACCTCACTGCGGGTGAGGTGGAGCCTCACCTCCCAACGGGTTGGGTTTGCCCAGACTGGGCAGCATGGCCATGGGGGCACTCCTGTGGCAGGCCACAGCGCTCCTTTCCTCTGCCCCCACTCTGAGTTTCTAGACAGTCTCAAGTCCACAGCAGGTGCGTGGGTGTGGTAGGTCCATGTCCCAGGTGTGTGTGCACGTGGGAACACACATGTGTGTGCTGTGTCCTTGCTGGGGTACCTGTGTAAACCTCTGTGTTGTGTATGTCTGTGCTCCAGACCCCATCCGGGGCAGCAGCTCTGTGGCCTGGACAGAGCAGAGGACAGGCCTACATGTGACCCTTTGGTCACACACGGTGAAACCCCATCCTGTAGGTCAAGGATAGGGCCTCATGTCCTCTATCCGTTGTCCTGGGCCCACTGCAGGACAGTCACCCCCCGACACACACACACACCAGAGCAGGCAGCAAACGCTCGTGAGTTCATAGAACTGGCCTCTGTCCCCAGCACCCCTTTAGCTTCTTGGGCCTGTCACTGGTCTAAACTTGCAATTCAGTACTTGCTCTGCTGTGGCCCCCTTCATGCCCCACTGCAGCCCTCACTCCTGTAGCTCCAGCCACATCTAGCCCCCCTTTCCAGCACTCCTGTTGGAGAATCCTCAGACATGCACATGGGCACACTTCTGGCCCTTGCTAACTGCTCTGTCCCCTGCCCGGAAGATTCTTTCCCCAAGTGTCAGGGTGACTCACTGGTCACATAGCCCCCTTCCCTGGCAGGGAGCCTTCACCCCTGTGCCTGGGCCACCACTGACCCATTCCGGCTTAGTCTCTGTTCCTTGTCCCTCCCACGAAGACTCCAGCAGTGTCGGTGTCCTTGTGGACATCTCCCTACCCAGAACCTCCTTGTGCACGTGCTTGTTTCCAGGGAGAAGCTCCCAGATCTGGGGCTGGGTGGCTGGTGCTCTGCGGTGGTGTGCTGTTCACTTTGATACATGGGGAGGCGGTTCTTGAGTTGTGGCACCAGGCCTCTTCCTGCTGAGGGTCTGCGCCGTTGCCCACTGGTCTGCCTCACGCCTCGGTCACTCTGCTTTCTGATTGGCTGCCGCAGCGCTCATGCCTGGGCACAAGCAAGTTCCCTTGTCAGTTCTGACACCTGCCCAGTGGAGTCTCCAAGGTTTCTCATTGGCCACTGTGGCGTCTGCTGAGAACATAGCGTTGTCACTGCTCATCTCCTTTCCTGTCTTGTGGCCTCTGTCAACACCTCTACCCCATCCTTTCCGGTGGGCCTCTCCTGCCTCCCCCTGACTCAGCACGGCTGTGTGCGATCTTTCACGTGGACACGGTGTCCCACCTGGGAAGTGTCTGGACTGGCACCAGAAGTGAGCAGTGAGCCTGACCCGCGCCCCTTGTGAGGATCGTCATCCTTCTCTGGACCTGGTGACGTCCCTGAATTCCAGGCCATGTCGGCAGTCTTGTGTCACGTTGCTTTGCTGATATTTCAGTTGGGTTTTTAGCACTATATTCTTACATAAAATTAGTCTGACATTGTCTTGTGTCTGCTGCATTTTTTCTTGTGTTCTGGAACAGTCCGAATGGCATAGGAATCGTCCACTCCTCTCCACGCTTGGGGTCCCAGTGTTCCAGCCTCCTTTGCTGATGGCCAGTTAGAGACCCGAGTCAGCTCCGTTTGTGGTGGGGAGGAAGGTATTGAGTAAGGGATCCATGGGACCAGCTTGCTGGAAACGGGGTCAGCAGGGCGCCCCTCACCCCCCGCCCCCACCCCGGAGCAGGCTGGCCTGGGACACTTGCTGCCAAGCAGGACTGCCTGTGAGCTGGCAGGTGGTGAGGCCTCAGGCCCTGTCCCCCTGCATCCTGTTCCGGTGGGCAGTGGCTCCCTTCTGGAGGAAGGACACTGGAGTCTGGACACCACCCCCACCGTGGGCTTGGGCATGTCATCCTCTCAGGGCGGCCAGAGCAGTAACAAATGCATGGGGACTGGGCAGGGCACCTGCTGGGGGCCACCGTGGTGTTGGCCCCGACCCCTGCAGTTCACATGCTCTGCACGCAGCTCCCAGAGGTGGGGGCCGTGGGCAGCCCTGTCAGGGAAACGGGGAACCCAAGGCACCAGGCTTTTGCTAATGGCTGGGGTGGAAGAGTCATTGGTCAGTCCAGCCATGGCCACACCACCCAGGCCATGGTCACCTGCCCATGCTCTCTGCTGAGAGCCCTAGGTGCAGCCTCCTCCATGAGGCCTCCCAGAAGCCTGGGCAGCCAGACCATGTCCCAGGCAGAGCTCTCCAACACTGGGTTAGACAAACCAAGCCGTGGCAGCCCCCTCTCACCTGGACTGTTGTTCAGGATGGTTCCTCACTGCCTCTTGTTCACTGGGGCCCAGGCGGTGGTTGCCACAGGGCAGGCCAGGCCCACATGTGGGGCTGTAGGCCTCTGGAAGTGACCGCTAGGCGGCAGGGAGTGCTCAGACCCACTTTTCCCATCCTGACTCACCGAGCATTTACTGAGCAGCAGCTGTGTGCCAGACCCTGCGTCAGCTGCTGGGTTGGCTTCAGACAGGACGCAGACAGGTGACCTGACTGGCGAGTGCCTGAAGGGAGATTGGGGGCTCGGAAGGAGGCTGCATAGGCCAGGAAGGTGCTGGGGAGGTGCCCGGCAGGGACTAGCCCAGGAGGATGGCAGGGCTGGGTGGGACGTCCAGGTTGGGACGCCTGGAGAAGGTCGATGAGGTGGCTGGGTTGGGGCCCCACGGGCACCCAAGGCGCTTTTTCCCTTGGGAGCCAGAATATGAAAGCCACATGGAATTGAGTGCTTTGGGGACTCTGGGCAAACGTGGTATCTGGTTCAAGTTTCATGTGGAGGTTGTTCTGGTGCCCCGGTTTGCCCGAGTAGCTAAAGAAAGAAAACTCGCCAACGAGTTACCAGCCTTATTCAGCTCCGCAGGACGGTGTGTACCAGGCTTCTGTTTGAAGCTGCATGTGGGGGAGAGCTGATTCCGGAACCTGGTACCCAGCCCAGCATGTACACCACCCCTGCTTGTCTTTCCAGTTGCAGTCAGTGTGTGTGCACATGTGTGGGGCGCGGGGGTGGGTGCGTGTGTCTGTGTAGGGGAGGGAACTCCCGGCAGAAAGGCCAGGCTGGCCTGGCGGGGCACATCCATGCCTCCCCCACCCACACCCGTCTGTCCAGCTTAGATTCCGCCTAGTGAGGCATCTCAGTGACCCCAGCTGTGCTTCTTCCTTGGAGCAGCTGTTTGGGGTGGGCACTGCTCCCTGGACTCCACCCAGGTGGCAAGCACGGGGCCACCTAACAGGCCGACCGGACTGCAGGCGCCTGTGGGCCCCAGACAAGCTCTCTGCTGAGAGCAGGGTGTCAGCAGGTAGGTGTAGGGGGCAGAGCAGACGTCTGTGCAGGACACATGAGTGGCCCTGTTGGACGGCTGCCACTTGTACCCCTTTGCCAAGGAGGAGCGGGAGGCCACAGCCCAGTCTAATGTGCAGCGATGCCGAAAGTCAGACCCAGAGGCCCCAAAGGGACCCTCGCGATCTGCCATGACCCCCGTCAGCTCTCTGGCCTTACCCGTTGCAACTTTCTCCTAACCCCCCACATGCTGGTCCTCAGACCCTGGCAGGCCTCTGGCTAATCCTCAGCCCGTGCCGTTCCACATGCCGCATGGCTCACGCTCAGTACCTGTAGCACCGTGGGGATTCGTCAGGCTTCACGTAGACCTGCCTCCTGGGTAAAGCCAGGGTCCCCTGTCTGTCACCCATGGAATGAACCTGCATTCTCCGTGAGGCGTGGCCCTGCCACCCCCTCACCTGGGGCCCCGGGCACTGCTGCCTCGGGGCCTTTGCACCTGCTGTGCTAGTCCCATCTTCCAGGAACAAGTTCAGGATGCTTACTCCGAGCCTCCCCTGCTCCTAGCCCGCTGAGGAGGACAGTGAAGTGAGTGAGCCCAGTCCAGACGCCTGGTCTAAATTCATTTCTCTTCCTCACTACCTGGCCCCAGGTGTCCGTCTGCCTGCTCTGGGCCTCAGTTTCCTCATCTGGGAAGTGGGGGTGATGAGCTGAAAGTGCCTGCCACATGGTCCTGCCCCCCATCCCCATCCCCTCTCCAGTGTTCTTCTCTGAGCTAACCCTGAGGTTGGTTCTCTTTGTGCCCCACCCCAGGCAGGGGACGTTTCAGCAACAGTGGCCCTGGCTTCTGGCCTCCGTGGGCGGCCCCCTCCGTGTGTGACAGCTGAGCAGCAGCTGAGCAAGTCCCAGAGACTGAGGGGGAGCTTGAAGGGCGGTGAGCCTGAGGCCAGCTCTGGCAGTCATGGGCAAGCACACAGAGCAGTCTGTTATGTGGAGGGGCTGGGAGGGGCTTGGGCAGAGACTGACCTCCAAACCCAGTTGCCAGGAGAGCAGTTGTGAACATGAAGATCCTAGTCGAGTGTGGATTAGAGGGCGGCCTGGGTGGTCAGCACAGGGTCACAGTGTGGGGTCGCAGTGCGGTGTGCGTGCATGGACATGGGAGGATGTGTCTGTGGCGTGCAGACCTGGGCAGGGGGCCCAGAACGGGGCCTGCCTGCGCCTCAGTCTGGCTGCCTCTTTGCCTCAGGCTCCATGCCCACCATCCTCCTCCACCTTCATGCCTTTGTCCAGAGCTCCTGTCACCATCCTCATGTCTGACTGGTCCCAGGCCATGGGGTGGGTGGGTCTCTTCTGTTTCCAGGTGACCTCCTCTGCCCCAACAACTACTCAGCACGTGGTGGGGGCTGGATGGACATAGGAAGGAATGAGTGTCTTCACAGAGCCTGGGAAGGTGGGTCCCCACTGGTGTGCTGAGCACTGGGTGTGACCGAGGCTGTCCTGATGCTGGGCCGACTCCCCAGCTCCTGGGTCTTTGACCATCTGTCCTCAAGCCCTGCTGGTCCTGCCAGGTGTTCCAGTGCATAGAGCACACTGTGGGTGGGCACCCAGGAGCAGGGTGCTGAGGAGGAGTGCTGTGAGCTGGCAAGACATTGACCCAGAGGGACCAAGGTGCATGAGGCAGGTTCCAGAAGGTTCTGGAGCAGCTGGGGGGTCAGTGAGCCCTTCGGGGGATGGTCCTTGAGGGCAGTGTTACCCTCAGGTAGCCACAGCCCTGGTGGATTGAGGGACCTCTCCAGCAGGATGCCTTAAATGGAGGGACAGCAGGTGGGCTGTAGGGGTGGGAAGATGATGGGGAGCAGTATCTATCTGGTGTGGGTGTGAGCTAAGGAGGGGACAGGTCGGGGAGAACTCCTGTCCCAGCATCACAGCTGGGGGGTGCGACTGGACATGGCTCTCATGTTGGGGCAGGGCAGCGGGGTGGGGGCCGCCTGCAGGCACTGTCCGGGCCGGCTCTGAGTCCGTCTTCGACTCGGGGACGTGGTCAGCAGCGGGTGTCGGAGATGCCCCAGGCCTTGCGACACCTGGACGCCGGGGCCCGGGGTGGGAGGTTGGGCCTAGCAGAGGGACCCTCTCACCACCACCCCCCCCCCCGCTGCCATCCTGTCCTCCAGCTCTCTCTGACGCCGCGGACGGTGATAGGGCGCTGCTGCTCTTAACGGTCCACAGGCCCTCCTGTGCCTTCCCCGGATCCAGGGAACCTTCTCAGTCCCAGACAAGGACAGTTGGCTAACTCTGGGGGTGGGGGGGATGTGCCAGTTGCTGGTGGGCGGTGGACACACAGGCTGCCTCCTTTCTAGCTGGGGTGGGGGAGGAGGGTGCCCTCCGGGGGGGAGGCCCCTCGACCACATGGAAGGAGACTCCTGTGCACGTAGTCTCCGTCACCGGGGTTGGAGGGGGGTGGGTCACGGCACAGAAGGTAAGTAGGGTTTGGGGCTGGGGTTTTACTTGGTGGGGGCATGGTGTGAAGTTTGAGTGAAAACTTGCAGGTGAAGGAGAGTGAGCCACATAGATAGCAGGGTGGTGGGAACAGCTGTGCCGAGAGCCTGGGGCGGATGTGTGCTGAAGGGCTTCCAGGTTGGGGCTGACAGCCTGCCAGGTGAGCAGCGGGTGGAATTTGGCCTGAGCTTCTGGAACAACGAAAACTGTTGACTGAGCTGTGAGCCAGCAAGGTCTGCTGGGGGCCCCGAGGCCCAGAGGTTCTGGGAGACAGGCAGCCTCAGCCATGCAGGGTGGGAAGGTAGGGACGTGGGCTGGGGTGGGGAGGTCAGGTGGGCCAAGAGAGTGCCGGTGCTTGGCAGTGAGGGGTAGATCCTGTGTGACGCTGGGGGCTCAGGCCCAGGTGCTGGGGGAGAGGCCCCAGTGCAGTTCCAGGAGCGGAGGGGGCACCTTCCTGGCTGGAGGGGTGTGGCCATGCCTCGGCCTGCAGGATCTGGGAGCCTGGAAAGGCCCTGTCCACATCGGACCTAGCAGCCTCAGCCCTCAGTGAGTCTGGGTCTGGGTTTGCCAGTTCTCATTACTTTTCTCTCTGCGCGGTTAGTTTACTGAAGTGCAGGTAGAGATTGTATTGTTACTGCATAGTAACGACTTTCTGGGGGAGCTAAAAGTAGCCCCATAAAATTGCTACAGGAAAATGTAACCATTGATTTCAGCAACGTGCGTGGAGATCCCCTTGTGGTCCAGGAAGGGTCCAGGGGCCCGGCTGCTACTGGGGGCGCTAGGGGCTTCATTGTGGGACTGTCGCCTCGGGCCTCGAGGGCCGTGGGCTGCGGCGCTTGGCCATGCCCCCTCTTTAGGGCCCCTGTGTGTGCAGGCACGCGTCCTGGGGTGCGCCCGGCCACATCTGCCGCCCTGCCTGTGTGGGCTCACAGATGGGTCTATGGGCAGACGGCAGCTCAGGGTACAGCCGGGCCCTGGACTGCTGGAGCTCGTCCCAGCTCACCCCAGACTACTGCTGCAACCTCGGCAGGGCCCGCTTCCCTGTGGGCACATTCCAATTCTGTGGGCTCCTAGTGTGGATCCACCAGCAGCGCGCTGAGCGTCCTGCAAGTCAGACACCAGCCCACCGCTCGCCTCAGCCTCCCGCCCTGGGGGTCTGCCCCGAGGAACCATCTACTCAGAGACCTGCCCTGGCCCGTGGTGGGGCAATCACTGCTGTTGCGGCTCTCCCTCGCCCAGAGCGGTCACCACAGCCTGGGCAGAGCTGCTGCCCCAGTCTACAGATGAGGAAACGGCACCTACCCAGAGGCCCCACACTCCGGGCAGAGCGTCGACTGGGACCCAGGGCCAGCACCCCCACTGCAGGCTCAGTGGGGGCAGAACTGCGGTGGTGTGTGCCTCAGCTTGGGTGAGCCTCCAGAACTGGCCTGGGCTCACACGGGGTCAGCATAACAAGTGAAGGCCAGCCCCAGCCTTGGCGTGCTGGGAAAGGGCCAGCCAGACAAATCCCAGCAATGCCTCAAGGCAGGAATTGTTGAGTCCTGTGACCAAGAGCCCCTTGGGGGCACAGCATCGGGTCTCCTCCAGGAAGCCCAAGGATGCCTGGGGTCATTCTCAGGGCAGTGGCTGGGTGGAGATGGCCGCCTCTGGATCCTGGCGCACCAGGCCTCTTGCCCGCTTGAGCCAGAAGGCCCATGGTGTCGTTAACCCTCCGTGTGCACAGGGCCCAGGCCTATCGCCTACTGGCTCACCTTCTGCTGGGCGGGGGGCGACTCGCTTTCCAGCTCCCCCCCCTCTTCCAGATGCAGGAGCTCCTGTCCTGGGGCCAGGATGCTGCTGGGTTGAGTCCAGGCCAGAGGAGAGGCCCAGTCACTGATATTTCAAGGGTTCTAGCAATCTAGGTTTTTTGTTTGTTTAAGAAGCAAACAAACAAATACAACATGTTTACAGAAAACGATGTGTTCGATTTGTGGTTGATGCATACTTTGGGTGAAAGATGTGATTGGAGGTGTCTGGAGAAGTGGCCTGGGGCTGCCCTGAGGCCCTTCCAGAACCCGCAGAGAGGCCAGGGCAGGGCCTAGAGGAAGACCTTTGTGGAGCCCACCGCCTGGTCTGCGGCTGGTGGTTCACCGCGCTTGCTGTGCAGTGTCTGCCCTTCCATCCGCCCCCCGTTTTGTCTGTTTTGACTATAAGCGCTCATTAGAAAGACCGATCCCAGCCCAGCCAGGTGTCCCAGAGGGGCAGGCTGTTCCCACAGGTTTCCTAGTTAGTATCTGCTTGTGCTTCTGATCACATATACCGCAGGCCAGCCCTGTTCTCATTACAGGGCTCAGATATGGGACTTCAGAGGCAATCCCCCAGGCTAGAAACTGTTTCTGTGATTTTACCTGATCGGAAGGTCCTCAGAACCAGTGGCTCTCTCTGTGAAAGTGAGGCTCACCCCACAGTGGCTCAGGAGGTCCATGTGTGGAGTCACGGCTTCTTGCAGAAGGAGGTGGCCCGCGGCCATCTGAGGAGAGAGGCCTGGCTGCTTTCTGTGGCAGTACGAAGGTCTAGGTGGCCTGTGGGGGGTGCGTGGTGTGTACGCCCCAGGCCACTTCTCCAGACACATCTAATCACATCTTTCACCCAAAGTATGCATCAGTCATACTGATACTTCAGGCCTCCCTCTAGGCCCTGCCCTGGCCCCTCTGCGGGTTCTGGAAGGGCCTCAGGGCAGCCCCAGGCCACTTCCAGCACCGGGGTGCTGAGAAGCTGATGTTAGGGCTGAGGTGGGGTGGGGCCCAGGAGCTCACACAGTGTAGCCACTGCACAGAGAGAGAGGGCCTGGCAGAGACACCCATCCGGCTCTGGGACTCCAGCCCCGTCTCCTGCCCAGGCTGTGGAGGCCAGGGGTGGGTGCACACGTGGGAGTGTGAGCATTGCACATGTCTTCCACGTGCGTGTGGGGCGCCTCAAACTCCCACCTCCTCACCACGCCCGCATGCGCTCCAAATAGTGTCTGTACCTGCCCATGGCAGGGCCCATGTCCCCCAGGGACCCAAGCGTTTGGTTAGACATCATTCTGGGTACCTGTGAGGGTCTTTCTGGATGACTTTAGCATTTAAATCTGTAAAGTGAGTGAGACAGGTGGCCCTCCAGCGTGTGGGTGGGCCTTATCCAATCCCCTGAAGGCCTGAACAGAACAGAAAGCCAGACCCTCCCCCAAGGAGGAGAGCGCTCCTCCTGCCTGGGCCCTTGAGCTGGGACCGAGGTTCTGTCCAGCCCTGGGAAGAACTGTACCCCTGCAGATCTTGGGGCATCTGGGCCCCACACCTGCGTGGCCAGCTCCTCAGAGGAAGGCTGTCTGTGTATTGGCGTCCTGCTGGTCTGTTTCTCTGGAAAGCTGGTCCACCCTTTACAGCGTGTTGCTCTGGTTTTTCCCTGCAGGCCTCTGAGCACAGTCTGCGGGGCTGGGGCCAGGAAGGGACCGCGAGGGTAGGTGGTGAGGTGCTGCGGCCTGCAGCTGGGTGGCAGCATCCAGGGCGCAGAGGTAGGGGCGGTGGGGGCCTCCGTGTTGTCCAGGGCCTGTGTGGGGGGACCAGCCTGTGAGCAGCAAGACTGGCCCTCAAGCAGGGCAGGAGGCCTGAGAGCGATGAGTTCAGAGTGACCGACTGTCTGAAAGGGGGTATGGCACTCGGGTGTCCTGGGAGCACCGGGCGTCAGTAAGTATCAAGTGCCCGCACGTGGAGAGTGGAGAATGAGCTGCGGTCTTCAGGACTTTCCCATCACTGGAGGGACCGCCCCGATTCCCTTCCGCAGGGAGGCTTGGGCCCTGTGCTGACTGACGGAGCCAGGGAAGCAGGCACGGGAGATCTCGGGAGGGAGGGAGCATGGAGCTCCTCGCCCCCTCGGGCTGTTTGCACTTGCCGCTCCTCTATGGGAGGCTCTAACCTAGCCCCTTCCCTTGGGCTTCCCAGCTGGGGCTGCCCTCCTGTCCGTTTGAGCCAGCTGCCTTCTGAGCTGCTCGCTGGTGCCTGGAGCTGAGCTGGCCGGGTCAGTGTTTGCTGCCAGCTTTGTGTACGCAAAGGTGGGGGACCCCGAGTCTGGAATCGACCTGAGACCCATAGGCAGGGCAGGGGCTGGGAGGTCTTACGGTGAGCAGGGGTTCCGATGTCAGGGTGTGGGGGGAGCGGCCACCTTGGGCTGAGATGAGCCGGGGCTCTGAGGGGTTCATCTGACCGGGACTCGAGGAGCGGCCACCGAAATGCCAGCAGCCCGTGGGTGTCCCTGGGGTCTGATATTCCAGAAGGCCAGTGTGGTCTGAGAAGTCAGGGTCCACTTGCTGCCCTCACAGAAGCCTGTGGAGCTTCGGGCAGAGCCACGTGGCATGGGCCAAGCTGGCCATCATCTTCCAAGCTGAACAGCTTCAGCAAGGCAGGGTTCCCAACCTTGCGGATGTCCCAGGGCAGGCGCCCCTGCCAGCCCAACCTCCCCTCTCCCTTCCCGCTGCCCCTCAGTGAGCCCTGGGGAGGGGGTGGGGATGCAGGGTGAACCCCTCCTCATGCAGGAGGATGCACACTCCAGCCCTTAGTGTCACATCAGAGGTGAGAGGCTTTGGTGGGGCTGTCCTCCGTCTGTGTGACTGTGGTGTGGGCCCCTCGGGAGAATCCTGGGAGTGTGGAATGTCCACCCTCAGAGAGGAGGAGTCTGCTGCTGCCCCCAGGTGCGGCCTGCAGCCACGCACGGTTGCTCCCAGCCCAGGCTGTGGGGTCACACACAGCAGGACAGTCGTGGGGGCTTCCGGGCCTGGAAGGGCAGTGCCAGTCTGGCCAGCCATGTTGGTGCACCTTACTAGTTCTGGGGATTGTGGGCCCCTCGCACAGACAGGAGGAGGCGTGTAGTGCGAGGTCGGAGGACCTCACCTGCCAAGCACAGCGTGTCCCCGTCTCCATCGCCAGGCCAGGGGACCACAGCGGACTGGGACGTTGGTTCTCCCTGCCACCTGCCCAGGTGGACTGAGGCCTGGCTGGGGGGCCAGGTGCCCAGCTGAGCACAGAGGCCAGCCCTTGGAGAGGCTGCCACAGTCACCCCTCAGGTTCTCAAGAAGCACTTCCTGCGGGGCCGTGAGGGTATCACCTGGGACGTGGGGGAGCACCTCAGCCACTGCATCACCTTCATTCAGGCTCTCCTCCCCTCCCCCTTGTGTGAATGCTTTCCCAGTGGGTCCTTCCCTCTTCTTCAGCAGCCCAGTGGAGATGGTACCTCCCACCCTGCTCCATGGGCCCAAGCACGAGGCTGGCCACCGCCAGTAAATGCAGGTTCTCCTGGGCTCGGCTCACTGGCAGGACCAGCTCTGCATAGTAGGGGCTGTGCTTGCTGCTGTGGGCACCCTTCTGCTGCGGTTGGCATCGGCACAGCAGGGCATGCTCAGTAAACCCCCGCTGGGTGTCAGCCCCTGCTTTGGGACCAGGTGCAGCTGTGAGCAAGATGGGCACAGGTCCCTGTCCTAGGGAGGGGGTCCAGGGTCCCTGACGTTCTGCATAGCTGGCTGGATGCCGTGCTGCATGGAGTTGGGCAGAGAAACCTACGGGTGGCTCTGGACCAGGGGACAGTGGTCAGCTGCTGTGGTGATGGCCCTCAACTCAGGAAGCAGAGGGACACCCTTAGAAAGGCCAGTGCGGCACTTGCTGCATTTTGGGCCACGGATTAGGGGCCCCCGTGACCGGCTGGGGTCCCTTGGGAAACAGCCCCTGGTCCAGCTGTGTTTTCACATCACTCTCTGAGCCCCCCAGTCCTGACAGGCCCACCCACACTCGTCTGACCCATCTGCCCGTCTTCCTGAGGTGTGAGTCCGGCCTGATAGCCCACTCGGGGGAGGGGGTGGTGCTTGGCACTCCAGGTAGGTGCTGTCACATGCCCAGGGACCCGCCCTCAGGGCACGGTCTTCCATGGTGTCACTGACGTCACTGCCAATTAACCAGCTTTGTCCTTCCTCACTCACAGAAGGACATGGCCCTGAAGCCACATGAGCGGAAGGAGAAATGGGAACGTCGCCTTGCCAAGAAGCCCCGCGAGTCAGAAAACTGCCCATCCGCAGAACCAAGTGAGAATGGGCGTCCCCTGGAGATCGTCAGTCCCGAGCAGGACCTGGAGCCTGCCTGCGACCGGGGGAAGAAGAAGGTCCCACTGCAGCCCACCAAGCAGGTGAGCACTGGGCCCTGCCCCACTCAGAACCATGGGCTCTGTGCCCTCTCCCTTGGGTGCCCTCGGGGCCACACCAGCACCTGGACACCACCGTCGGCATCTGGGCCTGCCTGGCAACGTGCTCCATCGTTGTTGGGCGTGGGGTATGGGGCATATGTGGACTGGGGCCCGAGGCAGCCGCTCGCCGTGAGCCCAGGTCCTGAGCAGACAGGAGACCTTCCCCTGGTGGGTCACACAGCCAGAGAGGCCAAGCTGGGAGCCCAGGGATTGGGGGTGGGGGAGCGTGTACTTGGGGCAGGAGGGTGCACCCGCTGATAGGCTGGCCCCGTTTCCCCATTGCGTCTGTCAGGCTCCGCCGACCACGGGGTGTCCAGGGTGTCTGTAATGCGTGGGGGCCGGGCTCAGCACTGGGTGTTCTCCATCTGCTAATCTTCTGTAGGGTACAGCGTATCTGTGAGGGGGGAGTGTGTCACGTGACTCGTGGTCAGGGGCCCCGGTGTAGGGAGCAGCCCCACCCAGGGGCCTCCCTCCACAGCAGCTGGGAGACGGGCCCTTGGTGGGAGGGGCCGTCCTTGCTGTCACCAGAGCCCAGCTGGGTCGGGTGGGGAGACTGGGACTGGGGGGCCCTCTCCCAGAGCGTGGGGCTCTATCCCAGGTGCCGGCTCAGCCCTGCAGCTGCTTTCCTCCTCAGGGACTCACTGGTATGCGCCTTCTTTTCAGAGAGGGGTTCTTCTTGGTGTTTCACACTCCACTTTCAACTCCCTTGGGGATTGGGCTGCTGGTGAGGGGGCAGCATGTCTCAGGGGCCCGGGCTGGTTGGGGGGTCTGCAGGCACACCTGCCCAGGTGGACACGTGCTCTTTCTTCCATGCAGGTGTGCTCCCCAGAAGGGGGGCCGCTCCCAGCCAACCACTGGGACCAGAACGGCCCGGCCCAGCGCCAGCAGCAGCTCCAGCCCAGCCAGCCCCAGGGGTCACTCCCAGCCCCGTGTCAGCGCTGCCAGCCCCGTCGGGCTCTCCCGGACCCCGGGCAGCCCTGCCAGCCCCAGCGGCCACTCCCGGGTCAGCGCAGCTGGCCCCAGCGGTCACTTCTGGGCCCAAGACAGCCCTGCCAGCCCCGGCGGTCACTTCTGGGCCCGGGTCAGCCCTGCCGGCCTCAGCGGCTGCTTCCAGCCCCAGAGCAGCCCTGCCGGCCCCAGCAGTCACTCCTGGCTCAGCCCTGCCGGCCACGTTGGGCGCTCCTAGGCCCTAGGCAGCGCTCCCGGCGCCTGCGCTCCCTCCTGGCCCCCTGGCAGCGCTCCCGGCCCCTGCGCTCCCTCCTGGCCCCCTGCCACCTGTGCCGGCCCCTGCGCTCTCTGCTGGCCCTCTGGCACCGCTGCTGGCCCGTGCGGTCATGGGTGGCCCCCTGTCTCCGTGGCCAGCCCAGCAGGGCATCCTCAGGACAGCGGTGCCGGCCCCCGCAGTCACTTCTCCTGCTGCGTCCACGCCGCCGACCTGCCAGCTCACTTTCAGTCCAGTGCTGCTGCCCTCGGCGCACTCTCTTAGCCCCTTGCCAGCCCCGGAGGTCCCTTCTGGGCCAGCCCAGCTGCCCCCAGGGGTCACTGCTGGGCCTCAGCCAGCCCCAGCAATTAGTAGAAGCCCCAGAGCACCCTGGCCCCCCAAAACCTTCACTGCTGGGCCCTGGACAGCCATGCCAACAGAAGCGGCCACTCCTGGGCCCAGAACAGCCTCACCCGCCCAAGCGGCCACTCCTGGGCCCAGAACAGCCCTGCCGACGAAAGCGGCCACTCCTGGGCCCCGAGCAGCCCTGCCAGCCCCTGCAGTCCCTTCTGGGTCCCAGCCAGCCCTGCAAACCCCAGCCGTTACTCCCCATCCCTGAGCGCCCGTCGCTCCTAGGCCGGCCAGCCCCGCCCCGTCGGCCCCTCCTGGGGCCCCCGAGCCAGCCACGGCGGTCACTGCTGGAATTGGTTCGGGCCCATCAGCCGCAGCTCTCACTCCTGGCACTGGGCCGTCCCTGCAGGCCCCTGAGGTCACGACGGACTCGATCTTCCACCCCTGCGGTGGCCCGCCAGGCCCCGTCTGTGAGTCCTGGAGCCTGATGCCCGTTTTCTAGGCCACCCTGGGGGTGGCTGTGCTGGGCACATGTGCTGCCAGCCTGGCCAGAGGCCTTCTCCAGACAGGCCGGGCTGTTTGCGGTTGGAAACAGGCTCAGCAGAGGCAGCCCCTGCAGGGCCGCTACCAGGCTGAGGCCCACCTGCACCAGGAAGAGAGGAGAGGACCCCCAGCGTCTTCCCACCTCCCTGCCATGCCTGCCCCCATCGTGCCGGCTACTTGGGGATGCGCACGCTCCTAGGAGAGCGGACACGGCTGCCCCCGAGGGCTCGGGCTTATTGGAGGCCTTCCTCAGTGTCTCTCTGTGCCTCTGAAGTGCCCACGTGTCCTTGTATGTCAGAGCCTGTGCACGCCCAGCCCGGGTGTGGGTGCGTGTATGTGGTGTGCGTGCATACGTGTTGTGGGGGGTGCCAGCGCAGGCCTCGTGCTCCTTGGGCCCTAACCCATTTGCCAGTGTGCATTCCATGCCCTTAGGCAGAATGTGGGCCCAGCTGGAGCCAGGCCACAGGTCCTGCTCACCTCCCCTCAGGCGAAGGGCGAGGATGCGTGTGCATCTCCAGGGTTCTGTGAAGGCAGGGAGGGGACACGGGGCACTCAGGGCTGTCTGTGGCCAAGTAGGAGCTGCTGGTGACAGGAGGGTGTCCCCCCCCATCCCCCCCAACTCTGCCTCCACCCCAGTGGCTAGGGACTGAAGTGGAGGCAGAGTCTCCCGTCCCCCCAGCTCTGGACCAGGAGGGCCGGGGCCATTCTTGGAATGCCTCCTCCTGGCCTCACACTCAGCCCGTGCAGCTGTCCAGCTGTTGGCCCCCCAGGACATTCCCTGTCGGGACAGACCTCACACTACAGGGCTTTTTCTGCCCTCCGCCCATCCCAGACCCATGCCGAGGGGTCGCCCATTCCTCACCCCAGACCCCTGGCTCAGGGCAGTCCCACACTGGTGCTCCTGGAGTCCTGGGCATAAGGCAAGAGCTCAGCTCTGACCCTCCAGAATTTGAGGGTCTCTGGAGAAGGGGGCTGCAGCCCCTTCTGGACAGCCGCATCAGCCACTTGGGGGTGCCCTGGCTGGGCTCCCGGCAGCCCTTTGTGTGCCTAGTGTCACTGAGCTGCGACAGCCACTCCAGTGCTGACCCTGTTCGTGGAGGCTTGGAGGTGCCCCCCCCGCCCACCCCATTTGCTCATGAGGACACTGGCCCTCTGGGGTCCCCACTGGCTGGGTGTGGGGGCCGCCCAACGCCCACAGCAGGGCTCACGGGCATCTGGTCCTCACCAGGGTCTCCCAGAAACGCGGGGCTTATTTTTCCGATTAAAGAAAATAAAAAGTGCCGTGCCATTATTTTTATGACAGCATCAGTGAGTGTGTGTCATACGTGAAGTGATTTATTCCGACAAGTGGTTTTCTGCACATCTGGACTTGCCGCCTGTTCGCTGCATTCCTGCCGAGCATCGGGAAAGCAGCCGGGGAGGGGGCGCCCAGGGAGGGGTGCACGGCCCGGACGCGGCTCACCATGCTGTGGTGTGCGTCCGGGGGGCCGCGCTCGCCGTAGTCACCCAGCAGACCATCCTGCTGTGTCCCTCGGAGCCGCTGCTCGGGAGGGGGCCTCTCTCTGGGTGCTGCAGGAGGCGCCTCTGAGACGTGCGATGGGCTCCGGCTGTGCCCACCGTCCCCTCCCTCCTCCCGACCGGAGGCGGCAGTGCTGGGATCTCTGCCTTCTGGGTCCTGTGCAGGTGCTCGGGCCGGCCAGGCAGGTGTGGGCTGGCGCTGCGTTTCTAGGCCCTTCTGCTCTGGGAGTGTGGCCCTGGCACTTGAGTGCCCACGTGGGGGAGACAGAATTGACAGGGCGCTGGTCAGCGGGAGAGGGTGGGAGCCTGCAGCCCCCCGTGCCGGGCCCACCCCTTCCCCCTCCAGAATGGCCCCACCGGGATCGAGCCCCATGGTGCCCATGGGCCCCCGCTGTTCCTTGCCTGCTTCCTTGCCGAGACATCTGAGCCCAGAGGGGTCCCCTGGGGTCACAGCTGGCCTTGGGTTCACAGTGGCAGGAGCCTGAGGGGAGGCACCCACTTGCTATCGGGGGGCCAGACCACATGTGCCACGTCCTGGGGGCCGCTGCCGCCCTCATTGCCATGAGGGGACGAGGGTCCTGTGTGGCCAGATCTTGGGGGTTTCTGAGAGCGGCTAGGAATGTGGGGTTTTTTGTGGATTTGGAGATTTTGAAATGTTGGTGGCTCATTCCAACGTCATGAGCCACCTTGCTGGCCAAAGGACACAGCTGTAGGGTCCCTGCGTGGCCTGGGGGTAGAGGTTTGGGCCCTGGCAGCTTACGTGGCCCCAAGGCCAGAGGGGTGGGGTGTGGCCCGCCCCGTCGTGGGGAGAATGGGGGTAGCTTGGTCTGAAGATTGGGGGTAGGTTGAGTCCTTCGGGGTGCTGTGGGTCTGAGGGGCCCAGGGTTGCTCCAGGGGACCCCTTGGATGGAGATGGGAGCCTGGGTGCAGTGCTCTGCTGGGGTCTCCCTTCAAGCCCTACAGCCCGCCCTGCGTAAGCCCCCTGCCTCCACCTCCCTGTCTGCGGATGGGGCCTGGAGGAGGAGACCATGCCTGGTCCCTGCTAGCCCGGCGAGGAGCAAGGGCAACGATGGTGGGTGTGGCTGTTTGCGGGGAGGAAGGAGGCCCCTCAGGGTGCACCTGGTGGAAGGTGAGATAGCCCTGGGAAGGGAGGGCCCTGAGCATGGGGACAGTCTATGCGGGCCTCACCCAGCGCTCGTCTGGGACATTCTGCCCAGGATTCCTGGGAGGTGCATGTCGCCTGCGTGCCTGTGCGTGTCTGTGTGTGCTTCTGCCGAGATGGCGGTGCTCCGGGAGCAGGCTCCCAGCTCGGGTGAACGCCAGGGCAGTCCTGACAAGTCCTGCCCTCTTGCGGAAGCCCCAGGGCGGAGGAGCCCCTGGACTGCCCCACCACTCGCTGACCGAGGATTTCGCCAGCACCTCTGTTACCAGGGCCCGCTCCGGGCGCAGAAGAGGCACCCTGACCCATGTGGACCAGCCCTGCCCCGTGGAGCTCTGTTCTTGCAGACACTTGCAGAGTTAGAGGGGCCGGCGCGCATCCAGGCTGCACCGTAGCTTAGCTGCGCAGAGAAATGGGCCAGCCCTCCTGGCCTGGCCAGAGGCTGCAGTGACCACCGTACATCCACGCAGTTTGCCAGAACCAGGGGGCTTTAAGGAAAGCGGTGTCCATGTCCCACCGTCCGCTTTGCCTGGGCGATTTGGCAAGAACCCGGCCCCAGGGCTGGGGTTCTGAGCCCGCAGATGGAGTCTAACAGCTGTGTGATGGGCTTGTGCTGAGAGCCACATGGTTGTGAACATCTCATGGTCACGCTGAAATTCAAGAACAGGAGACAAGATTAACATGTAACCTCCGATGTTCAGAGTGCTATCGGTGGGACATTTGTCCCTCTCCTTACAGCAAGTGGAAGGAAGGTGGTGTGTATCTTGCTCTTCTTCATTCAGACCCGCCCATTCACGGGCTCCGTAAGCACGCGGCTTCCAGCCTGTGGGGTGTGGAGGGTCCACAGTGACCTGTCTCCGTGAGTCTCTTCTCACACTCGTGGCCCTTGCCGGATGGCTCACTGCTCACGCTCAGCCAGCCTGTGGTTTGAATCCCCACCGGCCCGCAGAGCTGAGCGCGTCAGCCCAGAAGCTCCCCTCCAGTGCCACAGCCCCTGTCGCCGACCACGAACCGGCCAGGAGACGTCAGCCCTAAGCCTCCCCCCGCTGCCCAGGTGACGCGCCGGAAACAGGCAACCGCCTTTCCCTGCTCCCCACCCCCACGCAAGGCCAGGCCTTGGCTTCCACCTTCTCTCCAAATGTCTCTCCAAATGAGATTCCATTAGAAAATAATTCAGAGGAAGTGGCCATCAGAGTTCTTCGTCTGCGCTCAGAGTCACACCCGGTGCTTGTGCTGGAGGAGGAGACAGGTTTGAGGCCAGTGACCGCCAGGGGCTGGAGAGGGTGGAAGGAAGGACGCAGACAAGACTGGGCGTGAATGAACCAGGAAACGGTGGAGCACGGGCAAGGCCTGAAGCTGTTTCTTTGAAAGCACCAGCGACGCAGAGCCCCGGCTGCTCGGATGAGGGATAAAGGTCCCCAGTGACCAGGGTCGGCCCGAGAGGGAGGAGGCCGCGCCGCAGGGGCCTGGACAGGCACGGGAGTCGCCCGCCGAGGGGAGGTGCGCAGGCTGCGGGGAAAATACGGTCTGACCCCACAGACCGAGACGAAGCTGACGACCCGAGTGGGCCCATGTCCGTTGAGGAAATTAGCTCTGTGACGCGCACGTCTCCACGCCAGTCCCCACGGTCTCACGGCCCTGCCAGAAGGCTGACCTCCCGCCACCCAGGCCCCCGGGGTGAGCGCCAGCCTCTCCTGGAGCCCACTGGCCACACCCAGGAGGCACTTTCACCCGACTGCCCCGACTGCCGGGTTGCTGGGTGGGCCAGTGTTCACGCCCAGGCAGCTCCGTTCCTGTGGCCTTGCCCTCGACCCTTCCCTGGAAGGCGGTGGCGGCGGTGGCCGCCCGGGCTCTGTCCCCCTGCCGTCTGCAGGGAGCGAGGTTCCTCTACGGAGCCCATTTGAGCATGCCCTCCCCCTCTGCCCTCAGTAGAGCCCGATTCCTGGTGACCTGAGTCCCCCTCCTGCCCCGACGTGCCTTCCTTCTGGCTGCGACCCTCGGCTCCCCTCTCCAGGTGCCTCGCGCCCCGTGCAGCTGTGTGCGCTCACGGCCAGGCCGTGTGACCCGGGCCCGGCAGAGGCAGGTGCTGGGGGAGGCGGGTGGGGGTCGTGGCACAGCTCCAGAGGCTGCACGGTGGCCGTTGGTGCCGCTCACCACACCAGTGTCCACCAGTACTGGGTGTCCTGGGGGGGGCCTCTGGCTCTGGCCTGCTGTGTGGCCTTGGACAGCTGACTCGGCCCCTCGGGGCCTGCTTTTCCCGCTGTGAGCGGGGTCCTGTCGCTCCGCGCTCAGGCTTGTGGGTGAGCGCGTGAACTGAGTGCAGTCTCAGAGCGGCGGCTCCTGCTTGCGCAGATACTCGCCCCTCCCCGACTCCTTCCCACACCAGGTTGCAGCTCCGGGTCGATGCATGGGGCTTCCAGGGTCGTGCTGCCGTCCCCCCCCGGCTGGGCTGGGCCGAGCACACTGGGGGCTCAGACCCCACGTCTCCTCCCTTCAGGCCCGTTTCCTCGTCCGTCAGGTGGGGCGTCCGCATGCTTCTCACACGGCTGTGCCCAGTGCTGGGGGCGTCTCCGCGGCTGTCATGGGACGGCCCTAGTTCTCCCACTCACAGAACGGTGTCTGGACCTCTTGGGACCTCTCGGGCCCCCTCCCAGGCGGCTTCCCCAGCAGCAGGCTGGGTCTCGGGTGCTGGGACCCGGCTGCTGCCAGTGCTGAGCTCCCACCCCAGACGGGCGCTCGCTCACGGGAACCGAGAGCCAGGCCCTGCAGGACCTGGGTGGCTTGAGCGCAGGCACTGTTGGGAGGGTGGAGGAGAGCTGGGATGCGGGGTGTCAGGCACCTGCGGCCCCCCAGCCCCCCTGGCCTGCCAGGTCCTCACAGCCCCGCCTCAGAGGGCAGCGCTCACCATTCCGCACGAGCGTCCTGTCACTGCCCGTCTGGGCCCCGGGACGCAGCAGGGAACGAGACTGAAGACCGTCCCTACCTTCACGAAGCTTGCATTCCCGTGGGGAAGACAGGTGTGAAACCGTGGAGGGGCGTGGAGGTGCCCGCGGGCCTGCCTCCGAAGGGAGAAGGGGCTCTGTAGATGAGGGGCGGGTGGCGGCCGAGTGCCTGGCACTCAGGACGGGGGGCCTCTGGCCCGGGCGCTGCTGGGAGCTGGGAGCAGCGCAGGGCGTGAACTGATGCGTGTCTTTAAGAACTAGTGCTGGCGATGACGGGCAGCCGCCGAGCGGGAGGCTTCTGCAGGCACAAGGAGGTTGTGGGTGGCTTGAATCAGGTCCCCATCGACCAAGCAGGTGACGGAGGCCGGATGGAGCCCCGAGGGCCCGGCGTCAGCCCACTCTGATAGGATTCTGGGGGCCGGACACGGCGGCTTATCTTGTCCCTCTAGCAAGGGGGGCCACACCAAGCACAGACAGGGCTCACCCACAGCTGTGTCCCCCAGAGCCTGCTGGCCACGCATCTTCTCGGGTGGTGGCCCCAACAGCATCGCTCGTGATCTGTGGTGCATCCTACGCGTCCGTCCGTCTTCCACCATCCACCCCTCGAGCCGTCCAAGTCTCCGTGGGAGAGCAGGGAGCAGTGGGAGGGATGGCCAGCCTCGGAGAGCCGCAGTTTGCACCTCGGTGCCAGGCTGTCCGTGGAGACGCTCCACCGCCTGAGCCCCCTTCGCCGCGCCGGGCCCTGTGCCGGGTCGTCAGGGACAGACACGCCAGACGGTGATCCTGCTTCACTTTCAGAGGGACACCCGGGGCTCCGGGGTCCTGGACGGTCCCTCACCCAGCCTGGTCGATGCAGGAGTAGACAGAGCATTGGGAGGGATTTCTGGAAGAAGCAGGGCCCAAGCCCAAAGCCTGAGTAGGTGTTAGCTAGCCCAGGGGAGTGGGGGCACCATGATCTCCTCACAATGGGTTGCATTTGACCCCATGCGCAGCCCAAGAACTCCCGGCATGAGTCTCAGCGGGCTGCACGACCACACCTCACCAATGGACGCTGCCATCAGTTGGGGGACACTAGCCTGAAACACCCAAGCTTAGCTATGACCCGTTTTTCACATTCTAAGAGGGGTGTTGAGCGCACACAACAGAGCCCAGAGGCTGTGCACACAGCCTTGGCTGGGGGGCGGGGGGCGGGGGGCTTTGTCTCATGCTACTGCCTGCCCAAGTGTTTGCGCTGTCTGCATGAAGGGCCCCCCCCCGGGACGGCCTTGCTCTGTGGCCTTGCCCAGGACTGGGGCTCCCTGAGGCAGCCTTAGCCAGGCTCACCCAGGGAGGGCCTCGCACACAGGCCTCTGCCGGCCATGGGTTCAGGCGCTGGAGCGGTCCTGTGCCATGTTCCCTGCTGTCATGTGCCGTGGGGAGGGTGGTGGCCGCACGTGCCCAGTGGGAGGGGGTGCAGGTTCTGCGGGGTCAGAAGGCCCCCCTGAGCCCCAGGGAACCGTGTACCCGTTGCTGGTGGAAAGAGCAAGTAGTAGGGGATCCCGGGGGACAACCAGGCCTGGAGACACGTGAGGGGGTTTCCTGGGCTGAGCTGTAGGTTTACAGCCCTGACCTGGGACACTGAGGTCCAGGGAGCGAGGGGCATACCAGGCATGGGCAGTCCTGTCTGCCCGGGGGCACTGCTGGGTCCCACCTCCTGGGCCCGTTCTTAGCAGGATCCTCCGGACTGGCCACCCACTCCCCTCACCCCCGGCACCTCCCACCCCTGTGGCCTGATCGCCAAGTGGAACCACGTGTTGCCTGTCTGGCCTCATGTGCTTGGCAGCCAGCCCAGGAGATAGATACTTCCTCCTGGGATGTGCAGTGCAGCCTGGGCTGGAGGGCCCTGTTGCGGGGGAGGTCAGGGAAGGATGGATATTTGGGGTGGTGTCTTGGGAGGGGGGTCTTCCTGGGCGAGTTGCCATGGCCTTGCTGTTACTGTCAGAGAGCTCAGAACCCCAGGTTTTTCCTGGCATGCCCCAGTCTGAGAGTAGTGTCCCTAACCCCATAGTCTGATGGCAGTGCCCTGTCATGCTAGTCCAAGGGGATTGTTCTCTCCCCCTCTTTCTGAGAGCCATAACCGGGCCCTGCCAGATGGAGGGCAGTGCCATATTTCTACATACTGCTCAGTCAGAAGGCAAAGTCCCAGCCCCACCAGTCTGAGAGCACGCTCTGCTGGCATGCGACCTTGCAGAAGCCGATTATTCCAAGACTGTCCAAGCCGGTTTTCAGACTGTTGGCAGCTGAACCCAGCTATGGTGTATTTACACCGCAGAGGCGACAGACGTTCCATGTTAGGGTTCCCCTCCCTCCCCAGGGAGCCCATCTTTCTCTGTGGTGCCATTCTCCACTCTTGCTGTTAGTCTGCTGACTTGCCACACACCTTTCAGAACCGTCCCCTTCTCAGTGAAGCCCTCCCTGGCAGCCCTGCCGGTGTCTTGGTACTTGCGGCTGCCCGCCAACCTGTGCCCGTCCCTTCTTTGTAGGCTTCGGGAGGATGGGAATGTGTGTCTGTTGTGTTCGCTGCCCAGAACAGAGCCAGTTCGTAGGCACCCTGTAAGCATTGGGTAGGTGGGTGGATGGTGGATGGATGGTGGATGGACAGGTGGACAGGTGGGTGCGTGGATGGAATGATGTGTGGATGGATGGATGGGTAGGTAGGTGGGTGGATGGGTGGGTGGATGGGCCCACTGATGGACTGGTAGGAGAAGGACTGACTGATGGGTGGATGGATGGATAGATGGGTGGGTGAATGGACAGGTGGATGGGTGGATGGACAGGTGGATGGATGGATGAGGGGATGGATGGATGAGTGGGCCGGTGGACAGGCAGATGGGTAGATGGATGAGTGGATGGGTAGATGGATGGACAGGTGGATGAATGGGTGGGTGGATGGGTGGGTGGGTAGACAGATGGGTAGATGGATGGATGAGTGAGTGGGTGGGGGGATGGGTGGATGAGTAGGTGGATGGATGAGTGGGTGGATAGATAGGTGGACGGGTAGATGGATGGGGATGTTGATGGGTAGGTGAGGGGTGGGGATGGACTAATGGGTAGATGGATGGGTGGGTGGGTGGATGGATGGATGGATGGTTGGATGGGTGGGTGGGTGGATGGATGAATGGGTGAGTGGGTGGGTGGATGGATGAATGGGTGAGTGGGTGGGTGGATGGATGGATGGATGGTGGGTGGATGGATGGCTGGATGGCTAGGTGGATCGATGTGTAGATGGACTTGAAGGCCCAGAGACTGATCTCATCTCTCCAGCTCCAGCTGGAAGCAGAGATGTGCCATCCCTCACCCCACCCCGGCATAGCTGGCCCGCAACATTTCTGAGCAGCTAGGGAAGCAGGCACGCTACAGGATAGCCAAACCCCAGCTTGGGCTGTTTGGGGTCCTGGCCTGGGGACAGAAGTAGGTGACCAGCCATCCCATTGTGTCTGGGATTGGGGTGGTTCCCATGACTCAAGACTTAGTTTTACAGGATTTTCTGGGAAATGGGGCTTTCAGAGCCAAAACTGGTCCCCCGAGAAGGGTGACAGACCCCAGCCTGCCCCTCCTGCAGGGTACCACTGAGGAGTCAGGCTGAGGCATCCTTTCTGGGGCCCAGCTCAGAGAGGAGACAACCTGTTTGTGTGAAGTGGAATGTGGCATTCTCCCTCTTCCAGTTTCAGCTGTGTGTGGGTTGTAGTTTAGCCCCTCCATCCCCTCTCCTCTTACCGGGTAAACTTGTGCAGTGAACAGTCTTCACAACTGTACATGGCAGTCCTGCACTGGTCTTTTCCCGTCCCTGCAGTTTCTCTGGGTCTCGCTCCGGGGGCAGGGACTGTGCCCTGGGCTCAAGCTGAGCTGCTGTCCCCTAGCAGCAAGTGTGGGGCTTATGGGGGTGATTACTAATGATCAAAACCATGGATCTGAACTGAGCCACAGCAGAATCTCCCAGAGGGCCTGATGGCACATGGTTTGGGTTTCAAATTCAGGAAGCCTGGGGTGGGTCCTGAAAATGCAGATTTGTGTTCCTAACAAGTTCCCGGGTGCTGCTGATGCTGCTGGCCCAGGGACCCCACTTTGAGAAGCACTGGACTCTAGCTCTGGGTTTCTTACAGAGGCTTCCCCCAGCAAGGCAGCTAGGAAGGTCCCCCAGGCCCCGGTTGTCTCCACTTTGGGGGAGGGCGGATGTGGGGTCCATGGCAGGGCGAGCCTGCAGGTGACAACAGCGACACCTGGTGGCTTCTCGGTGCCGGCCCGGGGCTCAAGAGACAACCGCATCTCACACACACGCACACACGTGCACACACCGCATCTCACGCATCTCACACACGTGCACACACCGCATCTCACGCGCACACGTCTGCACACACCGCATCTCACACACGCGCGCACACGTGCACACACCACATCTCACGCATCTCACACACGCGCACACGCGTGCACACACCGCATTTCGCGCATCTCACACATGCGCACACGCGTGCACACACCGCATCTCACGCACGCGCACACGCGTGCACACACCGCATCTCACACGCACACACGCGTGCACACACAGCATCTCACACGCGCACACACCGCATCTCACACATCTCACACACGCGCACACACGTGCACACACCGCATCTCACACGCGCACACACGTGCACACACTGCATCTCACACATGCGCACACACGTGCACACACCACATCTCACGCATCTCACACGCGCACACACGTGCACACACCGCATCTCACGCATCTCACACACGCGCACACACGTGCACACACCGCATCTCACATGCGCACACGTGCACACACCGCATCTCACACGCGCACGCGTGCACACACCGCATCTCACACATGCGCACACACGTGCACACACCGCATCTCACGCATCTCACACACGCGCACACACATGCACACACCGCATCTCACACACGCGCACACACGTGCACACACCGCATCTCACACATCTCACGCGCGCACACGTGTGCACACACATGCACACACCGCATCTCACACACGCGCACACGTGTGCACACACCGCATCTCACGCATCTCACACGCGCACACGTGTGCACACACCGCATCTCACGCATCTCACACGCGCACACACACGTGCACACACCGCATCTCACGCGCACACGCGTGCACACACCGCATCTCACGCATCTCACACACGCGCACACACCGCATCTCACACGTGCACACGCGCATACGCGTGCACACACCGCATCTCACACACGTGCGCGCGCGCCCGGTCACATGTGAGGGACTCAGCGGGCATCCCCATTGCAGAGGTGAGGAAGCTGAGACTCAGGGACAGTCAGAAGAGCCCACGCTGGTCAGCGCTCAGCTGAGCAGGACGGAGCACGGGAGGCAGGGGTCCCACAGGCCTGTGATGTGGGGGCTCGTGCCTGGAGTGGGGCCAGGATCCTGCCCTTGGCCTGCCTCAGAGAAGGAGGGTGGTGCTGAGGCCTGGGCCTCCCTTGGGCCCTAGCACCTGGGGCCTTGGGCTGTGGATTGTGGACACTGCTGGCCAACAACACAGGGCCCGTGGCTTTTTGGGGCTGTAGCCCCATCTTGGGACCTGGGGTGGCCCTGGGGAGCAGGGGCTCTGAGGGGCTGCCTCGAGAGAGGCTTCTGGCTGAGCCTGCCGTGGGTGTGCAGGAGGAGGGGCTGAGGTCCTGAGGGTGTTTCCCCGGGACTCAGGAATATTCTAGATCATAGCCGGTGTGCCTTGCCGACCCATCCTGACCTTTGACCCGGTCAAGGTCTCCAGGCTGAAGGGTGCTCGAGACAAAACAGCTGGGTGTGGAGGACTGGCTGTAGGCTCTGGACCCTGGCCAGGCCTTGCTGACCCTGGTCATGAGGCGGGTTCTGCACACTCCTGCACTTGTGGGCACCGCGGTGAGCTGGGAGGCTTGGGGGCGAAGAGGAGGGCAGGACGCTCACATGCCCCATGGTGTCCCCATGCTGGCCCACAGGGTGTTGGGGTCAGCAGCCACCTGGGTCTGCTCCAAGGAAGACGCCAGGCCACAGACGGGGTGCCGATGGCCTGCGGTTGTCCCGCACGCCAACAGGACGGGGCTGCGAGAACGCTCCAGAATAGGGAGGCTGGGGGGTCGGGAGGTGGTGGGTCCCCAGACAGTGAGCGGGGGAACCCAGGACACCTGGGCCACGTGGTTGGGGTGGTGACTCCCTGGCTGCAGGAGGTCAGGGTCGGGGCTGACCTGCAGCGGTCTGAAGTTATTTCCCAGTGAGAAGGAAAGGAGGAGCAGGATCTCTGGATGCACTTCCTTCTGGACTTGGATTAGCCGTCTGTAAAGTGGGCACAAGCGTCCGATCCGGGCTTCTGTGTGAAAAGCGGGAGACACTGGCCAACATCCTGGACGCGGTGCGGAGGCACAGAGAGGTCTATCGGTGGCCCTAGGTCACACAGTGTGGAGTGGCCAGTCCACACCCAGCCGTGCAGACCTGGGACTGTGGTGGCGTGGGTGCCGGGAGGGTGGCTGAGCTGCCGCTGGTCTGCTGCGGAGGCCCAGTGTCCGGCTCCCTGGCGCAGTGAGGTGGCGGAGCGGCCCACCAGCTCCAGGACACCAGGCCAGAGCTCAGAGCAGCATTATGTCATTGCGTGCCGTTTGCTCTTCTGGGTGTTTCTGCCCGCTCTGAGTGGTAAATGGTCAGCTCTGCACAGCCTTGCCCCTGCTGCCCTCTTCCTGGGCTGTGGCCCGGGGCTCAGTGTGGCTGAGCAGGTCAGGGCAGGGGTGAGGAGCCTGACCCTGGCTGTGCCCCTGCCCTGCCCCCACAGGCAGAGGGCTTGGGTCTGTGTTTGCTGAGCCTGCCTCTCCCTGTCCCCAGATGAAGGTCACCGCGTCCAGAGGGGGCGACCGCCACAGTGGGGATGACAGCCTCCACGAAGCCACCAGCTCCCGGACAAGCAGCTCTCGGGACCAGCTCAGTGACGTGAGTGCCCCGGCCGCTTGCTCAGCCAAATGCTCCTGGTCCCTCGGGTGCCCCCAGCCGGCCCCCCCACCTCCGGCAGACACTGCAGGCCACGTGCTTAGCACCTGAGAGTCTCACCGAGGGCTTTGCCTTTGCAATTAGTATTTTGCCTTCATTAAAGCAGGGTTTTTCACTAATTAGGACTTCCCTGCTAGGAGGGGTTTATATGAGGAACTTGGATGAGGCCCCAGCAAGAGTCATGGGGAGGCCCTTGTCCAGCTGGGGGTCTTCCCTCGCCCACTGGTGCTGCTGGCTGGGCAGTGGGCAGGGAGGTGGGGCTGTGGTGGGAACAGCGGCGGGCAGTGCTTCTGGCCTGGTGGGCGGGCCTGCTGGGGCCGCTGGGAGCGAGGGCGTCCCGGTCTGGGGACAGACAGTGTCCCAGAGGATAGGCCCCTGAGCCTCGGGCCTAGTGTGGGATGACCGGGCAGCACACAGAGGATTGAATTTGGGGTATGGCCAGCCGTAGGCGTGCTGGGTACCCTCCAGGGCCCCTGGGTCTCCCTGGTCACAGCCACTTGGGGGTAGGTGGGCACAGGGCAGACTAGGATGAAGACAGCGGAGAGGGGTCCCAGGAGGGGGGTCCCCCAGGAGGGGGGTTCCCCAGGAGGGGGGCGCTGGACCCCCCCAAGAGGCCTTTGTTTTCCCAGACCCCCAGCTGTGGAAGCACAGAGGCGTGGGGCTGGGTTTCTGAATGGAGTGAGCGTCTCTTATTATCATCTCAATAGGGGCCTGGGGGCGCGGCCTGTGGGGGGAGGCCAGGAGGAGGGCCTAATTGCCCGGCCCCCGAGCCTGTTGCCGCAAGATGGGAAAATAGGCTGGTAATTGTCTGGGGCCGTGGGGCTGCCCTACTTCGGACTCTAATTGCCGGTGGGATGCGTGAAGATGGATTCTGAGCACATCAGGGACGGCCCTGAGGGCGCACGCTGGGGAGCAGTTACAGCACCCCGCCCACCCCCGCCAGCAGGGCTTAGGGGTGGGGCCCCCCCGCCAGGGTGAGCCCCCGGGACATGGCCAGGGTCTGCCTGGGGAAGGAAGGGTCCCAGAGCCCCGGCCGAGGCTGGATGGGGTGCTGTGTGCAGAGCTGAGCAGTCCAGGCTGCAGTAGGGAGACCCCCCCACCCATACACCACCCCCTGTGGTCACCCACCATCCTGGAGGAATCTGCAGCCAGACCTCCGTCCCCGCCTAGCATGCTCTGGACCCTGGTCTACGGGTCCCGGATGAGCCCACGCTGGCCTGCTGTGCACCTGCTCCTCACTCACACCCTGCACCACCCCCACATCCACCCGCCCTGTGGCCCTCTCCTGCTCCTTGTCCGCCCCCCTGCAGTGGAGTGCCCCTCCCCAAGCAGCTGCCTGCAAAGCCCAGCTCCTCACTGGTTTCTCTCGGCACATCTGAAATGCCCACTCAAGCCCGAGAGCACCCCACCAAGTGCTGTTGGGTCTCCCTCAAGGGACCTCCCTGGGTGGCCACAGTGTGCCCTGCCATCTCACTTCCGTGTCCCCGAGGTTACCCGTCCAGCTCCCCTTCCAGGAAGCCTGCCCCCCACCCCCGTACCCCCGCAACACTGTGACCCTGGGAGGCTGGAAGCTGCTGGGTGTTCAGTGGTAGGCCCACGGGGGCACAGAGGGGCGGGCCTGCCTCCCGTCCGTTCTCGTGGCTGGTAGAACCATGTGTGAAAAGGTGGGACCTGGCCCTTGCAAGGGGCCGAGATGTGCCCAAGGGCTGAGCCCATCACTGAGGGGACGTGGTGACTTTGCCCGCCTCTCTGTTGGGTTGTCTGCTGGGCTGGGCCACGTCTCCTGAGTCTCTGGAGGAAGGTTCTGAACACGGGTCCTCAGGCACAGACGAAAGGCTGCTGGGGCTCTGGGACGCTCTGCTGTGCCCTCCTCTGCGGCTTCTGTCCAGGCCCCCGGCCTCATGCCCCACCGCCCCGGGAGTGGCCCGTCAGCCATCAGCACCCAGGAACAGGGGCTCTGAAGGAGGCTCAGGTCCTGGGCCAAGGGGGTGGTCCTCAGAGGAGGGGCCACCGTTGGGAGCCCTGACCCTCCTCCTGACTATGCTTCCTTCCCCGCAGAGCTCTACGCAGGCCGTCTCGGGCAGAGGCTACTCGGTAAGTCTGCCGCCCCTTCCTCTGCTGGCTGGACCCATGCATGCCCCGCGCCTCTGCAGCCCCCAGCCGTCCTGAACGCCTCCCCGGGACCAGACACCTCAGGGTGGTCCTGGCCCTGCAGCGGGGCTGGGGAGGGGGCCAAAGCTGGCGGGGATTGGGAGGGAGCATCACACATGCTCAGGGTCCTGCCCTGGGAGAGACCAGCTGACCCTCATTCCCTGACTTCCTGAGGACTAGGGGTGGGGGAGACACTCTCCTTCTGGGTCCTGCCGGGAGGCACTCAGAGTGAAGGGCCCCAGGCACCGAGCAACCGCCCCCCAGGGACTTGACACTCCCACGCCATTCTCCATACTCAGCCTGGACTCAGGCATGAGGCCCCTGGGCCCCGGGGGCAGGAGGTGGCTGGCTTGCCTGGGCCTGATGAGTCCAGCTCTGTGGGGGCCACCTCCCTACCCTTGCCTCCCGCCCTAGCCCCAGCCCCAGCCTCTGCCCCTGCTTCCTGCCCCTCCCCCTGCCCCACCCCAGGGGAGCAGCCCCTGTCCTTTCCTCAGGACTTCATTTCGTTGCCCCTTAAGTATCAGGAGGGACGTTAATGACACCATAAAACCCAGAGCTCCATAAAAGCCATTTCTGCAGATTTACAGCTGTTTTCGCTCATTGGAAGGCGGGGCCTGGGCTCCGCCCGCCTCATCCCTCCCCCGCCCAAACCACAGCCCCTGATTTACTGCGAGCTCCACAGTGCCAGGCCTGTAGGGCTGCTTCTCTAACTCACATCGGCTTTTTATAGGGTGTGTAATTAACCCGCTGATTTTCTGTGTAGCAGGACACCCTGCAGCCCTGGGCCTCCCCAGCCGCCCCAGCCGCCCTGACCTCAGCGTTGCACCCGGTGGGTTGTATGCTTCTGGGTGGTGTGACGCCGGAGGGCTGTCTCCCTGGGGGAGCCCTGCCCTCCTCGGGTCCCCGGTCACAGCCATGGGTGACGGCCCTGCACTGCCCCTTCCTCCCACCGCCCAGGCGGTCTCAGCATGTCACCCACTCCTGAATGGAGCCGCACTCTGGCCAGGAGCTGTGCCAGCACTGGGCTCCAGCTGGGGACAGGGCAGGCAGACCTGCCAGTGTGGGAAGTGGCTGGCGATAACATGCTGTGTGATGCAGGTCAGGATCGGGCAGAGTGAGGGGCCAGGACCCCTACCAGCAGGTGAGGTAAGCGGTGTGTGCCAGCCCGAGGGTCCCAGAGGGGCCAGGCTCAGGGATGCCCCATTTGGAGCCTCCTTCTATGTCTGAGAGTTCCTGGGCAGCTGGGGTCTCCCTGCCCTGAGCCTCCTTGCCAGAGCCACTGGGCAGCTCTTCTACTTTCAAACTGCGTGTGTTATTCATGGTCTTCTCCCCAAAGAGCTCCTTTGAATGTTTCCTGAAGAACCCGTAATTAATGTGCCAGCTACTTGCAACTTAATCCCCCATGGCCGCTTCACGGGAGTGACAGGGGTGGCAAGGACAGGCCCGGCCTGCTGCTGGGGCCATGGGGGTTCCTATGTGTGCACACCAGGTGCTGGCATGAGCAGGTGTGTGTGCTGGTCCCTGGCATGAACAGGTGTGTGTGTGCTCGTCCCTGGCATGTGCAGGTGTGTGTGCTGGTCCCTAGCATGTGCAGGTGTGTGTGCTGGTCCCTGGCACGAGCAGGTGTGTGTGCCTTAAGCCCTGGCACGGGCAGGTGTGTGTGCTGGTCCCTGGCACGGGCAGGTGTGTGTGCTGGTCCCTGGCATAAGGAGGTGTGTGCATTAGGCCCTGGCATGTGCAGATGTGTGTGCATTAGGCCCTGGCATGTACAGGTGTGTGTGCTGGTCCCTGGCATGAACAGGTGTGTGTGCATCAGGCCCTGGAATGTGCAGGTGTGTGTGCTGGTCCCTGGCATGAACAGGTGTGTGTGCATCAGGCCCTGGAATGTGCAGGTGTGTGTGCTGGTCCCTGGCATGAGCAGGTGTGTGTGCATTAGGCCCTGGCATGAGCAGGTGTGTGTGCCTTAAGCCCTGGCACGGGCAGGTGTGTGTGCTGGTCCCTGGCA